>NC_134312.1:82554827-82898993 GCF_964195595.1 Calonectris borealis
AGAGACACTTTTTGTCTATAGATGAGTGGGAAGATTTTGGTTGGAAAGGTAGCAATGTCATCAAGAAACATTGCAAAGGATGTGCAAAGTCAACTGTTTCACTCCACAGTGCTTTATCTAAGGAATTAAGGTTATATAGTTTCTTTGAAAGTATTTTGGCCAGATCTTTCATTCCAAGGTGTTCTGTTCTTTGCTTATACACACTAGTATATTCTTTAACTGTTTATATTCAGAGGTGGGAGTAAGAGAGTAAAATAAACAGGACATTAACACCGTCATTGTTGGTAGAAATGAAGAAAGAGAAAGGCAAACTGTCAAAATGTGTAAATTATTGCAGCTTTGCTTAAGGTCTGAAATTTGGACTTGAGCATGTCTGCTTCGTATATTGTTGAGCAGCTAAAAATAAACCTAAGTCTGTGAACTAGATGGAGTTTACCTTTGCCATCATGAACAAGCCTGTGCTTTGCATCTTTGCACTTGTGCTATGTGTGACTGGTTGTCTGTCAGGAGTGGGACAATTTCTTGGAGCTGTTGGGGATTGCTGCTAATTATTTGTAATACTGTTGCAAAAGAATCTGCAGTCATTAATGAGGATCTCATTATGCTAGGCACTATACAGCCATACAGTAAGGTAAACCTGTACCCCAGAGAAATAATGAAAATAGAAAAGGGGAAGTTTGGCAAAAGGTAAAAGGACTACAGTTTTTGAAGGAAAATGTGAAAGTTATAAAATGAGTAATATGGCTACTGTCTGTAGTCATACACTCTTATTTGTTTACGGTATTATTTGAGCACCTCTCAATCTGTAACATATTTATGTTCACAAATGTCTTTTGATAGAGGGAAGTTCCATTATCTTGGAACTTAATCAGTGACAGAAAGAATTAAATTACCTGCCTATAATTACATAGATAGCATGAGTAGGGAATTGCTCTGGACTGACATCTCCATGTCAAGACATTCTTGGTCTTGACATCTGACCTGGACTAGTGCACTGTCCTTCCTTTTTATAATGTAACTGACATACACTTTGATATGCCTGTTTGCGATAAACTGATTTTGTATCTTGGATACAAAACATTAAGATCAGCAAAACGCCAATCCTTGTACAGATAGAGATTCAATACATTTGGCACAAAACATAGACGCTTTCACAGTCGCTGTCTGAATCTGGCAATGCTGTGTCATTCCATCATGTGCTACCCGTGCAGGGGGCCAACACTTAAGTATTTGGCTCAGCTTTCGTAAAACGTATGTGACCGGAGTTCTGTGATAGTAACAAGAAGTTGCATTTTATTTACACTATCACATCATATTGCTATTTGCCTCAATTTCCAGGGCTGGTATCAGGAGAGTAGACATTAATTTTGAACAATTGCATTTGCAGACGTGACTGATCCATTTGGTGACGGAATAAATGGGAAGATGATTACTTTTACTGAGCTACTAGGACTTGCCTTTTTTTTTTTTGTCTCTACAAACTGTCTCATTGTTGCTTTCCTAGTGTGGCTGGTATTACCAACGTCAGCAAAAGACGTCTGATTATATTAACTGAAGCCATTAGACACTTGCTGTCTGTACGTGTCTGGTATTTTTCTGTTTATTTAATAATCACAGAAGGATAAAATGTTTAAGGCCCAGATAGTTTGTCTTTTTAAGAAGGAAGTTTACATGCTTCAGGTTTTATAATTTATGCCTTTCCATTTCCTATGTATATTTTTTTTAAATCGTAAGAAAGATTAGCAGTTCTCTTGGACTCCCTTAGACAGTAGTTAACTATTTCTGTTAAGCTTCTTTCTACCCTTCAGTGTTTCTCTTTTCGTCCTATTAAGATACACAGCAGAAATCTATTTCTTTGGACAGGTATTTTAAAATAACTCATTTTCTTTAATGTAACTATATTCCTTTAATATAGGTTGAGTGATAAGTGATTTCATGATGAGGAAATAATGAGAAAGACTTACTAAAATGTAGCATTCAACAATGAATTTTGTATTTGCAGTGTTGCTATGAGCAATATGCGAACCACAAAAAAGTCTGAGGCTCTCCCAGAGTATAATTATTGGTTTTGCCCTTTTTGTTGTCTTGACTATGACTGACAAATATGATGCCTTTAGCATCATATGCTTTAGCTCATATTAGAGGTGTCTAAATAAACTGTTGAGAACACTTCTTGAGGTGACGTGGCTGACACATGACAAATGGGTTGTCTGAATGAAGTAAGGTGGGAGTCAAATTGGCCTAACAAATTAATGGCACTATGAGAAATCTTTTAGCTGGACACGCAGTACTCCACCTGTTACATGCCGTGCTCTTATGAAGAAACAGGACTTCTCCACAAACTCCTGTTGCAATAGAGAATGCTTCACGGTGCACCTCCTCAATCTGTGGCCCTGTCCCTGTCCCCTGCAAGGGCTCGAATTGAGAAACTGTGAACAGGAAGAGATTAATAAAAGCATGGTAATTGTGTTATAGTGGTTCAAAAATATCCCACGTTATGGTTGGACAACTGTAACTGTCAAAGTGGGTGAGAAATACAGATATGCCACTAACTTCAGAATGACAAAATTCTCACTTGATATCTGACTTTTGTAGAAACCTAAGTTCAATGACAAATCTAAATTTTCAGGCAGAGAGAGCTTTTCTACTTAGTCTAGCTATTATGCTTGTCTAGCCATGTTTCAGAACATTCAGCTTTTAGTTAAAAAGAATAATCACCTTTTGAGTTTTCACTAGACAAATTATAATCGATACGAGTACATTTTTTATATACATCTATATGAGAGCTTTCATAGTTATCATACATTTTTTTCTGCTATGGCCTTGATGATTATAAGTTTGCAATAAATCTTAGAGTTGATGCAGGTGCTAATGTATTTTACTGTTAAGCCATGAAAGATAGAAAAATTCTTCTTGGAGAAATTTGAATTTTATTCAGCCTATACATTTCCACTATAAGACAGAAAAAAATGTAATATAGACTCTGGTAAAGTCCTGCTTTAAACTACTAGGAATACATGATAGACTGAAAGAAATATCTGATATATTTTTCTTCATGTGCTGACTGAAAAGCAAACCAGACCTTCCAGATTTTCTTCCATTTGACCTTAATGCTGAGTTTTCCTATTGAAATGGGAAGGCCCAATTCAACTTTACAAAACAGAAAAGAAGCCAAGATATAATAATGAATAATTCAGAACCAACTTATTGAAAAACTTCCACTCTTGAAACTTATTGGAAGAACTCTGTAATATGGAATATAGATTTGATGAAAAAAGGATCATGAGAGCAACAAATCTGTTTGTCATCTGCATAGCAATACTTAGTCATTTGAGTAATATAATCAGGGAGTGCAATGATATAGACACAGAACAATGCAGGGCCAAGAATAAAGTCCTGTGGGATATCAGCTGTAAGTGAAAAAGGACTTGATTAAAGATGGCTGTATTAAGTAACAAGTAAATGGTCAGACAAAAATAACATTAGCCAGCACAACATGTTAAATTTAGTGATACATCTAGAGTACAATGAATATGCAATGGTGATTGTGAGTATTCAAAATAGAAGACTGACAGCATTTCATTAGAGCAAGCATTAAATTGTATTCACAAACACATGTACCTTGATCATTTCAGGTGATTAACCAAATGGCACTATTTAGTGGATGTCTCCAGTAGACAGCTATAAATCCACTCTGGCAATGAGAAAAACAAGTTCTAACTTTTGGTAATGTTTGCAATACAATAAGCACTCTGGGAATAAGTTAGTCAAACACATCTTCGCCAGTCATCATAATGATAATGACAAAAAGGGCACGCAAACAGACAACTGGAACTACTGCAGGTGAAGGCTTGGAAAGTGGGGAAAGGAGCCTTACCAGAGGAGTAGCTGGTATAGGTTTTTAGTTTTGTGGCTCAATAGAAAACCAGGTAGATAGTTTATCCCTTCAGGTATGATACGAGATTGACGATTTAAAATTCATTTAAAATTTCTTTGCTTAATTTTAATGTTAGGAAAATATGGGAAGATGTGGGAAACATGGTTCTAGTAACCCCAAGCTAAATATTCAGCAGTCTATTGTTCTGCACCTTTTGTTTACCAATCACCTGGTCCTGTTTTCCCTACTTTATTTGCTTTGCATTAGTCTTTATAAAAATGATCTCAATTTCCTATCGTGGGGTGATTTTTAAGGCTTTTAAAGATTTTTAAGGCTCTTATTCCTCAGCATCTGATATCACTTCGTGAACAGCACAACTTTCCAACATACTTTTGTTCAAATATACAAAGGTCATATTCTTCATCTGGTCTTTTCTCTCGAATTATCTGACTGATTTTATTTGCAATCTGTGTAGTCATACAAGCCTGAGCTGGAAACAACCAATTAGATCAGACTGTCCCTCTTCTTGCCAATGTGGAATATAGTACCCCAGACAGTGGACACATGCTTGATTTTAGCCAAAAGCTGAGAAGAAGCCTCCTGATCGTCACCCACTGAAATTTAAACTCTCATCTGTTATTAATATATTTTCAGCAAATGATTACCAGAACATCTGCTCATGCCCAGTAAATTTCTACTTCCTTCTCTTAAAGCTGACTTTCCCAGTGGACTGATGAAAGAGACATTCTGCACTCATTCTGCTCTTTAACATAACATCGGTCCACTGAAGAAATGTTAGCTGAAAGTGATGTAGCGATCTTTGTAGTTCATGTTGCAGCTATAAGAGCAAAATGATTGCAATAAGAATAGTAGGATTTCCATTTAACTCTTTTTTTTTTTTAAATCGGGAAGCATTATGAAACATTCAGCAAATGCACGTTTGGTGTTTACATGAAGTTGTAAGCATTTATACACTTTGAAAAGATTAAATACTGATTCTAAAATGACGATGCCAATGTGATATGATATAGCTTTATTTGGAAATTTATATAAATTGTATGCAACAATTGTATGCAATTGCAAACAAAAAAAAATCACTGTGGCTCAGAGGAGAGGCTTTTCTGAGGTAAATATGCTACAATAGTCTTTTAGATTTAGACATATGTTTAGACTGTGACTCCTATTTCTGTTTAAAACTTTTAACTTAAAGCTTTTGAGAAAGAGAACTTTCTTGGAGTTAATTTCCAACAGAAGATGCTAAGTTTCCATGGATATGGCCTGTGTTCCCAGCTTTGTAGGGTTATGCTGCTTCTTGATTATAGTGACATGAAGCTATGTCAATTAACATTCTTTCTCTAGACATATGCAACTGTTTGCACATATAACAGGCAGCTACTCACAGGTGGGGCACCTGAGTTTTGCATTTAAGCCCAACATGTAACCCAGCTATGTTTCTCATCAGGTTGGACACCCTGCTTCAGTGTTCTTGTCTGTCTTCTAAATTTCAGGATATATGAGGGAGTGCAAATAGATGTTCATGCTCCCCTGAAGGGAGGGGACTGTCCTGATCCTTACACACAAATGTGTGGAAAAATGCAAAGTGGCAGTATGCCCTAGCACCAAAGCCCCAGCATGCACACAGCATGCACACAAAGATTGTTAATCTTAGCGTTAATCAAGCCTTTAAAGTCTCTCCCTGTCCACTTCCATGTCCTTCCCAAAATATGTCCTCATATCCTCTTTCTAATCTCCCTCCCAACTTTTATTCTCTTCATCTCCATAGTAAGCATTCATCTGTATAATTTGCTGATATAATTTATTTGTGTGCATTGAGGAAAAGTCTGTACCAACATGGCTACATTTCATTTTCATGCTTTTGCCAGGGGTGCTGCTTTCTGATCTTTGTGTAGCCTTTGAGTGCCTTTGTGTAGCGCAACAGTGCTACGAGGACAGCACCCGCTCGACAGCCCAGATCGCAGCAAACTGGCTGTGCAGAGGTCCTCTTGTGTAGTCTCCTGCCTCTGCACAGCATAACCAGTTATTTACATAAACATTAGGCTCATGTGTCTCTTCAGAAGTTAAATTTGAATGTTTTGTTTAGGGTTGCTACTCCAACTGCAGATATTTAGGGTAATAAATATTGGGCCTGATCCCCTGTAAGGAACTACTAACCTGATGAAGTGTCAAGGAAATAGTTGGGCAAAACTGAAAATGGGAACCTAAAACAAAATCCTCCCAGAGCAGAAGAAATGTTTTTTCTTTGTTGGTTCAGATGGGCACAAAAGCCCACTAATGAAGTCAGATGACTTACAAAATATCTGAGTATGGAAGCTGTAGCTTGGCGGTTTCTGGTTCACATGATTCCAAAATCTGGAACTGTAGACTTCTGTCTTCATACACAGCTACACTGTGGGCAGTAGGTTAATGGATTTTAGAGCATTAGAAGATTCAGCTTTTAAAAAAAGGTCACATTTAAGCCCAGTTGTAACAGAAGTTGGTTATTCACTGTGATTGCCTGCTGTGCATGATTTAGTTGGAGTTGACATCTTGAAACCTTATTACTGTATTCTGTTCAATAATATTGAAATACGTTGTTTTCACTATCTTATGTTTCAGAATAAGAGCCAAGGATTGAGTTTTGTCCGTATACACGCGCCTTGGCAAGTACTTAGTCGAGAAGCAGAACTCCTTAAAATAAAAATGCCCACTAAAAAGGTAAGTATCTTCCATCTTCTATCAGCTAGTTGTATGACTGGAGAAGGGTAGATCAGAATGCTAGTTAAATGTATAGAAGCCCATAGAGTTACTTTATTTCGAAATCAGAGCAATAGAACTGCCAGGCTTATTCTTTCACATTACTAATTATTTTGAGATGATTTACTATTCAGAGTCAGATTTAAGATGGGATTTTCAAAGGGGATGTCAAAGGCCACAGAGGCAGCTGGCTGACAGACTGCGTTCAGAAGAGTGATGACAGAGGTGAGTTTTAAGGAGGGCTTTGAAAGTTGAGAAGGCAGTAGCTATTTGGATTTTTGTCAAGGAACTTTCCTCAAAGGTGAGGTTCAGTATGGGAGATAGTATGATAGCTGGTCATCGCCTTAAGATGTCTCTAAAGTCTGGGGATGCCGAAAAAGTCTTTTTTGGTGGTATCAATGACTTAGTGCATTCAGACTTGCCCATTGTCATTAAAACTTCGGCTCACTATCTTCTTTACAGTTGTAGTAGCTGAGAATATCTAGAGCTTTCAGCAGAGTTGCTGGCAAACTTTGTAAATTCTGAGGAGCAAATCCCAAAATTTGTGGTCCTGCAATGATTTAGCACACTGGGTATCAACTCCACTGAAGTGGAACTGCCTTGTGCTTTCAGTTAAGTGATACTCATCAATTGCACTACTGAACATGTATTTCATTGCATTGCCATCAGAATTAAATGACTTCTTTCACAGGGTTGTTGTTGTTGGTTTTTTTGTTTGTTTGTTTGTTTGTTTGTTTTCATATTGATTGTTTCCAATGAGCAAAAGCTTCAGTGTTGTTCACATCTTGTGGTGTTACGATCTGTGACTGTCAGGGGCTTGGCCAAGCCAATCTTGTGTACTCTTACTGTATTGTGTTTGCATCCCGGGGGGGGGGGGGGGAAAAGTCTTGTTACTTGTAATCAGTCTTTGAAAATGCGTAGGTTTTGGACAGCTACAGTACCTCTGTCCTTTCTGGCATATTGATGGATGTGTAGGCCCTTTCTAGAAATGGACCTACATATTCAACTCCTCTCTTTGATCCCTTCCCAGCTTCGTTCCATTTTTAGTGCCTGCTCATTTCTCCCTCCTTCTTCCCTCATGGGAATTTTCCCCTCCTAGCTTTTTGCAGATACACTGAAGCAAATTTTACACTATTTTAATTGAGGAATGTTGCCATCATATTGTTCTGAGTTAAGGTCTCCAGGAACTAATAGTCTTTAGTGGCCGTCCTAGTCACTCATGAACAGTTTGACATCCCCTTCTCTCTTCTGAATGGGAGAAGAAATGTACAGTAAATCATAAAGCCCTAAAGACACAGAATCATCTGGGGTAAAGACACTGACAAATTACTTCATTTAACCACTATATATTATACATTATTTATAGCATCCTTTTCTTTAAAGCAATAGATTTCAATGAACGAATCAGGTCTGTGCACACTTCATGTTGAAAGAGATTGCTATATAACTGACATTTATTGAATAGTATGACAAATATTCGAAGAGCAAATGGACATGCAGTCATTGATTAGGCAGTTATGCAAACAGTATTCAGGTTTGTACCCATAATTTGTTTTGGGGTGTAGAAGACGACGAAATGAAATATGTCTACCAACAAGGAAACAGATCTCAGTTTTCCTGAAAAGTCACCCTAGGGTAATAAGCTGTTTTGTATAACTTAAAAGTGATATGACATTCTTAAGGAGAAGATTGCTGACAACTCTTGTTGGCTACATTATTTTTCTATTATTTCAACAGCAGAAATAGAGCACTACCAGGGCACTACCAGAAAGCAAGCATGACAGGAAAACTATGATCATGTCTTAATTTTTTTGCCATTAAAGACAGTTGGAAGAGGAATTTCCTGTGAAGAAAACAAAAATCCACTTTGAAAAACTGAAATCTTGTATTTTGGGGATTTGGCAATACAAACTGAAAAATTCAGCCAGTAACCACTAAAAAGAAAATTCTGGTTTTGTTCAGAGAGACAAAAGGTTGTTTTCAAGGCACATTAGGTATTTTTTGTAATGCTATTTTCATTTATTCAAACATTCAATGAAACCATAAACAAAGCATTTTCAGTGGAAAGTATTTATCCACCTCTAAACATGATGAATTGGTTGCAAAAAATTTTTTTCAAATATTCAGTCTTAAATAATTTTTCAGGACAAATGACATGCTGGGAAAAGGTACTTTTTGAGCAATTTTAACTATATGTATATAGTTACATATATGGATATGACAATACAGTTATTTTTGATGAGTGAGAATGGGCCACGCTCAAATATGAGTGTGAGAAGCAAACAGGACCAACTGGAAGCATTGATCTGTTCCCAGAGCTATGATGTCTCTAGTATTAGTGAGACTTGGTGGAATGAGTCCCATGACTGGAGTGCTGGGATGGAGGGCCATAGGCTGTTCAGGAAGGATAGGCAGGGCAGTCACAGTGGAGGAGTTGTACTGTATGTAAGGGAGAAGTTTGACTCTACAGCCCTTGCAGTTAGGGATGATATGGTTGAGAGCCTCTGGGTGAGGATTAGGGGGATGGAAAACAAAGGAGATGTTGTTGTGGGTGTCTACTATTGATTGCCCATCCAGGATGATAGCACTGATAAATTATTCTACAGGCAATTAGGTCAAATTTCTGGATTGGTAGCCCTTATGGGAGATTTCAACTTCCCAGATATTAACTGGGAATACCATGCTGCTGTGATAAGCAAGTCTGAGAATTTCCTGAAGTGTGTTGAAGATAATATCTTGTCACAAGTATTCAGTGAGGCAACTAGGAAAGATGCCCTCCTAGATTTGCTATTTGAATAGAGAAGGACTCATGGGAGATGTGATAGTAGATGGCTATCTTGGCCACAATGATCACAACATGGTTGAGTTTTTAAAATTTTCAGTGTAATGAGAAAAAAGGTCAGCAGAGTTGTTACTCTAGATTTCAAGAGAGCAAACTTTAAGATACTTAAAGATCTAGTTAGCAGTGTCCCCTGGGAATCTACTTTTGAGGGCTTAGGGGTCCATGAGTGCTCGTCGTTTTTTAAGAACCACCTTTTAAAGCACAGGAGCCAGCAATTCCAGTGTGTCGTAAGTCAAGGAGGCGGGGCAGAAGACCAGTTGGTTGAACAGGGAAATCCTCATGGGGCTCAAGAAGAAAAAGAAATTTTACCGTCTCTGGAAGCAAGGTCAGGCTTTACAGGAAGATTACAGAGCTGTGGTTCGCATATTCAGGGAGCAAACACGAAAGGCCAAAGCTCAGCTATAGCTGAAACTGGCCAGTGTTGTGTCAGAAACAAAAAGGCTTTTTAAAGTATGTTAATAGCAGGAGGAGGTCTAAGGAAAATATTGGACCAATACTTGTTGAAGATGGTCACCTGACAAATAAGGATGAAGAAAAAATGGAGGCCTTCAATGCTTTTTTTCCCTCGGTCTTTAATATTAATGATAGACCTTGGGCTGCCTGGTCCTCCGAGTCAGAGGACCACAACTGCGGGAGGAGTTACTTTCTGTTTGTGGACGCTGAATTTGTAAGGGGCTATCTGTATCAGCTGAATGTTCCTAACTTCACGGGCCCTTATGGGATTCATCCCAGAGTACTGAAGGAGTTAGCACATGTTACAGCAGGACCCCTTTCAATCATCTACCAAAGGTCTTGGGAGTCTGGGGAGGTCCCCGCTGACTGAAAGCTAGCCAGCATTATTACAGTTTACAAGAAAGGTGAGAGGGAAGACCCAAGAAACTACAGACCTGCTAGTCTATCCTCAGTACCTGAAAAGATTATAGAGAAGATCATACTGTGTGCTATTGAAAGGCATTTAAAGGACAATGCAATCATCAGCACACGGTTTCATGAAGGGAAAATCCTGTCTAACTAATTTTATATCCTTCTAAATAACGTTACCTGCCTAGTGGATGATGGGAAGGTCGTGGATGTAATTTTTTCTGGATTTTAGTAAAGCTTTTGATAGTGTCCCTCATGGTATCCTTCTGGACAAGTGGCCCAGCTGTGAGTTGAGCAGTTACACAGTGTGCTGGGTGAAGAACCGGTTGAACAGCAGCGCTCAAAGGGTTGTAGTGAATGGGGCTGTGTTTGGCTGGTGACCAGTCACCAGCAGTGTTCCTCAGGGCTCAATTCTATGGCCGGTTCTGTTCAAAATATTTATCAATTATCTAGATGCAGGAATTGAATTCACCATTAACAATTTTGCTGATACCAAACTGGGAGGTGCTGTTGACTCTCTTGAGGGACAAGAGGCCTTGCAGAGGTATCTAGATAGATTGGAGCATCAGGGAATAATCAATAACATGAAATTCAAAAACAAATGCTGGATTCTGCACCTGGGATGGAGTAATGCCGGACACAAGTATAAATTGGGAGAGGAGTGACCAGAGAGCAGCCCTGCAGAAAGGGACCTGGGGGTGCTGGTCGACAGCAGGCTCAGTCTGAGCCAGCAGTGTGCCCTGGCAGCCAAGAGGCAAACCGCATCCTGGGGTGCATCAAACACAGCATAGCCAGCCGGTCAACAGAGGTGATTGTCCCGCTGTATTCAGCGTTGGTGCGGCCTCACCTTGAGTACAGTGTGCAGTTCTGGGCCCCACCATTTAAGAACAATGTTCAGGTACTTGAATGCGTCCAGAGGAGGGCAACAAAGCTAGTGAAAGGGCTGGAAAGAATGTCCTATGAGGAGGACATAAACCCATGTTTGCTAAGGTGGTCTGTGTTTCAGGAAAAAATACCTTCATATCTCTGGGAAGATCCCTAGCAATTCACATCCATCCGAATCAGCAAAAGCTAGGTCCTTGCACTTAAAACTGCCACATAACCGTGAGCCTGGCATCCTCGCTTCTAATGGCATATGTACATGTGCTGTCAGATCATACTAGTAATAATTACCCAGGAATAATTTATTCTGCCAATTGGCAGTAGGTAAAGGCCAGTCCTGCTTTGTCGGCTCCCTCTATTCCCAGTTACAAAGTCAAAATAATTACTCTGTCTTTCTGTCATCTCCCTGCAGCTCCTAGTTTAGTTAGTAAGGATGTTTCTTGTATTAACAATTCTGCACTGATTTTTCTTCTGAAAGTAGCTTGTGAAGTACAAGAACTTCTTTTTGGAACTGAAACCCTTATGGATTCAGGTGCTTGCTGTTATATGGGAATATATCTTCAGAGAAGGCGCTTATTTTAATTACAGATTTAAACACTTTTTTTTTTTTCATTGTAGTGGATTTTTGGCAGTGACATGCTAATGTACAATATTTTATTTACTCAGATGTATGAAATCACAGAAGAAGGGGGAATACTCAAAACGTTAAATGAAATATGGTGCAAATTGACTGAACCTCTGCAACCCCAGGTGCCACAACAAGGAAATACCAACATGAAAAGCCTCTCTTACCCATTTTCCAGAGAGAAAATATATTTGTGAGTACTTTAAATTGTGATGAGCAATGAAGAAAGCTATAACTTCTCATTTTAGTGTTGTCATGTTTTCTACCAGTATTTCAATCAAAATTCAGAAATTCATTGATATTTCTGGAAATCCTGAGGAAATATCCAAGCTGTCAGATTATTCCTGGATAACATTTCCAAGTGATAAAAGCGTATGTCTGCATAAAACTACATTTATTGAGGGCCAAGTAAATAGATCTAAAGTAAATGAACATGCATTGGCACTGAGTTCAGTTTCAGTGGATTAACAGAAATCTAAATTGCAGAGACTTTCTGCCAGTGTTCTACTTCCTTCTGCTGGATAAGGCACTGGAAGCAGTGCAACAAATAAAATATCTATGTTTTTAGCTTGAACTGTAAATATCCTGGAACAAATTCCTGATTATTTGGTTAAGGATATTACTGCCTGTTTTGAAAAAAGAAAGAGCTAGTAGAAATCCGATAATATTTTTCCTCTTGATAGATTTATTGTAGTAATTAAAACTTGGCTAATAATATGCAGATAAGGAATTCTTGACACCTGCCCTTTCACTCAGAATAATACTTCTGGGCCCAATTTGACATTAAACACTCCTTTTTTCCTCATGGATGTCTCCTTATATTTATGTCTGATAAATAAAATTCAGTAATAAATATAATGACCCACCATATCATTTATTGTCCTCGCCGACAATTTTAATTAATACTGAATACAAGTCAAATTGTTTGAGAGCAATAAACTGGGAAGGCTAATTTCACATATGATGATTTTAAGGTTTAAGGGAATGCATAATTCCAGTGGAATGGTTATTTGAAAGCAAGTGAAATGTTGACTGGTTAGACGCCTGGAAAAGAATAATGAACATCTGCATTAGACTAGTTGAAACCTAATAACGTAACCTCAGAATGTTATAGTGTTGAGCGTATGTTATACGGAAAAGATTAAAAGGTCATCTTGTGTAAACAATAGACAAGCTCCCCTTACCCGAAAGGCATTTTACGTTAGTTAATATTTTTACATTTTTATGCCCACCATCATTGCAATCCAGGTAGAACTCTGAATGACTAGGTCTTAAACAGCACAGTCTATTATGCTATACTATTTCATCTATATTTCCTTTAGACATCTGTTTTTCTTACTTGCTCTGGTTTCTAAATGAATTCTAAATCAGAATTTATATATTATCTTACTCATTGCTACATCTGAAAATATAACTGATTTTTTTTTTCTCTCAACGTTTTAGGTATAACATTAAAGACAAAGACACCTTTTTTGACAATGCTACCCGCAGCCGAATAGTAAGTAAACAAAAGCAACATATCATTGACTTCTTGTGCTGAATGGGATTTGCTTTAATAGTGAGTGTTGGTGACTACTTTGCTAATTTCATCAGTTTATGCATTTCTCTGTTTCTGTAAAACACTAAGGAGTCGTAAGTATGTAAGAAATACCCTTCCGGAGCTGCCCAGTGGTCCAGGAGTAGGAGATGTTATGTAAGGAAACACTGCTACTGACTCCTCTCCATTCTTCAAAGTTGTTATTAAGCCCTGTTTCCTAATCTTTAACTAGATTTTATTCCATAAAAGGACCTCCTCTACAATCCTATAGTAACTTCTTAGCTCCAGCAGTTCTTTGGTGAGAAACCTTGTATAATGTTCCTGAGATCCTGTTAGGTCTCCAGCAGGTTGATGAGGCAAGATTTCTCTTTACATATGCAATGCCAACTCCTCCCTCACATGCTACGTTCATCCATCCACACTTGGATTTCACAGATATAGCATACTTACTGATCACTTTGTGTGCATCTTGATGTTATACTTCCAAATGTGAAAACTAAATGTTTTTTTACAGTCAGATTTTGTTGTGATTTTCTTTAGTGTAAAATTTTCATTCTACCTGAAGTCCTTATACTTCATATAGTTTTATAAGGATGTGACACAGCACGACTTAGGGTACAAATGTTAGGGCAGATAATCCACTAGTAAGAGTTGCCATAGCATTGTTAAGTGTTAACTAGTGGCCTCAAGTCATGTATTTATATATGAGTGAAACATATGATTTAAATATATGTGCAAATGAACTCTACAGAAGCTTCTTATTTTAAAGTTTTGTTTTATTGCTAGCTCCATGATGAAAATGATGCTAAAAGATGTGTGTTATATCACTGTTCTTTTCCACAGGTACGTGAAATTTTGAAGCGCACATCTACAAAGGCCAGAAACAGCATGGGTAAGAAGGAGGGAAGATAATTATATATTTTGTTTTAAAAGGAATTGTTTAGGTATCTCACAGAATATTTATTTTTCTAGCAGAACACAAAAGTATGCTGTCACATTTCCACAAAAACCAGAGATTGAAACAAATGCTTTTTCTGAGGAATAAAATCAGACTTTCTGGTCCATGGTTTGGATAGGACATGGTAATGGGAGTTTGCTTTTCATTTCTACAGGTGCAGGGTCTGGCACATAACTTGCATTTCATGAGTTGTTATAAAATTTGATTTGATTATTATATGATCTGCTTTTGAAAATTCAGACATCAGCTACAATATGTTGTATTATTTCTTCCAGGAGCAGATTTTTCTTGCCATTTCAATAGAATAATACATCTTTCCAAGTTATTTTTATCACTGCAGCTTTAAAAATTATGTCCATGAACTGCATGGTGAAATATATGGCTTGACTATGACTGTTTTGAAGATATTGTGTTATACTTTTGGGGTAACAGTAAAATATTTGGAGCTTTTGTTTTCTTGAGTTTCAGAACATGTACAAGTATGCTTAATTTCTTTGCTCTGCTCTTTTCTTTCATCCATTGTGATATCATGACACATATGTCCGTGATGGCGAAGAAGTGATAGTATTTGTCTGGCTTGTTTTCTGAAAGTCCTTCTGTAAGCTTGATCACTTATGTGCAGATCACAATGTCCTAGGGTAATGTACTTGCAAAGAATACATGTGCTGTAGCAACAGATTCCTGCTCAGTCTTGGTGTAACTGTGCGGTGGAGCTGCAGTAACAGATTTCTTTGGTACAGCAGCTGGAGTAGAAAATAGGTTAATTTAGGTTTCCCTGAAATAGAGATTTTTTTTTTCCTTCTAATTATATGAAAAATAACCAAACCAAAATACTTTTTTTCAACCAAAAATACTTGGCTTTGCCCGGAACAAACATTTAAATTTATGATTATTACACTGTTTCCTTTAAAAGAATGAAAAGTTGGTTGAGAAAATGTCAGGCCCTCTTCATTTCTAAAACATTGTTTAGCAGGTGTCTGCTTTGTTAACCGTTTCCCCTGTGTTGATCTCCTGAAAGGCTCTGGTGGGGCAGTAGGGAGGATTTTGCTGGATTGCTCCAGCTGGCATCCAGGGAACCCTCCTGGTGACTGGGGAGACCATGCTTTCCCTGGTAGCTGTGCAGCCTGTGCAAGTAGATGTCTCTAGAGCGCAGGATTTTAGAGACAAGGCAGTGTAACAAGAAGACTGAAGTCCAGCAGGGACACTAAGCCTGTTGACGTAAAAGCCAGCCCCCAGAGCTGACACTTTCCCAAGGGATCCAGAGAGACTATGTGGAATCTGTTGAAACCCTTAAGACTTTGTAAGTTGTTGGGTTGAGAGAAAGCTTGAAAGAAGCAGTAAGCCCTACAAGGACACATTAGGAAGGGAAAGAGCACTTTACCAATGGGGTTTTTTTTGCCTCTTTCTTACTTGAATTTTTCTCTATTTTAATAGCTTTTTCTGGTTTATAGTGTAATAACAACTATCATTAAAGATCAAAGCACTAGCAGTGATTTTTCAGCCTTTTTTTTTACTCTAAGGTGAAAATACAGGCTGATCCACTTCAAGGTGGATCCACTTCAGGTCAGCTCAAGGTCCCATTTGACATGAAGCAAATATTTTAACCCTCCTGTCCTTCCCATCTTTCCGGCCCATACCCAAAACATGATTATGCATCATTTTTGGCCTAAATTCACTAATTGTTTTGGTCTTTAGAGATCCTCCCCCAAAAGTCCTATGCTTCATATGTCGCTAAGATTTTCCTTTCTCACTGGTCTTAAGACAATTCGTCATGAGCTGTTTAAAAGACTTCTTTAAGTATCCTGGTTTTAATCTTTTTTTTTTAAGATTCCATTGCTTATTTTGCACAAGAGGTAAGACAGTGATATTGGAAGAACTTATAGCAGTCTTTGGTTTTCATGAACATATGCTTCATAATATAATAGGAGGAAAATAATACTTCAGACACATTTTCTTCTTGATTTTTACATCTGTGTAAGGCTGAATCTGATTCCACTTCTATGACATTATATAAGGAAGGTGTATTTTCTTCTCTGAACCATTGTAAACTTTCCAAACATGGAATGTTTTCAGTAGAGGACTTGGCATGATCCAAACATGAATATTTCCCAATTCTATTAATGCATGTAGTGGTAAGGGTATTTTTCTTTGTACCAAGGAAGAAATTTATTGGTAATGCCTAACTAGCATCTCTGACAAGAGGGTTTTTCCCAAACATTTCAGAATGATAGTTGTGTAATTTGACTGTAGAATTTTTTTCATCCCTAAAGACAAGCTATTATTTTTTACCGGACATTGAAAGCAAAGATATCTGGAATAATCTACTAATCTTAACTTTAATTGACATCTTATGGAACGATTGTTTTCATGTGCAAAGACTGAAGACACAATGGCTATAAGAGTCGTAGGTCTTGAAAGCCAGTAGTGGTCTTGTGTATGTCTATAGGTGCTGTAGTCATTAGCTGGGGATTCAGTTGCTAAAGTCCTTGTAGCATGTGGTCACTGTGATAGTGCCATGTCCCTGTATCTTCCTGTACCTTTCACCAGACTTCCTGTTTACAATCTGTAGGACTCAGTAGTTTTTGTCCTGGTGCATCCAGCTTTCCAGCATAACTGTGGATTTGGTGAGCACAAACTGATTTGACTCCTGCGAACAACAAAGCATTGTTTCAAACTCAGAAGGATGTCCTTATGTATGGATATAAGGAAGGGTAGAAAACCCAGCACTTAGTTGAGTGAAAACGAGACCTGATCTAATATTAGCCAATAGAGAGTAAGGGTTTCTTCAATCACAAACTTCGGTGAAAATGGGTTTTTTTTATTGTTTGGGTGTGTCAGTGGCGGTCCATGGTTCTGATCATTGTCAAGCTTCAAGAAGCACTTCCCAGATGCTTTCCTCCTCAGTCACATGCCTCTTTGCTATCAGGATGAGAAAGTGGTCAAAACAATCTTTGTACCATACTAGTTCACTCAAGAAAAAGCACTATATGGAAATGAGCCTTTCTGTGAAAGCATGTTTTCCATAGCCAGTACTTCTAGGTTGGTATATACTCACCTTGACATGATTTTGAGTATTTTCAGTAATATAGCTCAGTCCCCCTTATAATGTCAAGAAATGAAATCTGTAATAATCTTTTCTGTTTAACTGTGCCTACCTGTTGACCATCTTAATTTTTTTTCTTTTAGGTATTGGCACATTAATAGCAAACAATGTTTATGATGCAGCATACCCACTTCATGATGTACGTATATACTATTAAAAATCTAGTTCTCTGATGATATCACTCAATAGCGCATATGTTTATTGCCTGTGACAATGAAAATATATTCGAAGTGTGTGATTCTAGTATGAAAACTCTTCCATAAGTATATTTTAAGTTGTGACCTAAAAGTAAAATCAACAATGTAGGAACAACTGAGCAAACTTTATTGAATTTTACCTGTTTTTACGTGTTATTGAATTATTTTCTTTCTCTAGGGTGAATATGAAGGCCAAAATGATGACATGAATGAAAGAAAGGTAAAATACATTGCAAAATTAATTTCATGTTAGATTTCATGTGATAAATGTGAATTAGTGTCCTAAATGTTGTCATAAAGCATTAGTCAGTGTTCAATCAAGTAAATTTTTTTACAAATGCATATATTTTTGCATTACTTATTTTCTTCTATTTCTGCATATAAAAATTTTTTCAAAAGACTTTTTATAAAGTCTTCTTGTGAAGTATTTCAGTGAATTTAATTTGATATTTACATCTTGAAACGCTTCAATTTTCCCTCTGCATGCATAGACAAGATTTTTCAACCTGTCAGGAAGCAAAAGTTGTTAAATAACTTATATGAATATTTTCCTTCCATAACCAGATGGTACTACAGAACAATGGTTACTAGAATAAAACATAGTTGCATTTTTCATTTGATTGTGCATTCAATTAAATGACATGCAATTTCTAAAAATCTGCTTCCAATTATTTTGTAGATAAAAAGTTTCTAGCTATCAAATGACTTCTGAAAACATATCACCCACCGTCTGCACAAGAGAAATGGATGCATAATCAAAAACTATGTCAATTCAGACTGTTTTTAATACATATACTTACCATTAGAAATGAGCAAAAACATTTAATTGCTGTAATCCTTTAAGAACCATTCCATATTGTTCTCTAATGTTTGCTTTTTTGTTTTTTCTTGTTATACAAACAATAGGACAGGAAATGAAGAGGAAAAATTGTGGGGAGAGAAAGGGGGGAGGGAAGAATGAAGGAAAAGAGAATGTTTGGATGTCTAAAATACTATACTAGAAATTAAATTGCATATATCTTTGGTGACTTGTAAACAATTTCATAAATGTTTTTAACTCTGTGGTATTACATGTTGGTATATACCATCTGTTGCTTGAAGAAGAGGTAAGAAAATGCCATTAATTTGGCAAAGTACAGTGTAGCAATTATACAAGAGTATAATTGCCACAAATGATGATTATTTGAGCATTTGAAATGAAGACTGAGTACATAGGTCATACAAATAAATTTCATTTCTCCAGTGCTGGGTTAGTAAAAATTTGAAAACATAATCTTCTTTGTAGTTTTTGGTAAATAGTGTTAATATTTAGCCACTATATGTCTTCATGTGCTGTATACAATTTAATTTAGTATATGAACCTTGATAAGCAAAAGAGACAAAGTTGGAAAACAAACTATAAAGAAGCTTGTATATTTTTGTCTGTTATTTTGAACTTTTTGTTCATGAAGAAATGCTACTTCTGCACTTGCAGAATTTTCTCTGAGTAAGTGATAATAGTGATACGGTAATGGACTCTGAAAGTCAGCTACATAATTTACTGACTTATAAGGCTAGCAAAATTTTTAGAGAAGAGAGGTAAATTAGTCAATAAAGGAAGATTGGGTACTGTGGAAAAGGGGGGAAGAGGGCCTAAAAGCACCCAGTCTTTTCCAGTGTCTGGAAAAATATTCATGCTAGTAGTTGTATTTTGTGCTGCCTTCTTTTTATTCTGCCTATTAGGCTCAGTTATGAAGTGTTAAGTATTAAAAACATAAAAGGTTCTTTCCAAAAATACTTCATTGATTATTCACATATGTCTCTGCTGCCTAGCCATTGAATCTGCTGTAGTATTTCTATGCATAACATCATCTGTTTTCTATCTGAATCTAATAGTCTCAGTGTTTAATTTCCTGAAAAGCCCCAATCAGGTTTAAAGGAAAGGGGGGCATTTTTCAGTTTTATTTTTCTCTGCCCCTTTTTATTTTGTCCGTTTTAACTATCTGTATCTTCCATTTCAATTGTCTGTTGTATAAGCCCAAAGAATGATGAACTGAGCCTGTCTGGGGTACTTATGCCAATAAGGCAGCACAAGTAATTAAGTTTTATGTACCAGTTCATAATATAAAAGGTTAATCCTTATTAACCCTCTTCAGGATTTCCTTGGAGAAAATGCACTGTGAAACAATACTTTTGTCACATCCTATGAGAATTAGAAATCTGCAATGAAACCCACTCTTTTCCTAAGACTGTTGATTGGAGTAAAGGAATCTCCCTATTTAAGTGTGTTTTCTGCTCTAGAAAAAATCTTTTTAAGAAAGCTATTGCACAGCAGCATGGTAATAACTCACCATGAGCATAAACACTGACTTGGTCTTTTCTAAGCTTCTAGCCCACTGGCAACTTGTAACCCTTCATTGCTAGCAATATGTTTGACATTGAGAAGTACACAAGAGCTTTGTTACCTGTCTGGGAAATACACTGTTGTCATATACTACAACAACAACCCCAGAATATTAGAAGCAGATTGGAAAGTATTATTATAAACTTACAGAAAGTACTGCTTTTAAGTGAAACTTATAAAATACAATAAATTATATTACAAAGCTCTTCCTAGAATTCCTTTCAATTTAATAAATATCATGAAAGGAAGCACATTCCAGCTTCCAGATTAAGCTTAATCTTGTAAAACTGCGGTGTTGAGACTGAGATTTAGTGTGGGCAACACACGTGAATGGAAAATATTCATGCCATAAACTCACCTTCAGTGCTTTGGAATCAGAATAACCAGTGTGATTCTGTAGTCTGACATAATGCCATAGCAACCTGTTCCTGAACCGACTGCAATTTTAGAAAGACCTTTCTTTTTGCTCTTCAAATTCTAATCTGTAACTACGTTCAAAACAGCTTTTAAGTAGTTCTAATAATTTAATAGCTTTAACTTTCTTGTTGTGTATATTTCAGTGAATGCATTTATTAGTATGATTATTTATGGAAATAAATGAAATTGTAGGTAATGCTGTGGAGTAATGGCAAGGGGTGATTTTGAATAGGTAACCACAAGTGTTCATATGAGAATATCAATATGGCAGCCAGGGCAATCCTCTTCAACTCCTGTTGAAGCCAAAGAAAATCAAACCTAGTCCCATCATTTCTTTCCACAAGTCCAAAGCATTTTGCAAGACTGTACTCTGTAACAATATTCTAAAAGCCAAGACTCCACACTCCTTGAATCTCATTGCCAAATTCCCAATTGCTTCAGCAGTGTGGGGTTTACTCCCTGACCTATGAACAGAACATACTTTATGCTGTATCTTTAACGCATATGCAGTGGCATAGCTCTGTTGACTTAAATGGTTGCAAGCCAGTTTCCATATTCTGAACAATAATACTTTGTTGGGTGTATGTTTGCAGGATCCAGGTCTTAATTGCTCACTTGATATTTATTTAGTTCTTTCACATACCATCTGCAGGAGGAGAGGCATTATAAACAGTAGAAAATTGTGATTGGAAAACCTCAAAACATGTCAAGATAACTCTGCAGTTACAGTATCTGAAATTTCTCCACACTTATTTTAATTGTGCTGTTAACTTCATAAGATGGTGTAGTGTGCTGCTAGCTGTCAAAATGGACCATCTGACAGATGCAACTACCGATAATTGCAAAATCTATATGTACTTTCTTACTAACATCCTTTCCAGCTCTTCCATACTTACATAATTCCATGTGCAATAATCTATTATTTAGTAGAAAAAAAGTGCCATCTATTTTGCAGATAGAATTAAACAGTTTGCAATCTAGTCTGCAACTAAGTTGATGAGTTCCACATATTAAACATCTTGAAAAACTCTGTATCTTACTGTTCTAAAATTACTGATTTTTACTATCTTTGGAGTTCCTTTTTTTCTGTTAAAGAAAAAAAAACCCTAAACAAATATTTAATTTAACTTCCCTGCAGAATATCCTCTGTATGTATCTGGTTGTGTATGCGTGTGCATGTGTTTCTTGGTTTGTGTCTTCCTCCCCAGCAGCTTTAAAACTTACTGCCCAATTCCAGCCAAAGTTTACAGAAGAACAGAAGTCTCCAAGATATTAACTCAGCAATTACATTGCTTCACATTAGCCACAATTTCCATGAGACAGTCAAGGGACTGTCAGTTAGTGCTCACAGCAAGGGAGGAACTGAAGTATGAGGTCATCTCTTGGAGTCAGCAGATATTCCACACAGAAGCTCGTTTTCAAAACGGTTTCATCACTACTCCAATTTTACTAGGAATGACGTGGTGCCTTATTTTAAAGGAGCTGACTGCACCTCTCATATGCTACTCTTTTTCTGGATCCCTCCACTTCTTTTTTGAAAATAGGGATAGAAGGTTTGAAACCTGTCTTTTTGGATGATACAGATTTATAATCTATAAATAGTGATGTGGTTAATTTAGTTTCATTTATCATCATATTCTGGTTATTTGTGTATTATTTTTGATGCATTCTGTACTTCAAGAAAGAGTTTTCAATGAGCATGTTGTCTTAGACTGCCTACAGTCTTGTCACAGAATAAAACTATGAAAGGAATACAAACAATTCAGGTGGTTCCTGAGAAAATTTTACTCTTTTGCACAGGACTGCCCTGATTCTTATTTTCCTCTGAAGATAAAATATGGTGAACAGTCATCTAACTTTGTTAGATCCTGTTGATGTTTCCTCTGAGCTTTCTTTGGTCTTCATATAATTCTGGAAAACTTCATTTTTGAATGTCCTTTCTGGATTATTAATAAATGCATACACAGTTATAAAATGTCCCGCTATCAAATTAACTCTTTTACCAAATTGTTAATTGCATGGTAATTTCTATCCAGCAGCTGGCTTTCACACCATAATTACCACTTTCCTTTACAGCCTCTTGTGAAAGAGTGTCAATGGCTTCTTTTTTGGTTTTGGAAGTGTCACATAGATCACAGCAATGAAAGAGGGAATGAGGAAGACTATCCCAAGTCCCTTGCCTATTGCAGTTGAGTGTATTGTGGTTAATATACCACAGGTCCTGAAATGTTTCCTTTTATCCCCAACTGTCCCCACTGGATTCCTCCCATCGTAAGAAGTTTCTGTAGGATCTGCGCCTTCCTTTGTACTGTCTGTAAGCTGTGGGTGAATTTGCATTTCCAACAGTAAACGTGAACTTATGTGTCCATGTGCAGCATGGGGAGAGAAGGGGCTTTTATATGGACTCTACTGGGTATGGTAGCCTCAGGAGCTGAGCAGGAGAGCAGGCTGGTTTTGCCACATTTGTTACCTCTTGGTATGTTTTTACGTACCAGTTTACCAGATTTGAATTCTTACCTCAGTTCACTTCACCCTGGACCTGTAAACACTGGTCAGTACTTATCTATGGTGTGATTCCAGACATTAAATAAATTACATCATAGAAGAATTTCACGCTGTAAGTAGGATTATTTCTAGCATCTTTCCAAAGATTTCCACAAGACTACAGCATCTTTTAATTTTCCTTTTGAGGCTTTCTATTTAACATCACTGTCTAATAAATGTGGTGAGGAGGGGGTAGGTATGTGGAGAAAGATGTGTGTACGCCATCCTCCATTGCTGGCTTGGTTGGAGTCTTTCCTAACCGTCTGAAAAATGTACTTGGAAGTCTGTTTTGAAGTATGGGAGACTGCGTTTTTTGGTACATATATTTTTAACTCTTAGAAGATGTTTGTAAAACCAGATGGGATCACTTGTGTCAAGTTAATTGTCTGTATTTTTTTTTTTTATTTAGTTGCTGTATCGAGAATGGGCGAGATATGGAGTATTTTACAAGTTTCAGCCTATTGACCTCATAAGGTAATATGGACTTGTATAAAACACTAAGGGACCTGGTTCTTAGCTGATGCAGATTAATTAAGTTCCTTCCAGTTACTTCAGCAAATGAAATCTTGGATTGACCAGAGCATTAAAAATAATGTTTTCACTGCCTTTCTGTAGCTCTGATAATAGTTTACTGTAACAAAAATACACTAAATAGTAATGTACCTTTGGTTTTGTATAGTGCTTATTCCTGGAAGAATGTCATACTTCAGATTTTTTTTAAAAAAACATTAATTCTTTCAAAAAAGAGGAATTTCCATTTACATTGATGAATTTTTATTGGAGAATATGGTCACAAAGTGTGGTGAGTAATCAGAAGCTGGTGTTCCCATCATGAATCAGTGTGAAAGTATTTGACAGTTTTGAAATTGATTTGATTTTTTTACTCCTGATTTTACAAGTTTTATTCATCTGAACACATCCATATGTGTTCCAAGTGTTTTTTTGTGTATTTTGAATTTTGACGTTACAAACATAGAAGAAGTTGGGCTTAAAATAAGACAAAACAAAACAACCATGCTTTTTAAGGAATTTCCACAATATCTCTACAAGAAAGCCAAACCAAACCAGAACAATTTTTGTTGTATACTATAAATACTGAGTAAAGAAAAGGAAATGTTTGTGAAAATTGCTGACTTTAAATATTCTTACATAAGATATGTGTTTAGGAATAAATGAACTGTGGGAAACAATAGGGGAAAAAAACCCAAAATCTGTTTCTGGATAATTTGTATACATAAGAAATGTGACATTCGTTAGCATTTATCTTTTGAATAATCAAACTCCAACTAAGCTTTATTATACAATCTGCCCCTACATGATTACCTGCAAAAGCTGGTGTTAGTAATACAGATAATCAATAATCTTTGTAAAATGTATTTATTATATTTCGAGCTGAAGTTGAACTACTGCATATAGTTTTTCAAAGACTTAACCATTAACTCATAGTGTGAGCAGAATTGCTTTTTATTGGGAGAGAAATGTTTCAAATTGGCAAATGGCAGCAAGACCATCAAATCTTACTGAGGTTCTCCAAGGCTTTGAAATTTCCACTTCTTTGCCTCAATGTTTTTGTGCAGGATTTATGTACTTTTTGAATACCAGTTATTCCAGGCCAGGCTACTGTATGGAATAGATAAACTCAGAACAAGATTACAACACCTGGTATGTTGTTAGTAAATATTACAAATGTTAAGTTAAACTGTGACTGGCTAGAGGAATTCTCAAGTTTTACCAGACCTGACAACTCAGCTGAATTAAAAATAGAGGTACATCTGCTTACACTCCATCTTCATTTGTATCTTGCTGTCTCTGTTATAATGTTTCACTATACTGATATGATTTCATAGAAATTCTGTGGTTTAAACTTCTGTGAGAAAGAAAAAAAGGACCAGACATGTGCAATTGATTCTCTGTTTTCAGAGATGATTTTTCTTGCTTTTATCTTCCATAATTTGCTTGACTGCAAGTTTGACTGTTACCACTAAAATAAATGTGTTTTTTATTTTCTGGGTAATGTTAGAGCTTTAGAGTATATATACCTGAAGAATTACTACCCTTTTCTTTCTGCAGCTGAACTAGGTTTTTGCACCTCTGTACCATGAGGGGGATTTGAGCTCAGTCTCAGTGTGGATGTTTATTCCCTTGGCAAACATCAACACCACTTTGTGGATTTTGATAATTTACTGTGATCCATATTTCTTAGATTGATTAGCTTATACTCAACTTTTTGCTGGTTATGGCAGCACTGTGTAACTTAACAAATTTATATTCAGGCTTTGATGGACAGAAGAAGCAGCGTTTATTTTGCCTTATATTCAAAGACTTTCTGACTGATATTTTCGAATACATTAACTGTGTTAAAATATTTTGCTTAAATAATATTCACATCCCCAAATTAATTAGACTTTTTAGTCTAATTTTTAATACAACTTGCAACAGTGCAAATCTTTTTAACTATTCCTGTTTCACCTTTATATAGTAAGAATGCAAATTGAAAGTCATTTTTTAACCAAAGTGCCTGTGCTGGAAGACTAGATGTGGCACTGTAGAATTATTATAAATCATTCCTGGTGCCTCAGTTCCTTGCTTCTGGCCATACAGTTGTTGCCAATTTCCAAGTGATTGTACACCAAAGCTAGGAACCACGTACTTGTTGTGCTCACTCTTGGCACAGACCAGGGATTCTCTGAGGTTCCTTCTAAGGTCTGATATCCTGAGGGAATGCTAACTGCATAATCAGTCGTAGAATATTTTCAAGTTCTTAAAAACGTCCAAATAAAGGACCATTATGATATCCACTGACAGTTCCATCCACCTCTGTGTCTTTGTTTGTAAAAGTATTCTGCTCTGGCTTTATGCACCTCTTTGGGCTATAGGGAAAAGCTGATTTTTTTGTAAATTAAGAAATACAGTTCTGAGTGAGGAGGGTTTACCAAATGAGAACACGGTGGGTGTTACATATTCCTATTCTACAGCAAAGCAATTTCAGTTAAAAACTTTAAGGGAATATATAGTACAGATGATGTAGATAGTACAGTGTGAATTGAGGGTTGATTTGTAAAATGTTTATAACACCCAGTCTCTCAGTGCACATCCAGAAATTAAATAACATTGCTTAAAACAAAGCCTGGCTAATGCAGTGCTTTATTTTCAAAATCATATCAATGTCTAAATATAGGCATATGAATTCAATTTTTGCCTTTCATATATGTCTATTTTCAACTCAGATGAAGAGGATGATGAACATTTTTTGAGAGGGAAATTGTGAAATTTTTGCTCACAGATATCTTAGACTAGAAGTACTGAAAACGGTTTACCTCGTTTTTCAGTCACCCTTATACTTGGAAGGCATGAATGATATATTAACAAGAGAATGAAAGTTGCAGCTGTAGGATGTGCAGGGCTTTAGAGGTTTGCCTGTTATAAAATACTTTTTTTTCTCATCCTAATTTAAGTATTGATTTCTACTAGAGAGGAGTCTCTTTAGTGTAGCTTTCTTGTAGGAATGCCCTTATCAACAGTAGTTCCTCTCAATCCTTGTAATGCAATTTAAAAGGTGTATAAAAGCATATCTGTGGTTCACTGTTTTTTTTCTATTTTGATGATGCTCTTTCCTCAAATGAAGATGAGTTCAAATCTAGTTTTTAGCAATTTTTGCAGTTAATGCAAAAATTTGAGAGTTTCTTAAGGGGTAACACTACTGTTGATGCAGAGACAGGTAGGACACTCCCTAGGAGTTTTATGAACATGCATAAAGAAAACAGGTTTTATGATTTTTTAATAAATGTTATAGTATGTTAATCCAAGTTTTAACTATGTGATTCTAGAATGAATTGGTTGTGAATAGGGACCTCTGGAGGTCCCTAGACTTACCCTCTGCTCAAAGCAGGGCTGGCTTGAAAGCCAGACCAAGTTGCTCAGGAATTTTGAAATCTCCAAGGATGGAGATCACACGGCCTCTCTGGGCACCCTTTCCAGTGCTGCACCTCACTCAGGGGGAAGAATTTTTTCCTTCTGTCCAGACCAAATTTTCCTTGGTATATCTTACAGCCATTGTCTCATGCCTTTTAGCAGTGCACCTCTAATGAGTTATAGCAGGTCAAGGAAACATACAGCAAGTATAAGAAGTGCAAAAGAATTCCTAATTAATTATATTTCTGGTTGAATGCAACCTTTATCACCTAGGACATCTAAATGACAGATGAAGTGAGTCTGCTAAGGTTACTGATATCATAAAGAGGTGGTTAACCTTCTGAGACAAAAGCTTACTTAACTCCTGGAAAATTGTCAAGTTATCTTCTTAATGGACATCTTGAAGCACCTGCAGATGGGAACCTGTGTATGAACTGAAATTCTGGACAGAGGACCATCATCACAGAGGGGAGGTCTCCTTCTGTTATCTTGTTATTAATATAAAATTATCTTACCCTAAGGAAGTAAAGCAGAGCTAGGTGCTTTTTTATTTGTGGTGGAGCTTATTTTAATATTAGTGCTTCTAAAAGGTCCCAGCTCATCAGCTCCTTCTAGTCCATCTCCTTTTTCATGTTTTCTTTTTTATTTCCTATTGCTAGGACTTCACCTAACTTGTTAATATCTAAAAGGCTACATTATCTATAGCATGATTACTTTCAAAGCTTCAAGTGCCTGTATATGCTTTTCTTGCTGTAAAGCCTAAAAAAGGGAAGACATGGTCATTGTAAAGATTAAGATTATGTATACAATAATTCTTTTTGCAGGAGTAGGTGGGAAAGCGTGTTAACCAAAATATTATTTATAGTGTATAGCATGTAAATCAAAACTTGGGAGTTTCTGTTACTCTAACTGTCTGCCTAATATATTTCTTCCTTCCTATTTTTAACTATGTTTTTCTTTTGTATGGAAAATTGTTTCAACTTTGTAATGAATTCTGGCCATTCACTGCAGTGTGCCCATATTGAACCTGCTCTTGACCGAAGAGTCACCAGTTCCCCCTGTTCCTGCATTTGAATGCTGTCTTCCTAAAGCAGAGCAGCCTGTAGCTTTCTCTTCCTGGCAGTTTTTAAAGCAATGACAGACCTATGATGTTCCAAAGTTTGATTATCTCAGCTCTGGATACTGTTGCCTTCACTTTCAATGTCCTGGGGCCTGTGTAGTGCCGTGTTCAATGTAAGCAATCAAGCTCCAAAAGTGTTCTTACTGGTTTGCCTTTTTTTCTTTTTTCTTCTTTCATCAATCTTCACCACAAAAACCAAAATGAGTATATCTGCTTGCTCTGCTCAGGATAGGGTAGTTTTAAAGGAGTGATAAAATAAGAAAATGGGAGTTCTGCTGAAATGGTGTTCTTATTGTCTTTAGAGATAAGTGTTGCTTCCTTGGCAAAAGTGTAGTTAAAGTCAATTTCTGGTACAGCATTCCTCTAACTGTGGCCGTCTATCCTGCTCAATACATTAGCAAATCACTGCTTCTTTCACCACTGTTCTTTGTATCCACATCTTCATCTCTGGAGGGAGAGCATTTGTCTCCACATACTGTCTAGAACTGCAAGAACTTGAAAACAAAGGTCCACAGTGCCCTCCCTAATTCCAGAGGTACACTCAAATGTTGTTCAATCGTTGTTTACGCTAACTTTGGGGTTATTGATCCTCAAAGTGCAGATTCTCCTGTATGTTTTAATTTCTCTGCTTCCCTGTCACTCTTCTGTTATTATTGTGAATTAACCTAACCAAATGTCTGATCCTTATTTTTTATGCAATGTAACCGCTTTGGCAGAAGGCAACCGTGTGATGATGTGTGGTTATCTCACAGGGACTGAACAACACTCTCTAATGCTTGCCACAGAGCTAAGCCTAATTAGTCCAAACTAATATTTTGGAGAGATATCTATACAGCGCCCCACTCCGTGGTGGGCTGGCCGACTCAGCAGGTCAGTTTTACATTTCTCAGATTTGCGACAAATATCTGTGTCTTTTCTGAAAGCCAGGTTTCAAAGCAGGGTGAGGCCTGCCTCCCACGTACGGCCAGCAGGCTGAGAGCAGGGAGCTCCCTTCACGCCCTCCCTCTGCAAGGCTCACGTGACTATCACCAGCTTCCATGAGGCTGCAGAGGGAAAACTCCATAGTAGATGTGCAGGGTAATACACACTTCCTAATGCCTGGAAAATAGTTATGGTACAAAATTTTCTCTCTGCTGAAGCAACTGCTAGGTCAGGTGGTTATTTACTACCTTCTGAGTAAGACATCGCTTACAGTGTGGGGTCTGTGCACTATTGCAATGAGGAGCTTTTCTCTACCTGATAGTTTGATTCCTTATTTAACAGAAATGCCTTTTCAGTGGAAACCAAGCGTGTTTCAGGCTTACCCATTGATTCTTTTCTTTTATAGCCCCTTTCCTTCACTGTGGGGTGCTCCTCATTTTTTGGGGTTCCCTTTCCCTTTGAGGGAGAAGGGAGCTTGCTTTCTTTTTGGGTATTAGTGATCAGTGTGTTTAAAGTGTTGTGCTTTCCCTCTTTGTCTCTTGAATTACTGTAGCATTCTTCTGAGAGGACACTGATTCATGGGATCCTGGAGAAGGTCCCCTTATGCCACGTGGGTAATTATGGTAAAACACAGTTCTTCTTCGTAAATAACTAAATTACTCAGTTCCCACACAGAAATGGGGGAACACTATGCAATTCTTCCCTTACTGTCTTTAGCAGGCATATCTTTAACATTCACAAAGATGCTGAGGCTATATGCAAGGAATTCTTTATTAGGGAGAGAAAACAGCTTTAAGCCTGGGAAAGTGCAGTAATCTAACAAACATAGCATTAAGTAGAAAAATGCTCATGAGCTCTACCAGTAACTTTGGCAGTAGTCCATCTAGCTCCTTTCCAAACCTCTGCTGAGAGCGTGCCTGAGGCAATAATCTGAGCATATCTTCTCACTATAACCCTTTTGCACTTTGAGTCCAACATCTTTTTATAGTTCCAAGGAACTCTACAACAAAGATTCATTCCCAACATGGGGTATGTTCAACTTAGAGTTCATCATCATTAAAGCACTAGGTACAGTGGGAAGGGCTATGCCAGCATCCACTCAGCCTTGATGTTGTCCTTTGTGCCGGTTTTTACAGCAGAGAACTTCCTGGAGGGAGCCAGAAGCAGGTGGGACCCTGGAGCAGAGTCCTAGCTGTTGAGAAAGGAACGCTTTCTCCATCATCATATTTCTTTCCCCTTTCCAGTGTCTGTGTGATCTCATTACCCCTCACGACCCCAGTTTATTTATGAATGGACTTTTGTATCATGTCATACATCCATTAAATGGACTGCATATTAGATGCTTGATACTAGGACAGCACTTTTCATCTGCAGTTGTAGGGAGTTTCCTCTCCACCCCTGGAACTTCTCATCACAGGGCTTACATGAGTGCTCCAGCCTGTGTTTATTGCAAAGCAGAGGGGTTTTGCTTATGGTGCATAAATCACTGAAATATTTGTATTGAATTATTCTGCTGGGTGGAGGCCTGTGACTGGAGTGAGATGAGTTACTTACAGCCCTGCATTTCATAGACTTTGCCAGTCCTATAGGAAGTGGTTCTCTCTCTGTTTTGGCAAGAACTTGGTCTTATTTATTGCTGCTTGTATGAGAGATGGAATTTTAAACCAGTAGGCTTGCATTGCATTGCTGAGGAAAACCAGATCCCTGCTTTCTGATAAACATAATTCCCAGGTTTCAGGTCACTGTCTGAGCACTAAGATCCTCATTACCATCCAGATTCGTCACCCTTTGGTGGGGTTTTCAAAAGCTAGATCTAGCAAAGGATGTGCACGTCTACATCAGGATTTATACAAAGCCAAGACTCTGAAGACTGAAGTTGTTGCTGTGCAGCTTCCTGGTGCCCTTGGATTATGTAGTTTCGTAGCCAGCTAGAGTTGAGTTTTATCTGTGTGCAGAACTGCTAAGTTCCTGATGATACCTAAACTTCACAGCCAGAAACTTACATTTCTTAATGGACTTGAGTGATAGGTCCCAATCCGTCAGGTGTCTTTGGAGGTCATATCAGTGTATTTTGACAGGAAATGAAAGTTTGTTGTTTTAGACTAGAGAAGCAAAAGCCAGAGGTGGGAGGCCACATTGAAACAAAAGAGAAAGTTCTGCACATTTTATATACATGCATACAAATATTCGTAGGCATCTAGAGATGTGTATGGCTGGGAACTGCAGGGAGTAGAAAACCGTTGCTGCTTTTGGGTAGTTCTGTTTATCTTTCTTGTAAAACTGCTCTTGACATCTTAATCTTAGTAGAAAGTTCTGGTTATGGCATGCTGGGGTGAGAGGAGGACCTTTTCTGACTCCTTGAGTGCTGACCAGGGGTTAAGACCAACCCTTGTAATCTGGTTTAAAGGTATACCCTAATATTAAGATGCTTTGTATGAGGATCCTATCTCTGTACAAAAGTTATATTAGAACAGAGCATAGCTTTGTCTGATCCAGTAACCTGTCTCCAACAGTGGACAAAACCAAGATGGCAAGGGAAGAGATTAAGAAATGGGCACCATGTAACAATTATCCCCAGAAAACACCTGCATAAAGAAGGTTTCCAACATGAGAAATCCCTGAACTGCCACAATCAGTACAGAAAGCAAAAACCCGAACATTTTAATGCAATATTGAGCAGGTGATTACTGCTGTTGTGTGTTAGTGTCTTGGTGGAATAGATGCAATTTAAGTGCTCAAGGATCACAAAATCACAGAATGGTTGAGGTTGGTGGGGACCTCTCAAGGTCATTTGGTCCACACCCCTGCTTGAACAAGGCCATCTAGAGCCAGTTTGTCAGGACTATGACTAGATGTTTTTTGAATATTTCTAAGGAGTGAGACTCCACAACCTCCCTGGGCAACCTATTCCAGTGCTCAGTCACCTTCACAGTAAAAAAGTGTTTCCTGATGTTCAGAGAGAACCTCCTGTGTTTCAGTTTGTACCCATTGCCTCTTGTCCTGTCACTGGGCACAACTGAAAAGAGCCTGGCTCCATCCTCTTTGCTCTTCAGGTATTTACATACCTTAATGAGATAAGATCCCCCTTGAGCCTTCTTTTCTCCAGGCAAAACAGTCTCAGCTCTCTCAGCTTTTCCTTTATGTGAAGTGCTCCAGTCCCTTAATCATCCTTGTGGCCCTTCACTGGACTCTCTCTGGTATGTCCATGTCTCTCTTGTACTGAGGAGCCAAGAACTAGACACACTACTCCCACTGTGGCTTCACCAGTGCTGAGCAGAGGGGAAGAATCACCTCCCTTGACCTGCTGTCAATACTTTGTCTAAAGTGGCCAAGGATACCATTCGCCGCCTTTGCAGCAAGGGCACATTGCTGGCTTGTGTTCAACCTGGTATGCACCAGGACCCTCAGGTTCTTTTCTGCCAAACTGCCTTCCAGCTGGGTGCCCCCAGCAAATACTGATGCATGGGGTTGTTCTTCCCCAGGTGCAGGACTTTGCACTTCTCCTTGTTGAATTTCACGGCGTTCCTGTCAGCTCATTTCTCCAGCCTGTCGAGGTCCCTCTGGATGGCAGCATGACCCTCTGGCATATCAGCCACTCTTCCCAGTTTTGTGTCATTTGCAAACTTGCTGAGGGTACACTCTGCTCCATCATCCAGATCATTAACTAAGATGTTAAACAACTCTGGACCCAGTATTCACCCCTGGGGTACACTGCTAGTAACTGGCCTCCAACCAAACTTTGTGCCACTCACCACTACCCTCTGGGCCCGGCCATTCAGCCAGTTTTCAATGCACCTCATTGTCTGCTCATCCAGCCCATACATCAACAACTGCTCTATGAGAATCTTATGTGAGACAGTGTCAAAGGCCTTACTGAGTCCAGGTAGGTAGACAATATTCACTGCTCTTCCCTCATCTACCAGGCCAGTCACTTCATCATAGAAGTTTATGAAGTTGGTCAAGCATGACTTACTCTTGGTGAAGGCATGCTGACTACTCCTGTTGATTTTCTTATCTTTAATGTGCCTGGAAATGGTTTCCAGGATTAGCTGCTCCATCACCTTCCCTGGGATTGAGGTGAGGCACATCAGTTCCCTAGGTCCTCTTTCTTGCCCTTATTGAAGATGAGGGTGACATTTGTTTTCCTCCAGTCTTCAGGCACTTCTTCCAGTTGCCATCATTGACCAAAGATTATCAAGAGTGGCCTTGCAATGACATCTGCCAGCTCCCTCAGCATTTCTGGGTGCATCCCATCGGGGCCCATGGAGTTATGGATGTCCAGTTTAAGTATTCCCAGACCTGATCCTTTTCCACCAAGGCTACATCTTCCTTGCTCTGACCTTTCTCCCTGATCTCTGGGACCTGGGATTCCTGAAGGCCTGAAAGGTAATGAACCAGAAACTCTTGCATGCATTTAACTTGCAGGGTGCATTTGAACATGTTTTGTTTGCCTTTCCACTTGTCACAGTCTCAGAAGTCTTGAGGATTAGCAGTTTAAATTTTAGTTAAACAAGAAAGTTCTCTAACTCTCTTATTGTCTCAAAATGCCAAGAGGTAACCTTTGCTATTTCAAGGTGCAGTAATACTGTGACTAAAAAAGAATTTATTATACTTGTCTTTTATTGGAAATTAGCCACTAGATGGTGTCTGACAGTAGTAATACTTACAGCGCAAGTACTTACAAGTACTTACTTGCTAAAGCAAATACATGAAATATTAATTCAGACTCTGTAGTAAGGCTTAGCTATATTAATTTGAAAAGCAAGAAAGCTTTCATGAAATATTAGTTATTATAAATCGAAGTTATTTATGAAAATAAGTCAGTACTCGAGCTTCAAACTCTGTTAACCTAGATGATGAAAACTGTGCAAATTATCTTGTGGAAACTGAAGATTAGAAAGTGATAATATATCGGTGACCTCACATTTTTTTCAAGTAAAAACTTGGGCAAACATCTCATTTGCAAGTAAAAAAAAGCCAGAAAAGCAAGTCATAATAGGTGATAAAAAAACAGGAAGAAAAGACTAAGTAACCTCCCTGCCAGTCTGAAAGAAAGGCTAATTCACTGTATCGTATTAAATACGTTAATCCTTATTTGTAGGAGCTTGTAGAGTTTATTATGAGAGAAAATGTTATATGTATAACTGAATGAATTATTTGTTTCTTGCATAGAGTGTCACTTGGTGTGCTGATGTGTTTATGAAGTGAAACTACTCCCTTCCTCATAGGTAACCTCTATTGACTTACGTTGGTATTGACTCAGCCTCAGGTAACCAGGCTACCTGCTGTGGTTTTTTAATTTGCCAGGTTTGGAGGGTTACTGACTTTTTTTAATGCTAAAGTATGCTAAAGAATAAAGTAAAGAAAGCTAAAGAGAGATACTGAGTGTACATAGGTTGTCTTATGCATGAGTTCTTAGAAGTGACGGGACAAACACTGCATTACTACTCTTGCTGAAAATGTCTCTCTTTAGTAAGGTGTGCTGTGGCCACTGCAGTCTCAGAGACATGTAGAACTTTTGTAGACAAAGAACACGACAGGCAAATCCAGACATCAACAGAATAATATAATCAGGCACTTAATACTTTCAAACACTACATAAGGTTAAGGACTGCTATGACTGCACCTAAAGTGCTATGTATGAGTACATTATTATTTTTACATTCCTGCAAATCACATTCTCTTCGTGTCTAGCGCTCTGATAAAAGGTCTCTTTAACCATGGGGATCTGGACACTTTAGGAAGGCCATGCACAAATCCAAAAATACTCTGTAGAAGCACTTTTATTCTCCCGTAACCGAGGGGAGAACATAGTTACAGTGCTTCTGACTAACCAGCATCATGTTGCTTGCTTATACAATCGGTAGGTAGTCAGCCTTAATTTCTGTCTCAGTCACATTACACGTCTACTTATTATGCTTCTATTGTTCTTCGTATTACAGTCAGTAAACAAAGGCTTTCTTCAGTTTATAATCCATCACCACAAACTATGCCCTTTCAGTTGTATTCTGACAATTTCTTGGAATGGAAGCAGTAAAATTTGTGAATCTATGAAGCTCAGTGAGCGGCTTGTTCTAGTTTTATTTCTTTATGGAGTAAGGTTTGATCTTTTGCTATTTTAAATTGCAGTTAATACACAAATTCTGTGGTTTTTATTCTAGATATTTTTCCCAGGTTTTTGAATACATTGGAGTTTGAGAACTTGAATATTCCGTTCCTCCACACGTTACCTTCTCCCTAAACAGTACCCTGTTACTGTGTTGAAGAGTACATATTTCTTAAGAGCCAAGAGACTAGGGGAAAACATAGTTCTACATCTAAGTGAATTTCAAAATTTCTGTTCTCTAAGGAGTTGCAATATTTTGACAGTGTTTTTTTGTCCTATAATGGATCACAAGTAATATTTCACAGTGCCTTGGAAGAAAATATATCTGTGGCTGGTATAATCAGACTTCAGGTACCATTGGAGGAGATGGCAAATATTTGTTAACTAATGATTTCAAACAAGAACTTTAACTAAAAGGCCTTGATTAATTGGCTCTTGTGGCATCTTGCTTCATTCTACTTTCAGTCAAGAAGGGTCAGATTCGTAATTTCTCTGTTGGTCTTTGGTGAATGCTCTCAGTCAGAAGCACTACAGATGAGACAGTGCATTAATTGCTAGAGAAAATACACGGGGTATGAAGTCTTTTATAGAAATCAAAAGCCAGGCTGTGGCTCTGAACTTGTTTCCAGGTCTTACTGATCTGGTACCAAGTGTTCCAAAGTGAATGAGGGATGTTTGCAGATATGGACACAAACATGAACATTAGATCTAGCTTTCAGCGTTTAGGGTTTGATTTAGAGTTCTTGCACTGGCTTATCAACTATTTTCACAAACACTCTCATAATCACTCTCTGCTGGACAGTCTTGATCTTTATCTCCAGTTTAGGGGAAGCCATGTGCTCTTACCTTGGGCTGAAGCTCCTTTCTTTGTTTTCTTTATGCAGAACCAGTTGGCCTTTCTAATGGACTTTTTCTTTCCTGCCTCAGACTCAGCTGCATTGTAATTTTGCTGAGGTTCTGTAGTTGTTTTTTTTCTCCTCTTAAAACTTCAATAAAAAAAGTTTTTCAGTCTCTTGGTAAGTTGTTCCAAGCGGGGGGTGCCTTCTTCCAGGAGCCTTTCTTGGCTTCCATATTGCTCCATTTGGTGCACTCTCTCTATATCTGGATTTAGCACTGATATGTTTCTTCCTGGGACTGTCTGGACAGAATATGTGCGTATATGCTGTCAGGCACAAACATGGTAGAAATCTCTAGGATCTCTGGATGCACAGCAGCGTCAGTGCTGCTGCTGAGCAGTAATTCCACCCAGGTGTCCCAGATGGTTGTAATAAATGCTTGAATCCTGCCCTGAGAAAATTTTCAAGTGGAGAAAAATGACAAATCCAGAAAAGTTTGGACATAGGCAATTCTACCTGGAGTGAAATGGTAGTGAAATACAGAAATGTTATGTCCTGTTCCTGATTCTGTTATAGTGACTGGGGTTTTCTCTATACTTCAGCACTCTTTCTGAAATAAGTCTACAGTTTTGAGATGGAAACTTCAATTTGGTGGGAACTATTATCTCAGAAACAAGGAAAAATCTCCGGTGTTCTGAACTTAATATGTGCTAGAAATTAGTTCTACGTTTGTAAGGGTAGTCATTGTTCTACCTTCGGTTTAATGGTAGACTTTCTTCTGGTGACAAAGTCCCCTAAAGGAATTAATTGTGTTCCTGACCCTCTGCCACAGGTTGCCATTTTCTCCACTGGTCTGTCACAGTTGTTCACAGGCTTACACTGTGAACTGGCTTGCTGTGGGTCAGAAAGGGAATGCACACCTTGGGCTGGAAGCTGGGGAGGGAAAGAAAGTTTTTAAACTGGCTCTGGTAGCAGAGATGTTCTGACATGAAACTATACTTTGAGAGGACTGCTTGTCCTTTCTCCCGACATTAGAAACACCAGAATTTTGTCCACAATCTGTGTGAATAGGTTTATTTTGAAGGCATAAGTAATATCTGTGACTTGTTTGACCGTTTGCACAGGGAAAAGCCTACCCAATAAGTAGCTGTAAATCAGCTTACTTTTGGATAGAAACTATTGCATAGAAACTGTTCCACTACCACAGGGGTAGTGGAATGAATTGTGGCAAACATGAAATAACAGCTGGCCTGGAATGGGGTATGGAAATCAAAAAACTGAAGAGTTTTGAACAGATTTCCCAGTTAGGTGACTCAGTGTCCACAGCGTCTTTTCCTCGCTTTTTTAACTTTGTTCCTGAACGACTCCAGAGTTCTTTCCAGCGTGTGTCACGCACCACATGCTTTATTCACATTCCAGGTATCCCACACTTGTTTTCACAGAGTCAAAAACTAAGTTTTTTTTCTTCTCTCTTTCTCCCCCTTCTCCAAATCTTAGTCTATTTATAAATCGCACAACTTGGCATGGAAGCACTGTGACCAACGTGCGAGCATAGAGTTTAATTATCAGTTATTCGTTTTGATGTTGGTTTGGCAACCAGACAGACAGAAGTGCATTGCAGATGTCTGGTTCAAGTGTTATATGGGCGAAGCAGAGGGAACTGAGTAAACATTTTCACTGCGTCCTTCTCAATGCTTCTCATTCTAACTCTGCCATGAGAGGGAATACATTTTCTACAGGTGGTGGTTGTTGTTGTCGTAGTTTTTTAATTCTGTTTCTGATCATTTGCTTGAAGTGCAACTTTTGTTCAGCTTCTGAAGGAGTTATGGATGATTTGGCCAAATCTTTCCTTAAAGACATGATTCTTGCTCAAAAGAACTTAGTTCATGGTAGCTGGCCATTTTACCAGCATTCAAAAAGTCTTCCAAAGTGAAAGGCACAAAATTTCACCTTGTATTGTAACAACACACAGAACAAAATGCTTGGCTGCTGCTTCTGATGGTAGCAGTACACATTCATTATCAAAGCCATTTGCCCCTTGCTTTGGATAAGAACTGCTGTCCTCATTGCATATGTGTATATAAAGGGACATTTCTGTACATTAGAATACAGCTAATGTGGAAATAAAGCTGATGCAATGCAGAGGGCATACTTTTTTTTTGTGGCGTTCTGCAGTGGGCCATCCATAAGCATACTTTGGAAAGGATTAGTCCTTAGCTTTGTCTGGATATATGTGAACCGGCTGTGAGTTAGCTACTGAGGTAGGGCAAAAATCTCATCTCAATTCTGCTCTTTTTCCATGCCAGCATAAATCATGAGTAATTCCTTAAGTGTAATAAGGTAAGACTGGTTTTATCCCAATGTAAATGAGAGAAGATGCCAAGTTCTTGGTGTAAATATACAAAAACTTGTGAAAATTCCCTTTCTTGACGTACATCTTACTCTACCCTTGAAGAACACATTTTTTTCCTCTTCATTCACTACAATCATCTAATTTTTTTCCTGTTAGTGTGAAAATATAAAGGGGCTAATATGTCTACATTTGAGAAAACTTACCATCCTGCTTTCAGAGTGAAATAGCATTGCAATTTGCTAACATGAAACTATTGGCTTAAGTAGGGGTGGATTGCTTTCAAACCTTGTAAAACTATGTCTGTGTGCCTTTCTTAAGAGATTTTTAGAGGGGTGCTAGAAAGAAACCCACATCATGGTATTCTTAAGGTCTGAGCCACAAATTGCTGAATCCAGCTGTGACTGCAATAGATGTTGTCACAGGTGGTCACAGGTGTTTGCAGAGGCTTGACTCCTATTCAGAGCAATGGGAGAACAGTTCTTCGGACGTGCCAAAAAAAGGAAGGAACATGTCCATGTCCTGTGTTTTTCTAGCTTGATAAACTCAGATTTGAATTTATCATCATGCTTCCAAGCACTGTCATTGCTTCTCCTTAGATTATTTCACTTTCTGGCACATTAGCGGACTGAGCTTGGGCACAGCAGTCCTAATTATTTTTCTTTTTCATAACAGTTAAGCCACAGAACATTGTGCAGTTTTCTTCTTGGCAACTGCTTTTTTCCATACTGCCAGGACATTGTTGAGCTCTTCTCACTTTCTCTTGGCATGGATGCAAATAGCAACCCTTTGCTTTATAGGTTACAGATCGCATTTGTCACTGGAAGGCTTAAAAATTCTAGAGGAAGCCTCATGAGCCATAAGCTTCAACTTCATTGACCTTGGTCAGCTGCTTTTTACTCTAATGCTTCTGGGATTTGAACACTTTCTGTGCTCATTTGTGGCCCTTTGTCAAAACAATAGACACTTTAGAACAGCTCAGATTGTGGACTGGTTTTCATGTCTGCTTTGACCTATTTGGAGCACTGTACTAGCTATGCATGTTGCCCAAGTCTGCAAATAAGGAAGGAGTAAGAAGACAGATAATCAGAATAATCCCCCTCTCCTCCTTTTTGTTCCATGTTGTCAGGATGTGTTCAGCGATGTTTGCCTTACTGTCAAATGCAAGGTATGTCACTTCCCAGTCAGGAAGAAACTTGAGAGCAAATTGAGTCTCCCTCTGTCCTGTGCTGCTCCAAGGCCATCGCTGCTGTATGTTGACTCACACAGGAGTCTTGAAGAAAAAAAAAACAACAAAAAACAAATGTGAAAGTAAAGAAAAACTACCACCTAAAAATCACCTCCAAAATTACCTGGCATGTGCCAGGTTACAGGGTAGTCCCACAGTATTCAAATTATATTTGTAACATAAATATTGACGTTTAATATTTTTAAACTATACTATAATATATAATATCATATTTCCTTACGTTCTATGCAAATGTGATAATCCGTTGTCCCAAGGTGCTTAAAAACTATGCAGTGGTGTGAACGTAGAGTTGCTAAGCTGATATATGTTGTTTAAAGACTGGTTACGGCAAATAGTATTCCCATTCTGACTTATGCAAGTTGTCTTCCTGAAACAAAAGAGAGTTACGTAGCTAATTAAGTTATTGCCATTCTAGTCACTCTGTCATGATTCCACTCATGCTGTTTGATACGTCACACAGTCTGTTGCTTATGATAACCTTAAAAATGTCAGGTGTAGGGGCTGTACTCCTTTCCCAGAAGATTCCTGAAATTTTCCTGGCTCTTGTGCTGGTACTCCAAGTTATGGCATCCCCTTATACTGAAGATAATGTTGTCAGTGTATCACCTTAAAGTGCTTTTATTCTGTTTTCCCTTTTATGATTGCATGTGCCCTTCCTAAAGGATAAGCAAGGTTGGTTAGACATAAGCAAATACAGGCACTCATGTAAGGCAACACTGAAATAGGCATGACCACACTGTCTGCTTTCCTATGTGAGAGCCTAGGAATGTGAATTTAGCTGCAGCTGTGATGGTGTGAGAACAACAGCAGGAACTGTAGTAATAAAAAAACCCCCACTGTTCCTTCCCTTACTCCTTTCATCTGAGCTGGAAACGACTTTGGAGGCTTGTCTCATTGTCCCATGGCTCTCTGCCTTGGTTGCACTCCTGCCCCTGTCTCTCCTGTGGCAGGAGCAGACTGGCCCTGAGACCTAGCTTCTGGAGTAGAAAATTTCAGTTTTGCTTATGCTGCTGAAAGGGCTTGAGCTCAACTCTACAGACATAGAAGTTTGTCATTAAATTCTGTCAGAATAGAATTATATCCATTGTTAAAAGGAATCCTGGGCCTCCAAAAATCTCATTTAACCATTTTCATTAGGAATAATTTAAATCTGGGGTGCTAAGCTTTGGTAAAACTTTCCTAGTGTGAGTGAATTCAGAATCACTCTCAAAGTGGGATTGTGCTCAGCCTTTATGAGGAACAAGTCTTTCTTTTATTAGACATGTTATCTTGAAATTCTTTTTGTTCTTTCTGTCACCACAGGCTGAATGTATGTCTCTCTGATTCAAATGCAATGTCATGCCGTGAGTGCTCTCTGTCTAGCTGCTTTCTGTCCAGCATTCCTCCATCTTATTCTCTGGCTTGTGAAATGTGTTGCTTTTTATTTAAATTTAGTCTCATTTTAGTGATGGTGAGTTCTTGAGCTCTCTGAAGCTCTTGGTGTTTTGCAATACTTGTAATCACTCCTAACAGTACTTTGGAATGATCTGTGAGTTTCGTGTATGTTTAGTTTACTTCTTGCCGTGTGATCCATGAAGATGTTGGGCTGAGTACGAGCACATATTTATCAACATCTACAGTGAACTTTTCCTCAGAGCAGAAACAGTTTCTTCAAACCAGCTGTCCTGAGACTGTTAATTTGTCAAAAATATTTATTCTTTCTGAAAAGCCAGTGCTAAGTGTGCAAGTAAACCTTTCCTTCTGTAACGGCAATTCAAGATTACTAGTATTTTAAGATACCAGAGGATGTTGTCAGTATGTTCCCATAGACGTCATTTCCATGACTCGCACCAACTGAATCTAGGAGGACTACAGAGGCAAAGAATGATGGCATATCTAGATACTCTTCTGAGGAGCCGAATCCTTTCCAATGATTTGTGCTAAGCATTTGTGTGAAATTCTGCTGCTCTTGATGGAAGTGAGGGATATTTTACTGACTTCATTTGTGAGATGCAAAAGCCGCAGTCTTCCCTGAGCAGATATTAAGTATGTATTATAATGATACAGGACTGTCTTTAACTTCTTAGAACGGAGAACCCCAAACTGCCCAAATTGCCCCCTTCATTTGGTGATGCTGTCTTCAAGATACCCAGGGTTTTCATCCATGTCTGTGACAATTAGTATTTTAACTTTCAGGGATTCTTATGAAGCTGTAAAACACATTTGAAAATTATATCCTTGACACAAGCTTTTTTTTTTTCTCTCTCTCTTCTTTTTCAGAAAGTATTTTGGAGAAAAGATAGGACTTTATTTTGCATGGTTGGGTTTATATACAGAATTCCTCATTCCATCTTCAGTAGTCGGGATTATTGTATTTCTTTATGGATGTATAACCATTGAGAGTGACATTCCTAGGTAAGCTTCTCTGTGATCAGTAATTCCTTACTTAAAAATTATAAGACTGCTTTTTGTTTGTAATCCTTAGTGAGACTAATTGCTTTTAACATGTCTGAAGAGCAGCGATGTATCATTAACAACCCTGTAAGCATTAGAAATACACATGCGTTGAGTTAGAAAAGACATTTGAATGACATATACATTTATTTGGCTGTTCCGTATTGCAGCTCCTGAAACAGAAATGTTCAGTGATTCTACTGCATTATTGTAAATTTTTTTTTTATGACATCCATTTGCTTTTTATGAATGGACATATCTCTCACCCAGAAAGACATCACGCAGAACTCACTGAAGTTAATGCAAATACACTGTTCTGTACTCTTGGATTACTTTGGTCTTCTTAGTAAAATCAAGCTATTTGCACAAGTAAGATGAACAATAGTTAGCAGATTTAGCATATTTGGTATCAGCAGTATTCTCCTTCTTGACATTTACAAAAAAATGTTGAGTTTTGTGCTGTGTGTCCTGAGGGTTTTACACTAAACCAAAACTGCCAAATTGTCAGAGTGATGTTAATGCAAGCTTCTCAGTGAGAAAAGGAGCCTTCCTCTGTGTTATCTGTGTCTGACTTCTGGTGGAGACAGGATACTGGATTACTAGTACTGCTAGTCACACTCATGGCAGTTCCTGCATTCTCTCAAATTAATTGGCAACTTTTAAAGTGGATCACTGCAGTAGGACATTATTACTGATAGGTAAATGGTGAATAACATCACAACTGAGTCAGGGTTTGTTTTCTTAGCTTGATCTGAACGAATCTTGATGGGCTATGCTTGTCTGTGGGAAAGCTTGTGCTAACTTTTAAACTTAAGTGAGATTTATGGCTAAGATGTATCTGCAGCACCCTCTACTGCCTTTTGAAATAGAAGAGAGCTTTACTTTCAACATATGATAGCTGGAAACAGCTGTATGCCTTTGTAATGATATAATATTAAACGTATTGATACTACAGTTTGAATAGTTCTTTTTTCATTTGAAGTCATAGAAAAAATGCTATTTAATGATGGTCAATATAGGAACAATCATAATCACAATATGACAGCTACCAATGAAGCAATGTTGCAAGTCTTTCCTTAGCTCACAATCCTGGCAAGCACCCTTGAGCTTTGCACTACTCAGTTCACCTGAGTAAGACTGTGCATATATGAAGGTCTTTCACATGCAAACCTTATGAAAAAAACAGAAAGCACACTCAGCACTGTCGAGTAGGGTTTGGCTTGTAAAAGAGATAGTGATAATGATTTTTTAAAGATTTTTAGAAACTGAGTAAATACATATCAAATAAGACTATGAATTAAAATAACAACTTTAAAATAAAGATTTAAAAATCTGTAAGAAAGTCTCTTATCTCACATTTTCCAGAGGACAGATGAACAAATGCTATAAGCTGAGGGACAGGATATACAACTTAACATCTGAATATATGAGGCAGAAGTGGAAGTTTTCTAGTTTTTATAACACTTACTGCTGGGGGGGGGCAGGGTTTTTTTTTCCTTTTTTATTTTTTTTTATTTTTTGAAAATTAGGTTAGCACTCTGTATTAAAAAAACAAGGAGCTATAGAGACGAAGGATACCACATCCATATTCAGCATTCAAACTTGAGAACCCTGAAATGTAAAGGTATCTGATTTCCTGAAACCACTGTGCACACAATACCTGAACACCCTTAAAACATATTAGTAGGGGTGCCTAAAATAATTGCTCACACTTGAAGAACTTAAGCAAAACCTTACAGCATGTGGTGGTACAGATGAGAATTGGTGTTAAACCCCTATGCTGGGAAAACAACCATTGCTTTTATAAATACCTCACAAATAAAATGTAGGGTAGAGGTGAATCTCAAAGTAAATGTAGTGAAATATAACATACTTGCTAAGAACAAGACTCTTGGTTAGTGTAAGTCTTTTAAATTCAGTGCACGTATGTCAGTTTATAGCAAAACCTAGTGTAGCTTGCAAATGGTGTTGCAGATTTTCTGTCTGTGACACAGACCAACCAACATGCCTGGGTGCTGGTTCTGGCTTTTATGCAGGCTTAGATGGCCAGTCCTGATACAGAGAGTAGCATGGTATTTGATATGGATTTTTGTGCCAACATGTTAAAAATGTGTGTTTTGTCAAGGGCACAGAATTTCCTTTACAGCCTCTTCAGAATTCTTTTTCATTAATTTAAATCTGATCAGTATCAAATCATGTAACTGAGTGTAGAGATGGCAAATTCCACTTTGATTGTGTTTTAATTATTTTCTTTTAGTGTGGTTAACCTCAGTCTTCAGTTATGCAGTTTTCACTAATTCACTAATACAGCGTAGTGATTAGATTGGTTGCTGTGTTGCATTGTTTTTCTGTTGGTAAGGTGCCTGTAAGTATTTTAATATTCCAGCACATGGCAATGTGCCTTGAAGAGACACACAGCTTCTGTTCTTTGCAACTTCAAGCCACATATGTTGCAAATACCTTGTAATAGCTATGAGGTGCTGCTTACTATCACTACAGTACATCCCCCTTTTCTGAGTAGCAATACCCTAAGAACTTGTGCACTTGTCATTCGTAGTAAAGAAATGTGCGATCAACACAATGCCTTCACCATGTGCCCCCTGTGTGACAAGTTCTGTGATTATTGGAACCTCAGCTCTGCATGTGCGACCGCTCGAGCCAGCCACTTGTTTGACAACCCTGCCACAGTCTTATTCTCCATCTTTATGGCCCTCTGGGGTGAGTACTGCTTTGCATGTTAACAGTGTCATTTGATCTTTGGACTACTGACAGAAATGAAAGCTGCGAGGCACAGACGTACAATCTAGTAGCCTTACATATAACAAAGTGCTATTAGATTGTGTGTGATACATACGACTTTATGAAGCTGGCAAGCCTCAGAGAGCCAGTGAGGGGCTGTCTGTGCTGAGACTGGAGAATGCAATATTACAAGGCTTTCTGCTGTCAGCAAAAAGCTTTGGAATAATTGGAGAGGAGTTGGGTAGTTCAGGGAGGAAAAATGTGTCCTTTCTCCCTCTACTGCCTTGTTTAATGGTACTTCTAAGCTTTGACGTGTTTTTCTTCATTTTCTATCAACATGGCAAGTCCCTTTACACCTTCTGCATTTGGGGCAGGAATGTATTTGGGGATTGGTACTGTGCAGGCAACTGAAAGAATTTAATTTAAGCACAGAGTGCACTTCCATGTGGGACAACTTAGTCACATAATTTTATCAAAACTTTACGGGATTTCAAGAACAATGGGACTATTATTGTTTTAATTATAATATGTTCTAAAGTATTCCATTTAAACAAGCTTGGTTTTCTTTAATGGCAAATATACCCTGTCTCACTGAGGATATCAAAACACTTCATAAACACTAATGAATGTATTGTAGTATTACTCTTATTGTTTCTGGCCTCACCTCTGCCCTGAAAAGTGTGTGTACTGTGGTTGCGTGAATTATTGCTGGTGTTATGCCCTCGTTCACTCTACATCTTGTTTATTGTGAAAGTTAAAGGTGTTATTGCTACTGTAAAATGATTTTTTATTTCTCTATTCACTGTTCACAAAGTGAAATTTTCATTCTTAATATGAAACTGAGCAAATATACTATTGTACTATAGCCATCCCTCAGCAATCGGTGTGTAATACTTTGCAACCCTATTCAAATTTTACAGCTTGTTTTAGAAATGACTGATTGGTAGCTTGGTGTTGGATATGGATAGCATAGTGTTTTTAAGGAACTTGCAGACAGAACAAATCATGGAAGTAAGAAGTTTTCATTTACCAGTTCCTGGAAACCCTTCGGCGGAAATTAGAAAACATGTAAGCACTATGATGGAGAGAAATAGCAAAGGATGATGAATTTATAGACTCTCCCAATAACTTATTTTCCTACTTCAGATTGCTGCCAGTTACAGCGTAGACTGGCAGATAAGGTGTCACAGTTTACCTGCTGCCATGAAGCATGCAATACACTGCCTTGTCCAAGTTTCAGTGTAGCTGTTTGAACAGCATGTGTATGAATGACAATTCATTTACTCTTTCATACGTAAACAGTATTTTCCTGACAGAGAATCTGTACTGTAAACTTGCATCCATGCAAATGATCATTTCCATGCAGCCTCATCCAAAATAGATATATTTTAATATTAGCAATGCAATGTGCAAAGCAAAATGTTGCTATATCCTTGCACTAAGATAAATTAGTAGAATCTGTAAAGGAACAGAAAGGAATAAAAAGTTCCATATGCATTGCTTTTAAAAAAAGGCATGTAAGAATAACAACATTCTTTCTGAGCTGTAGCCCTCCTCCAAAAAATGTTTCCCACAGATTGGAAAAGTCTGTTCTTGGGACCATGATAACTGAGCTTGTCAGTGCAAGCAAATACAGCCGTCATATACGAAGAACAGCAAAGTGAAATAAAGTATCCTTTACTAACTCTGCCCAGCTTGCCTTTTAAGTATTAGATTACACCAAATTTTGCTGCCTTACTACTAGGAGACCGTACTGGTTATATCTAGAGTTCATTCTGCTGAATGGCAGACCTCCTTCACACACCTAATCAGCTTGCCTCACAGTATCTTGAGTAAATGTTGTCTGAATGCTTTTCGTAGGATATAGTATAGTGATGTGGAAACTGGCATGTCTTATGACTTACAATTGTATACTTAAAAGAGCAAAGTATGGTAATTTGAGCTGGCTTCATTTCATGATGGTGTTGGGCACAAGAAGTCTTTTATCCTACTTGCCTTCTCCCATTCTGTAAAAGGCAGATGACTTACTATGGTTAATATTGTGAAAGGAATCATGTTTTTGCTAGCTGATCTTGATCATGCTAGTGTCATACTTAATGTCAGTGGTGTTCTGGGATGCTGAGTTTCAGCTGTCAGATGTGTTTATTAGAAGAACAGTTGAATATAATGAGACTGTTTTTCTGCTAGTGTAAGTCAGTGCAAACTTGCTGATTTCGGAACAGCTACTGCATCTAGCCAAATAAATTCTTACAGAGCTAAATGTGGAACTGACTTTTTGAATAACAGGAAAAAATGGAATGAGTAATAGGACCCTATAAAGTAACCAAATGTTTTTGTATTTAGGATATCTGAAAACGCTTGAGTTTTCAAAACATGTTAAATATAGCTTTTATATGTCCTCTCCTCTGTAAGGAAGGAGAAGAGATAGCAACTTAAGTGCTTAATTTCTGGATTTACTTTCAGTGTACTGCCAGTCCGGTGTTTAAATTATATTTATTTCTTACATTATGGGAGGATACCTGTGCTGAAAATATTTGCAGCTAACTGTTGGAACAGATTCTGTCTTGGAAGAGTCCGGTTATTTTAATAGCAGTCTAACTTTTCCCAGTGTTACCTTACAGCTCACACCAAGTGTAGATGCAGTCAAAAGAAGCTGGATCTAATTCTCCACTGTTGTGTGTCTTGTGGAGCTATCTACAAGATGTTCAAAGTGCTGTAAATACTGCTGTGATCTAACAATGTTTTTACAGTCCCCTTTTCACCAACTGAAAAGGTGAAATGAAGCATAAGAAAATGGAAAACAGTGCCCAGAGTTGTTTATAGGTATAGCTTTTATTGGTATAGTGGTTTTTTTTAGTTGGTATATACTGGTTTAGCATTGATATATATCTGAAAATAGATGTCCACAAGTCAAGAGTAAGAAGTACTATTTCTAATAAATCCCTAAGTCCATAAATCATGAGCAGCTAGGCAAAGGGCTATCTAGACGAAACAGCAATTACGAGAGGAAGGTCAGGAGACTGCAAATATAAGACAGGACTACAACATCTGTTCCTTCATACTAACAAAAAAGGAAAAGCAGGAGACTGAACTACTGGCCAGTTCTTTAGGACAAAATCACTGTGTCTATGCAGGACAAAAACATTCAACTGTACCACTATAATATATTTCAAAAGAACATTATTTTCTACATATTACTGAGGGTCTTAGTTTACATATAGATAGCAATGATTTATTTCAGTAGCAGGCTATACCTTCTTCACATGTTTCTGACCAATTAGAAACACTGAAACAGCGGAATCTGTTGGGCCAGTTGAAGTATTACAGATTAATATTTAGACCTAGATTTTATTTCATTATATGCTTTGTATTCATGAATTATAGAATGACTCAATGGTAAATTAAGAGAGATTATGTTCTTGGGGTGGATATCAGCAGATATGGGTTCAGTTCCAGTCTCTGACAGGAACTTAGCAGTGCCTTTGGGCAATCCTTGTTGTATCTTTCTGTATTTTATTTGTAAAAAGACAGTAATTATTGTTTCCATGCCTTGCTTGTGTTCTTTCTTTAAAATTGGGTGTGGGGCTGTTTCTTAGTGCTTATTTATCAAGGGCCTAGCATAATGGGATTCAAATATCAGTTGGGACTTATAAGTAACACAAACATTCACCATAGTGCATTGGATTTATAATTTTAATATTTTTTTTTTTGTAAAGCTACTATGTTCCTTGAACAATGGAAGCGTTTGCAGATGAGATTGAGTTACTTCTGGGATTTAACTGGACTGGAGGAAGAAGAAGTAAGTTTCCTCTCCCTGTGTTAATTTACTGTATAAATTATTCTATATTTGAAGATATGTATTGATACTTAGATTTCTCATGAGTGTTCTCCAGCCCAATGCAGTTCATAGCTCTGTTTTTCTAAATTACTATAACTGATACAGTTTTGAGTACCAATGTATCATTAAAGAAATCATCACCTATATCTTACTGGTCAGCACTCTGATTTTGATAATTAATGTTGAAAAGGATTATAAGATAACAGCAGATCATTTTTTGCTGAGAATGCCCATATGCCATTGTACAGAGTGTAATAACAGAATGATACAAAATAAATACTTTGTCATATAGATGCTACTTCATAATGTATGACAAAAGTTCTCTGTGACGATGACTGTAACGTGTCAGGGTAACATAAATAATGTTTGCATCCAGGTCTGTGCTGCATCTATGATGCCATAAGTACAACATCCCAAGCTCTAGGTACTCACCCACAGAGCTGTTGCAAGCAACAAATGGGGCTGGTTTCTTGACAACAATTTTTAAGTGCTTTGTAACCAGCCCATGGGTCTTCTAGCTGCGCCTGAGTTGACCTAAAAGTGAGACATACTTGTTTATTAGTATCGACAATGTCCCTAAATTTGTTTTTAATTCTGTTCTTAGGCATTGTTTCACATGCCATGGCCTATGGTCTGTTTAAATTACGGACTCTCAGCAGAGGATTAATTTCTAACTCTGACTAAAGACAGTGCAGTTACTAGAGCTAAATGTCATACTAAGAACAGGTAGACTTTGGAGCTTCTATTACATATCCCTTAGCAATAGATGCTGACATGGCTCTAGAACAGGGTCATATTCAGTAATTCAGAATCGCAGCAGTTAGATTTTCTTTTATTGTTAATGGTGAGCCAAGTACCTGTATGGAACAATTCGGTGTGTCTTGGTCTCTTCATTGACTTAATAAAATGTGGTCAGGTTCCTGAAAGGTGAGTTGTAGGCCTACCTTGGTTTGACGGGAGGATTTAAATCCATTTCTTCATGTTCCAGCACAGTTCCTTAAAGAACAGACTACATACAAGTTTCCAGCTCAGCTCAAACAGGATGTAGAGTGCAAATAACCTAGAAGAAAAGTAAGCTGACATCACGAACTTCATGATGTAGCATGGTGATAATGTTATTCCACTTTTGTCTATTCCTCAGATAAGAATCATTGGATAAAATAAAAAAATAACCCTGAGAACAGACAGCAGACTCCAGTATTCCTCTTCTTCCATCACTATCCCAAAATGCAGCCTCTAGCACTCTCTTTAGCTTAAGGGAGACATCCCAAGTATTCCTTCACTGATGACTTGACTACAGCTTCCCCTATTTTGACTCTGGTTTCTCAGCTTTTTCACTACTCTCTATCCAGTTATTTAGTGGATGATGCTTACGGTATAACCCAGTTATAATGCAGTTTGTAAGTTGTGATGCAAACCAAGTGCATCAGCACATCAGAAATTACTGCTCGTCCTATGTGGAATGTCATACTGCCACCTGGGAGAACAGCAATTTTGTACTAATTACAGTACAAACTGAGAGGCTGGAGAGCAAACTCTTGGCTCTGCAGCATACTTGATGAACCCACCAGATTTTACTGCATTTCAAGTTCATCATTTGCAGTACAAAATCCTAAGGTTTAGCTCAATATTTGCAAAATGCTGTGAAAGAATCTATAGATTTGTGAGGTCCTGTGATGAAGAGCTCTGAAGAGGTAAAAGTTTGTGGACAGGAACTGTGGGATCAGCAAGAATCCTTTGTTTATGACAAGTGAAGGAGTGCCAGACACATCTCAGCACAAGTTGAAGAATTAGGAACGTAGAATCATAAAAATAAGGCTGGAATGGACCTTGAGGGGCCATCCCTTACGCATGGTAGGATCAACTCTACTTAAATCATTATGAAAATATGTTTGTCTAATTTGTTCTTAAATAAATCCAGCAGTGGAGATTTCACTTCCTCCCTAGGCAATCTATTCTAATACTTATCTATCCGTACTGCTAATAAGCTTTTCCTAGTGTCTAACTTACATCTCCTTGCTAAATGTTCATTTTTTTGTTGTTCTTTCTTTCAAAGATAAAGAGAAGAGATTACCTCTGTCCTCTTTTCAGTAAAATTCAACATAATATCATATCTTTCTATCACACTTTTTTTTTTTAAGATGAACTAGCCTCTGCTTTTTCAGTCTTTGTTCTTAAATAATTTTCTAGATTCCTGTTTATTCTTCTTCCCTTCTGGACATTTTCTAGTTGACCCAACTCTTTCTTGAAGAATAATGCTCAAAATGGATGTGTCTCTTGACCTGTCATCTTAAGCAAAAAGCCATGCACTGTATCATCTTCTGTCAGCTTTTGGTACTTCAGCAAAAATGCAAAAGGTAGATCAGGTTTTGTTCACCTTTTATTCAATAGATTCATAAAGATGAGGATAAATTTTTCTCTAAGACACACACTGGCACCATGTTTCAGTAGTGGTGAAGTCTTTACAAGTGTTGAAAATTATGTTGGAAAATGGAAAATTGTGTCTCATCAGGTTAGGCCAGAAGGAACTAGCAGTGGAATGCACAGAATCACTTAATGTAGCAAGAAGGAAAGGGACAAGGAAGAAGTTCAGAAGGTTTAACCATTTTGAGACTAGGTGGGGTTAAGTTATTTATTATCGCCAATTTCTATAGAAAGGGAAGTTACGGAGAAAACAGGGAGGAAAACAACCATAAAAGTTGAAGAGCTGAGAAGTACATTGTGAGAATTATATTGAAATAAATGCCTTCAGTGTAATTTTTGTGGACTCTTGACTATAAAATTTTCAGTAAAATTACTTTCTTTAAACACACTGGACCAAATCGTTTTCTTCAAAATAGTCACACGAGAGATTAATTTAGTCCATTTATTTGTAAATATCTTGGCAACAGCAGTCTGAGAAAGCAGAATCCCTAAGGCTTGCATGCATATTTGCAGATGGCAGCTGTACAGACTTAGAGGATTTGCGTTTGTACATCTGAAATCCGCAAAAATAATAGGTAGCATTGGGTAAAATAGATAATTGTGTTGAAAAGCAATAGAGCAACTGGTAACTAAATGGGAGAGGGAAAAAAAAGAAACAAACCCAGACCAGAACCATGAAAACAGACAAAGCCTTGTTAATACCATGAATAAGCACTCAATGTGTCATGCCACAGATGTGTGTTTGTGTAGCCCAATCAAACAGGTTGTGCATTTGTTGGTTTTTTTTTTCAGTTTGTGTAATAAGGGATATAGACCATCAAAATAGCAGGAGTAGAGGTGGGAGAATCCATACCCTCTTCTACTTGTGAAGGAGCTGGTGAAGAAATACTGAGGGACTCTAATTAATGATATGGGGAGTGGAAACTATTGGCTTCCCATAAATATTCAGAAACTGTATTTCTAGGGCCCAGGATGTTCCTGCTTTAGGTTTTCTAGGTGGAAGAGATTTTACCTCATTTTACCAACAGTCCTGTGTAAACTGAAATAGAAATGCAATTATAAAAGATGAAATCTTAGAATTTGGAGCAGAACTCAGAAGAATAAATGGACAGAAAGTCCAAACTAACTGAAATGTCAATGAGTGGAGGTCTTGTTATTGTTCAAATAGTCATGCTCTTATACTGTTTCAGTACAACAGGGAGGAACTTAGGTGTCTGTCTTCATTAGAAGTATGTCTCGTCAGTTACAATTTTAAGTTAAAATCCTCTCCTCTGTAAAATGTTTGCAAATTTTTTTTGCAAACTGTAGTTCCCAAAGTCTCGTTTCTCCTTTTACTATTTGATGACTTTAAAAAAAAATTTATTGAACCCTTAAGCAAAGACTTTAAGATACCCTGTGGATTATTGCTGAGTTAAGATAAAGTAATAAGGAAGGTAGATTGGGTAATACAGAATTAAATAGCAAGCAGCCTTGGTGACATGAAATATGTTTACAGATAGAATAGACTATTTCAGTTGGAAGGGACCTACAACAATCATCTAGTCCAACTGCCTGACCACTTCAGGGCTGACCAGAATTAAAGCATGTTGTTAAGGGCATTGTCCAAATGCCTCTTAACATTGACAGGCTTGGGGCATCAACCACCTCTTTAGGAAGCCTGTTACAGTGCCTAACCAACCTCTTGGTAAAGAAATGTTTCCTAATGTCGAGTCTAAACCTCTCCTGGCGCAGCTTTGAACCATTCCCACGCGTCCGATCACTGGATCCCAGGGAGAAGAGATCAGCACCTCCCTCTCTACTTCCCCTCCTCAGGAAGCTGTAGAGAGCAATGAGGTCACCCCTCAGCCTCCTTTTTTCCAAACTAGACAAACCCAAAGTCCTTGGCCGCTCCTCACAGGACATGCCTTCCAGCCCTTCCACCAGCTTTGTTGCCCTCCTCTGGACGCATTCAAGGACTTTCACATCCTTCTTAAATTGTGGGGCCCAGAACTGCACACAGCACTCAAGGTTAGGCTGCACCAATGCTGAATACAGCATATTCCATTCTCTCCCAACTCGATCATGGTTTAACTCCATCTTCTCTACTACATTTTCAAAGTTTTTTTGTGATCTGATTAATTTGATGTTTTCAGCTTGTCTTCCACCTTGCAAATTATAGGAGCAGACTCCTTTTCTGAAGTTCTAACAGTGTCTACTAAAACAGACAGTATAAGACATTTTTGTTTGCTTAAAAAACAGAGGAGTGAAAAGCAGACTCTAACAAAATAAGTGTGAATTCACAGCTTAGTCCTCTCGGGAAAAAATAGTTGGTAATGGTAAAAGGAGAAGGTGTAGCTACAATATTTTGTGTTGTCTCAAATCTCTCCTTTCATCCTCACTACTTCTCAGGTTTCTTGTGCCAATGAGATTTTTGTTTGGGTTATTTTCCCCAGATGCATTATCTCACATTTTTCCCATGCCTATTCTGATTTTCCTGTTGGGCCCATGTTTCCAATTATTTTTGATCTCTTTATATGTTTTTTTTCCTACCTTTTCTTGGGTTTCATCAGTCCTTCCAGTGCATCTTCTGTCACCTTCATGAAATTCCTGTTAACACTAATTATTTAATGATCCTAGGATAGCCCTGATCTTCTGAATGAGTCCTTTCAACATTAGATTTAAGTGCTATGTTTAGGAGGATGAGAGTTTTATTAGGATAGTTGGGGAAGGAATGTTGAAAAAAGGGTATTATCCCTCAGGCATTACGGGAAACTATTTACTACCAGCTGTTGCTCTATTAAAAAATTACACATGAAGGCACACTTTAAACATGTTTTAATTTGTAAACTGTAAGAACCAAAGCAGGTGATAATTCCTTTGCTTGCCAAGAAATTGGTAAAGACATATGATTACATTTTTTTCATTCCAAGACTGTTGATCCAGAGATATGCCACAATATTCTGGGGCTCTAGTTAATTTCCCTCTTTTGTTTCTCCACTATAATTACCTCCTGTGTCCTTTCCAGGACTGAATTTTCTACAAGCCTCAAAGTTGTTTGATTCCTCATAGGTAGTCTTGATTCCTCAGGATGTTGTGATGGGCCACTCAAAGGCTGGGTCACCTCAGGTGGCATGAGATCTTTCCTCCTGCAGTCCCCTGAGTTCAGAGAGGAGGCTCACATCTTCACGTTTCCTGGTGTAAGCACAGAGGTGGGCAGTTGCTTGGAGTGTGAAGCTATGGAGGAGGAGCTGGAATGGGCTCTTTCAGCCTGCGCAGCCCAGCTCTCTGCTGAGGTTGTTGTTGCCCAGGGCATGGTCATGGCATGGACGATGGAAAATAGGAGCTACTGGTAGAGGAAAGGAACAACAAAAGAGAAGTCTTGCTTTCCAATAGTTCTCTGTCTTGACCTACGACATCCTGTACCTTTATTTAGCAGGGTGCCTCTAGCAACAGGGATCATCTCTAGGCCTTTCCTTCTTTCTCTCCTACTTCCCAGTGACCCAGGAGATCCAGGTGGGTAAGTGGGGTTTGCCAGCAACGTGCTTCTTGCAGAACAGGCAAGATATGGAGTGAGGGTAGGGGATCTTGTACTGCAAGGGAGTGTGTGTTCTGAGGGAGACAAGTATGAGGAGAGGCCTTCTCCTCTCCCAGAGTCTTTCTGCCTTTTTCAGGTCCCACGAAGTCGCAATACTCCGTGTCCCAGCTCTCTCATACAAAGATCTCTTAGACACCATTGTTTTTTCTCAGCTCCATTTTTTTGCTCCTCTGTCCTCCTCTGTTGCACCTAACAAAATCAGTTTTCCTGTACACTGAAGGTGTCTTGGGCTGATTCAGTATTAGGTAAATTACACACCTTGACAGCCTCCAAGATTAACCTGCTATTGGTGTTAACAAGGAGATCAGAATCTGGTCCTATTTAAGAATAATACTTTGTGATATTGTTTAATGGCGCCAAAATTGCCAATTGTTTAAACTGAATGCAGAGTTTCAGAACTCAACATATTTCAGCAGTCAGAATTGTTTCCTATTCTTTAGTTTTGCTTTAGGCTTTTTTATTTTGTTTAATTTTCTTCATTTTCACATGCATATGGACACTTATGAGTAGTGCAATGTTGATGCAAACTCGTGCTTATAAAAACTCTCTCACATTACACCTATATCAAATATGTGATTATGTGGTGTGGGTCAATGTTTTATTGATACAAGTTTCAAATGGCCTTGCTTTATTCATTACTTTCCAAAAGCACATAAGTGTGTGTTTTTTCCTAGATTCATCCACACCTATCTGGGTCAGAGCTATAGAAATAATTCTAACCCTTGGAAAACATATGCACTTTTTTTTGATTCTGGATCTTGACTTTAAATCAGTAAAACACCACTGACTCTTTTTAGATCTCATCTTCCTGCTTCCATCCTACTCTGCTACTTCTACTGCAAGATTAAATTTCTTCTAGGGAGTGTAGAAAGTTTTTGCTATTTTTGTGTGTTTATTTGTGTGAAAAGCTTCTGATCTGTAGCTTGCCCATTAATAGTTCGTTACACAATAATGAAATTCTCACTATCTCTGAATATATGCCTATCACAGCATTTTTAAATATGAGTGCATTAAGATAGACATCTTGAGCTGAGATTTTCAAAGGAGTCTGAAAGTTAGACATCCAGATTCCATTGGCTCTTCCATAGAAGGTGGGTGACCAGCCTCCTTAGATCTAACAGAATAAATGCATCCAAAATATAAATTCAGGCACGTGAACTCTGTGGCACAGTTTCTATATGTGTGTAGAAATATTTTGATTTGTGTAAATCAAACCCCTTCCTCTCAGTTTAATGGGGGATGTGATTCTCTCTTTTCTAAAATTCATTGGTTTTGCTGAGGTGATTGTCTATGGATTTGTTTACCTCACTTTATAAAATTAAGCGACTAGGTTTTGTTTTTCTTTTTTTTTTAATGTATTGGCTATGTTATTCTCTGAAGTCTGTGGAAGATCTAGACTCACAGGGTGAAGCTGTATAAAATGCCTCAATAGTTTACTGTTACCACTAGGTAGAGATCCCATCTTTACTTCTGTGCCGCTAATTCTAGTGTCTCACCCATCACCTGGACCTACTGACTAAAGCTGTGGAGAAGACATTCCAGAAATAAAGTGGACAGTGTTTGTGGTGGAGGGGACCAATTAATTAGATAAGTTTTCACATAGTATAATTAGGGCATTGGGTAGGGGAAGAGAAGGATGTGTGGGTTGGGAAAACCCTTTTAGCAATGACGAGCCACTAAATCAGTTCATCTGTAGCATGCAACTTCATCTATAGATTGCAGCTGCGTAGCAGCTTAAGCCAATCTAACTCCACACTACCATAGTGCTACTATCCCAGCCATGCAATCTTGTTCTTCTTCTTACATGCATGCTGGCAATCACACGACTGAGGGGTGAACAGTTCAGACAGCTGATACAGCTGAAGGTAGCTGGGGCTATGAGGGATGGGAGTTTTTATCCTGGTCATACCATGCAGCTGCATGTGCACTGGTGTCAGTGTAAGGACAGAAATGGAAATGTGTGGCTAGTGCAAGGTGAAATTGAGTTTGAGAGTATGGGAGCCCAGGCTTAGGTTGGTTTATGCTGCCGTGAAACTCAAGCCATTAAACTCAAGCCTCAAATATAAAAGCTTTTGACTACAAGTTCAACATTTGTGTTTGCTTCAAATAAGTTGTTTTCATGAACATTCCTGTCTGTAAATCCAGTCATTGGGATATTTATAGGAAACAATTAAAAGAGACACTGGTATGGCTGAAACAAATTAATAAAGATTGAACAAATATTTGTGGTCAGAGATACATTTTTAGTTCAGATTAGCTGTAGTATCTGTATTTCTCCACATTAGAGAAGCGCCAACGCTCTAATCTGGATCATGGTTCAACTTGAAAAGTTCACAAAGGTTTGGAAAGACAGTGGTGTAGTGGTCAGAATATACACATTCTGGAACCAGAAAATTCTGGATATTATAAAAGATTTTGTTAGCTTCCGTCTGATGTATATGCTTTAAGATGTTCTAGGAAGTATGCCTTAAAATGCTATATAGAGTCACATTGCTTTTACCTAGTAAGGCAGGTTGCCTGTAAGCCATGGGTTCCAGGTGCACAGAGGCTGAAAGGAAGAAAACTCCAGGGAAATGAAAATTCCAGAAATATCGTAAACAGACAGTGCTAAAAAAATACTATTTCATAAACAAAAATCCGATCTGATATTACCTGGAAGAGAGTTTCATGTGTGGCAGAAAAAGTGGGATATTTATGAGGCATTCTTATTAAAATGGGAGAGACTGATAGAGACTTTGAGATCTGGCAGGCTAAAAACATTCTTACCTTATATTCACTTATCTATCTCTAGTAAGGGCAAGACAGGGAAATTAATGACATTTGCAGTAGTTCTATCCATGGGATTGATATAAGTACTATGTTGTAAGTTTGATTTAGCATTGAACTTTGACAGCTACTTGACCACTCAATCATAGATCTAAAACCTATGACCTTTGACAAGCTGTAACAGGAAGAATCTACAAAATGTTTGCCTCTTTCATGCATCAGTGACCTTTTTTTTTAACCTTCTCTCTAAGTTTCTTGGGATCACTGTGGTGTATAATGTGCAATACGTAGTCTTGGACCAATGACAAGTTCAAGGCCCAGTGTCTCATGATTTTAATCTTGTTTAGAAGAAAAATACCTTTTCCTAGTTGGAGGAAACTGTTGGTTTCTAACCTTGTTAATTTGTAGGATATTTTATCTTGAGACCATAATGTTATGATTTGTGAAACAGCTATTTTAGATCAAACTTAAAGGATTTTGCAGTGTTTATTGTATCTCTTTTTGTGAGAGCTACAAATCTGTAATCCACCCAAAGTACACTCAATCTTAAATATTGACAGAGAAAAATTTCCATAAACACACTCCCCTAAAGAGTGCCTCCACAGCCAAGTGTTCCCACTGTTACACATTATCAGACAAAAAAAGAGAACAGTGCCCAAAGTGTAAACAATCCATTCTTTAAGAACATTTCTTTGGAGAAGGGGTTCTATGCTTATATAGTGGCTACAGTGATAGGGTCCCAGTCCGTGACTGTGACTACTCGATACTACCATAGGACAACTGAAAACAATAAACGTGACAGTGATATGCACAGACATTTTCTAGAGACCAGGTAATATTTTATCAAAGTTAGAGCAATAAGGTAAGGTGGAAGTTGTTGCACTGACAAGCTGGGTAATGCCCCATTTTAGTGGGCTAGCATCCAACTTTACAGCTGGATTTCTTCTTTATGTTTGTCAGCTCATTTGTTTCAGCAATGACTTATCATGCAGTAGAATAAATAATTTTAAGCAAAATTTTCAATACCATAGTTCAAGGGACATCTGGCTTCACACAATTCCACTTACTGATGTAGGAGTATTTAAATGGGTTAAATTTGAATTGAATAATGAACAAAAATAAATGATGCTATATTCTGCTACAGTTACCTACAAAATGTGATATCTTGACATTGCAATGGCAGCATCTGGTTGTTTGGTCTTAAGAGCACTTAAAAATCTGAAGCCATATTTCAAATTTTAGTTTTGAGGGTGATCCTCCGAAGCACTACTACTGGTCTTGATCTATGGGGGCAAAGGCATTCATCTATCTATCTGGCAAATATATTTCCATAATATACCTTGTGGGTTTTTTTGTTTTGACTAATTCAGTTTCATGTTGCTTTACAATGCCTTTGATAGCTGAGTTCCTATGTACTTGTACAGTGGCTTTTGTCTTTTAGCATCCTTAAAGTTGTCCTAATGTTAGATAACTTATTCAAGCTTTTGTTTTAATTTTACATAAATCATATTTATTGTGCATGTGATCTGGACTAAAAAGATTGTGAACAGCTACCCGTGATCCCTTCATACGTGCTGAGATATAAAAGTACTTTTCCTTGGATGAGCATCCCATTACTAGGACAGTCTAAACTGATCATTGGTGTGAATGACAATCTCTTCCTTAGCCTTCTCCCCCCACTCCCCACCATGTCATCATCAAAAGAAATAGAGGATTTTAGACCTTGGTTTGTAATAATTAATCCTCTTGCAGCAGAGAACAGCTGGGCTCTCTGTTCTGTTTATTCCAAGTTTCCATCTTGATTTAGGGCAGCAGATGGATCATTCCAGTTCTCATTTGTGGAAACCTTCCTTCCTACCAGTGTGCACTGCTTTGCTGCTCTGCTTGTGTTCAGCGTATTAGGATAAGGCTGTTCAATGAATTCTCGGTGTTTCTTAGACATTCCTTAAAGTGTAAAAATGAAGCAGTGGGTTGGCTTATTTTTTACCGATAACTCCTTCAGTCTGTTAATCTGGGATAGTTTCTAAGGTTCTATTTTTAATTAGCAGCCCAGATGTGTTTGTCATGCATGCTTTGTAAAATTCCATTATCACTTTCTTCCTAAATCAAAGAGAAATTAAGGAGACATCAGTTCTCTTTATATATTCTTATCGAAATGGATCATTACCTACACAGCCTTAATTTGCAATGTATTGTGGATACACATGTTGTATGTTTGAGGCAAACCCTGGAGACCATTCTCAGGGAAAATTCCCACTGACGTCAATATGAGTTTTGTCTGAGTAAAAATTTGATGATTTGGTTCTTTGTTTTCAGGATGGGAATTATCGTTTTCAACTCTGAGCACTCATTTGGCCTCAAAGTACCTTGGCTCACATGGTTTTCAATAAGTGTCTGGCAGCTGTACTGGCAAACTTCCAGCATCGTGGGATTCATATTTATCCCTACATGGACATTTGGCCTTCTTCAACTCATTACAACTATTTCTAGCTTATTGTCCTAAGTGTAGAACTTTTCCCATTTTCAGACAAAGAATTGATTCTGAATCACACTCTTTTTACAGCAGAGTGGAGTTGTTCCTTTACATCCATCTATATATGATCAGGATCAAGTATCTCTAAATCTGTATTGTAAAGAATTGTTTCATGCAATATACTCATAAAAAGAAGATGTAGACACACGCATTCCAGGAGGCGCTGTGGTCTGTTCAGTCAAGGGTAAGATGACTTGGCAGATTCAGTGAAGACAGATCAACTAATTTTCCAATCCAGATGTAGGTGTATGAAATGCAGTTAAAAGGACATTGAAATGTCTTACTAGGAAAACTAAATATAACTTGACCAAATTTGAACAATATAGTCACTCAAAGCAAAACTGTCAATAGCAAAAAGTAAGTTACAGAACAATGTTTTGCTTAACATTTGATTTTCTCGCCCTGTTTCATTTCAAGCCAATTTTCAAAAGTTGCTCTGGCCTCTGGCAGCTGCCCCTAGTGTCCCAGAATGTTTTACTTAGCAGAAAATAAGAAAAAAGGAAGAAAGCCAATTCAGCTTTGCAGGTGCTCCCATAGTGTGATGAGATCTCCTCAGTTTCTTAGAGCTTCATTTATCTCATTTCCCTACTTTCATCAAGCTGTCTCCTCTCATGTAGCCATCCATGCCTGATGCCTTCATCCTTTCTTCATTTAAGTCTAAAGATGCTTCTTCCGTGTGACCTTTGAACCTTATCTAAGGAAGAATGATACAAATTAATGTAAATCAACAAGCTAGTGAAAACTTACAAAACATCAAGATACATGCATTGACCACAGCATCTTTAAACACTTAGTGTTGTATCTTTGTCTTTCCTTTCCCCATCCTGCTCACCACCATTTTTGCTACTAATCAGCTTTATTGATGTCAGAGATTATCCGTGCCTCATTATTTCTTGGAGTTCCACATACACTCATAGCACTTTGTAATCAATAACAAGAGTGACCCTTGTGACAAGAAGCGCTATAGCGATTCCTGAACGTCATTCATTGTGGTATTGATTTTTATGTGAGGCATAAGTGTGTCACACTTGCACCATTAGAACATGTTTTATTAATTTGAATAGTACATGAAATTACAAGTGTAAAACAAGCTGTCATGCTAGCAGTTTCATTATATTTGTTTGGTATAGCATCGTAGTGTGAGAGTCTCAAGCCGTACTTGAGCTTTAGAGGAAAAAAGTTCCCTCAAGCCTCCCATGTTAGTACCTTCTCCCTGGGAGCAGTAGAATGCATTTGTGGGCCTTTAGGTCAGACATACATATGACTTGTTCATAGAGTTCAAAAAAATACGGAAATATTCATTTAAGGCAGTTATTTAAATGATAGCGTGCTCACATACCTGTTCAATGTGCCAGGAAAATCTCATGATCGGGATAAACGATACATAGAAAGTCTCACTGCGTCTATATACTGGTGTGCAACAGAGAATGCTCAAGATGGTGTCTGATGTAGTGAAAATGTTACAGATTACAGAAAATGAACAGCACGTATCCCCAAGGAAGACTGCTGAAGTTCCATGCAACCCCCATTCTATTGTCCATGAGGATTAATTAATTTTTTAAAAAATGGTTTTTATTCTTTTCACGGCTATCAGATTCATTAAAAAGTGTTAATAAGTCGATTTTGTGACTGGGCTGATAAGCTTATGTTCTAATTATAGTAAGGATGGATGGTATGTCCAATGCCATAGAAATAGCCTTTTTGTGGGAGGCATCAAATGCAAATTCCAGGCTCTGAATGAATTCAGAATTTGGTGGAAATGAGGAGATACATGGCATTTGTCTTTTTTATGAGCTTCTCTCTTTAAAATCTTGGTACGTTTGTGCTAACATGCTTAATCTATGCTGTAATTTGGAAGAGAAAAATATAATTTGCAAGCAAACCTTGAAAGGTTATTGACAGAGGAAACTGGGCCAGATCCGACAGCCCAAGAGAGGCTAGGCAGCCACAGCTCCATGTCCCCAGGTCCAACCTGTTGTGAGGCTAAGCATGTATTCCCGGTAGGCATACGTACAGAGAGCACACATATACACCACATATGTGCATATATATACATGGCCAGCCACACAGATCACACAGACAGGCACACACAGCAGGCACACAAACACAGACAGCACAACGGCCTCATTCTGCTCCTATCCCTGGCTGAGCAGGATGGAGGTCTCCTGGTGAGAATACATACATGCACATACGTACAATGCGGATCCCCCCAGCAGCTCGGCTCACTCAGTCTGCCTGGTAGCTGCCTCTGGACCCCAGTCTCCCCCGTTGCTGGCACCCAGAGGTACAAGCCCGCACCGCTACAGCCCCTCTCCCGTTGCTTACTTACACACACATCCTCTCCCCCAGAGCTGGCTGGGACTGCCCTGGTCCCCCAGCAGCCAACACATCCTGGTCTTGACCTTGAAGACACATATACATACACACACATTCCAGTGGGTTGCACTCCTAGAGACCCCAGACCCTGTGGTGTCTCTGGCATTTGGCTGGGACTCCCCTGGTCCCTCTGATAGCCAACTCCACCATGGTCTCACCCTTAGAGGCTCACACCTCCCTGGCTCCCAGGCACTTCACATACTTGCCAGCTGCTCCAGCTTGATCTCCACCAGCACTTAGGTACTCAGTCTCACACCTGCACTTGCTCCAGTTGTGGTGGTCAGACCCCATACAGACCAGCAAACTATTTACATGTGACCGGTCCTTTTTATCCCCTTATCCTTCTGTTTTTCCAAAGTTTTTCCTCTCCGAGTGATCTAGATCCCTCCCTTCCCCACCCTTGGTTCCTCCCCTAAGCATCCTGTAATAAGTCCTTTGCAATCTCTAACTGCTCTTCCCCTGCATCCCATAATGTATCCCATACTTCTAGGCAGTGATCCCCCTAGTCAAAAAGGTGCTGTGGTGTTGAATCACCTTGATGGCTTGGATCATGAATAAGTAACCAGAATTTTTTTTTCCTTTCTCTTAATTATAATCACACATTTGGTTGTTTTTTTCCTTTTCCAGGAGCATCCCAGACCAGAGTATGAAACCAAACTGCTGCAGAAAAAGCTGAAAAATAAAAACATCACAACAGAAAATTCAAATGAAGTAAGATGCAACTTACATTTTTCACTTATATTGGATTTGTGTTTCATTATATTTTGATTATCTTTTTGTCTGTCTCTGATGGATAGTTTGCAAAAGATACTTTTTGGTGCTTTTCATCAGCCTTGTAAGTTGCTTGCTAGGGGTCTGGTGTTATGCAGCCCTGCAGTGCCATTGAAATGCTTAGCGGTCATCACTTTGCTAGCTCGCAAAGTAAAGCAGTTTGCATAGGAATATGGTTGACAGGTCGTTCAGGATCTAATCTGTAGAGTGATGAATGATTAGTAAGATAATCAAACAGGAATTCTTATAGCAATGATCTAGAATTTCAGTACTTTGTGGATAATAAAGAAAACAGCTTTTATTACAGTGATTTCATTTGCATAGGTAACATTGGCATCTTTAGTCATGTTGCAGTTACACAGTTGTGAAGTTTTGATAGCATTTCCAGTATAAATGGAAAAATAATAATTGGTATATCATTTTTAGATTGAAGTGTGTTTAGGTTTTCTGTGGCTATTTCAAACCTGAGAACAAGCACTTTTTTTCCCAATCCCCTCTTGTAAAATGCTGATTGAGGTCTATTTCCTAAGCACTCATAAGTCCCTGTAGACTTTGTCCATTAAGCTTGGTTAACCATTGCTTATTCCCTGCATGCCAGATGTGCCAGAAAAGTCATGTCCAGTTTCCAGGTAGAAGGAAACAGTTTAATTTGATTAAACATTGAGAGACAGTATCTGAAGTGGTGAATACTCCAGTTTTCAGGTTTGGTCCAACAAATTTAGCCTTGCAGCTTGTGAAAGAAGTTAACTTTCCCTTTCTTCTGCTGATCACCATCCAAATTGTGAAGTGTTTCCAGTGAATCTTTCATCTCAGTGAGACTGCCTTTCACCTGCTGGGCCCAACCAAACTCCACAGAAGATAATGGAAAGATTTTCAATTACTTTAATGGGCTTTGGATTTTGCCCAAGATGAGCAGGGACTCTCACGTAGCAGTATGGGGAGGTCTTCCCTTACACATTAAACAGTTGTTTAGGCCTTCCAAGTGAGGGATCAAAGACTGTAAAAGACGGATAAAGCAGCTGCTGCCGTTCAGCTTTTTCTGACTTAAAGTAAGTGAAATCTGGAAACAAGTCAATGATTGATGCTGTAGAATGTTAGACTTTTGTAGTCATGAGACAGTGTTATATGATTATCTTGCTTAAATGAGACACAGAAATCACAGTATTAGAAATTAGAAATTAATTTAAGATAAAAGAAAGCTATGAAAAATGCTAAGAGCGTAGGTGGAAAATGAGGAACAATGTAAAGATCCAGCACTATAAAATTAGAAAGAACTCCTTTCAGACACCAAGGAGGAAAAGCTTTCCTGGAATATTTTTTCTCCGATTACTTTTTGTGCCAATGTGGATAGAAAAATAACACTCAGAAAGAAAATATTTCCTTCAAGTTTTTGGGGCATTTGTATGCAGACTTTCTCCAATGTCCTTATAGGAGACAAAATCCTATTTTGGAAATTGATGTAGGCATTTTGAACTGCAAAAATTATTTTTAGTAATAGTTAATTCTGAAGTAATTTTGAAAAAAAAAAAATTTTTAGTTCACTGAGTCATTTAAGTATTTTCTGGAAAAGTTTCCCAGAGTCATCTCAATCTCTTTTCTAAACTTCATTAAAAAATAAAGTATACTGACATTTGACATAAAACAGTTGTTCATAGGGAGCACAGAGTTATTCATATGGCAGAACATTTCATTTAGGTTGATTAAGGTAAATTTCTAACAAATGCATTCATCCTGCGACTTACTGACTACCATCTCTCCCCAAATTACTGAAGTATATTCCAAACTTCTGAGCAGTTTTCTATCAGTCAACATTTTGTTTACTAATTCTGTTGCAATCATTTTTTGATTTCCCTCAAAATCTTTTCAGCAAACAGCACATTAGTCTGGGTTTGGAAGATGTGTTCCTTAGTGGTTTGTACCTCAATGTCTTATGATATTACGAGGGCAAGAAATGTTTGTGTGATACCTGCTGAAGAGGGGAAAGGCCAGTTCTTTAATTGAACTGTTATGTTTAATGTAACTGTGGAAATGTACCATTACATTTTGCTTTGGAAGATCCTGAAAAGTTAGACGTTAAAAGTGATGAGTATTTAAGACTGCAATAGTTCTTCTGCCTAATTTTTAGAGGTTTTAATCTTTTCTTTTTCCTCCTTCAGATGGCTGTATGTTATACTCATTGCAAGACCATTAGCTCAGGAGCTTTTGCATGGCAGGTTAATATTAAGGCACAGGTTTCTGTGAGGTCTCTGGCTCAGCACTTCTGTCTTGTTGGGTGGAAGCCAGGGTACAGGATTTTGTCATATTAATAGTGCAGATCTAGTGTCTGGACAGGCATCAAAGTAGAGCTCTCTCTGTCGTTAAAAATTCAGTCCTCCTAATTTCTTGGTTTTGTATGAATATACAGATGCCTGTGAGGTCTCAGTCTTATCATATCTTGGTTGACAGTCTAATGTCATGGCATAAGTCTCTGTGAAGTTCTCACCTGAATATTTTTAGCTAACTAGTGTAATTTAAAGGCATATTTTTTAGATGTAGCTGGTCAACAACTTTAGTGTGCTGTGTTGATATCAAAGGAAAGGCTCTGGCACCACTGCCTAAAACTTCTCATTACTTATCTAATATGAAGTCAGAAATCTCCAGTTCAGCAGCTGTGGCTTGTTGGGGTAGAAACGATGCCAAAGCTGTGGCTATTGTGAGAATACTGATTTAGAGCTTACTTAAAGGCATATATTTCTATAAAATTACTGGCTTGTTTCCAGTATGTTAATGCCTCTGTTCTGGTGAGGATGTGACTAGTTTTATGGCAAGAAACTGAGCTTTTATGTGAAAAGCTCGGTGTACAGTGCAATTTTTTTTTCTTGCCTTACTCCAACAAGGAGTCCCTGTGAAGCTAATTGGATTATTTTTGCAATGAAGGGATAGATGTTTGATTATGGGCTGGTTTTGTGATTGCAGAAGAAAATCAACACCACTTACATACTCTCTTAAATGATAACTTGGGAATACCTGTTAAGAGGAAACCTACTTCAACATACAGGTTTCCCTGTCTGCTGCTGAATTCATTAACTTTAATGAGTGTGGAAGATGCCCAGCACCTGTCAGGGCCAGTAAACATATGAGTCACTCTACCTAGGCAACAAATTCCAAATCAGCTTGATGAGACTTGCAATAGAAAGTATTACACATCTAATGTATTACTTGCCCAATGGGGTTTGTGTTATAGAATATAGCTTTCATACAAATACTACTTAGGGTATTTACGCTACTGTAGTAAGCAAAGAACAAAATTTCAGCCTACACCACCCTGTGTCATTCAGGCTGTTTTAATAAATATTTTATTGGTTATTTTGAGAGTAGGAAAGAAACTGTGAGGCCTCAGAGTGCTTCACAAAAGATTGGTGTGAAGTTACTCTTACAATAACACCCTAAGGTTCTACTATTTTAGAAGAGAATTCATTTAAAGCTAAAGGAGTTGAAACATTTACATGAAATGCCTCAGGTTAGGTAGCAAATCCATAAACAGATAGTACTTATGAATTATGACATTCATTTAAAAGTATGACAAGTTCTAAGGGACTGATTCTGGAAACCTGAAGTAATCTGGCTTATAATCAGTAGCACTATTTGATTCTTTGTGGTTACATAAATAAAGGCTTGCAATGTAGAACTTCTTGATTCATGTACATTAAAAGGCTTCTTTGTCCTTGCAGCAGAGATGAAGGCTTATGTGTACATACATGAATGCATGTGTCTGATAATACATTCATGCAAATATGGCAGATACAATTTTTGTAATAAAGAAATTCATATTATTTTTTGTTGTTCTTGTTTAATACACTACAACATTGAAGATGTGGATAGAAATATTTAACGAATAGGGTAAAGTTACTGTATCTGCAGAACGTGAACTAAAAAAGGCGTTGGATATTTGTAATCTTCTGACAAGTTGTTCCTCTCTCTGTGCAATAGTAATGTTCTCAATGGAAATGCATGCAGATCAGGAAATGAACATTGGTCTTGTGCCTGAAAACATGCAGATGGGGCTAGATCCAACTCTCACTGGAGCTGATGGAAAGAAAGCCTTCCATTTCTGGGAGAGATGGATCAGGCCCTGACTCCTTTTCATTAAATGTCCAGCTGATCTGGCAAACATGATGCAACATCATATATATTCTTATCTTTCCTATTTGGCAGGAAAATGAAAAACTTATTCTACATATTTCTCAAGGAAAATTGTCTTTATAGAAAAAAAGGGCTTGTCTCTTGGCTCATGTCCTTACTTGGAGCAAACCGTGGGAATAATAGAATCTGGCATTCTATCTTGCCTTTAATTCATTTTAAATATGAAAGTGGCAGAATAAGTTATTTAAATTGTTAATTCAGCTGGTAATTGAAGCAAAAGAAAGAACTATTTCTTTCTGAACCATTGTTTCAGTTACCAACTGAATTAAAGCAAGCTGGGTTAAAGAGGAAGGTCTCTAGTGTAAGGATGATACAGGTAAATATAAAGTAGAATTGTACATTGCTGATGAATACTTTATATATATATTTTAAAAATTTCAGTATTGCGAAACATGAAGGAGTAATTCTTGCTACTAGTTAGTTCCCTACCCAGTTTTACATAAGCAAATCTCCCACAAGGCCTAAGAAACACTTCAGATGTTGGAGCCCACCTCTTTATTAAGCAAGTCTTTGATAAGATTAACTAAAGAAAAAAAAATCTTTTTTTATATATTAGCTGTAACTCTGTAGAAGAAACCAAGACAATTGATCATAAATACTAATTTAAACAATCAGAACTGTAAAAGAACTGTGAATAAACCCAGAGTTCCTTAATCACTAATATTGAGAAAATATTTTTTTAACATTTATTGGACCTTATTATTAATGTGACAAAAACACTAATTTTGATCCAGTATTTCTTAAATTGACCAGTGTCTTTCCAGCCTCTTTCATTGCTTTACTTTGACAAATAGCTTCACTTTCCAAGCATATGGGATAGTAAGAGGAATATGTAATAACTGATCTTTTTTTTCCTTTTCAACTTATTCCTTCCATCATCAACTTTTGAAAATAAAAAATGGAGAATTACTGATGATGAATGAGAACACTTACGATGATAATCTTAAAGAGAGATCTCACTCTCTTTATTGTACCAATATTTGGTTGACTAGTTGGATCAAGTCACATTTGAAGGGTAAATGTTATAATTCCAATTATTTTAAGGTGAATTTGAGTTCTGGGTTACACCAGTTTTCATAAGCAGAATTTGTGTCTTCAAAAGACTGTTGACATGGACTTCCAGTTTGTTCTTATTTAGATGTGTGGGTTCTTTGACTATAGGGTGTATGATGTGTATTCAGACCTCTTCCCTATTGTTGTCTTAGAATTTGGTTACGTTTGTATGGAGTGGTGTACAAAATGCAGCTAAAAATGTCCCACTTGCTCCCTGTGTCTCTGAAAATCTGAGGCGGGATTTTCTCATTTGTATCAAATAAATGAACCCAGTGTATAGCCACGGTTCTGTGCTCCAGTATTTAGAATTATATTCCAGTCAGCCTTCAGAAGGAGGCAGCTCTTCCAATACCCTTGGTATGAAGAAAGAAAATGCTTAGAAATATACTATCATAGAATAATTCAAGTTGGAAAGGCCCTCAGGATTTTATCTAGTCCAAACTCCTGACCAAAAGAGTGTCAGCTATGATATCAAACCAGGTTGTTCAGAGTATTATCCAGTCAGGTCTTGGAAACCTCCAAGGATAGAAATGGTAAAACCTTTCTGGACACTGCCTGACCACCCTCATAGTGTAAAAGCTTCTCATTATATCCAGCCTGAATATCTCTTGTTTCAACTTGTGCCCATTGTCTCTCATCCTCCCAGCATGCACCACCGTTAAAAGCCTGGCTCTGTCTTCTTGATGACCTCCTTAAACAAGCTGAGCAAGCCTTGTTCCTCAGCCTCTCTTCATGGGACAGTGCTCCAGGGCTCTCTGCCTGACTCACATAAGTTGAGCAATTTACTTTTTCTGCTGGAGGGCCCAAAACTGGACACAATATTTTAGATGCAGGCTAATGAGTGTTGAGAAGCAGAGGTAATCACTTCCCTTGATCCACGGTTTAAGCACTGGTTAATACAGCCCGGGATGTTGGTGGCCTTTTCTGCCAGGGCACAGTCCTGGCTCATGTTCAGCTTGCTGTCTACACAGACACGAAAAGGCATTTTCAGTAGAGTCTGTACTACTGCAAGGAGTTTTCTGTTTCAAAGGCAAGTCTTTGCATTTGTCCTTATTGAATTTCATGAGGTTCATATAGACCTGTTCCTTCAGCCTGTCTAGGTCCCTCTGGATGGCAGCCATGTATTTGAGCATGTTGACTGATCTCTCTCCAAGCTGATGTCATCTGCAAACTTGATGAGCAAGCATTCCATCACCTCCTCCATGTCCTTCTTTAAAGATGTTAAACAGGGTAGTCCCAGTATAGACTTCAGCAGTACTCCAGCTGTTACAGGTCTCCCGGTAGAGTATGACTCATTAGCTAGCTGGACCCTCTGAGCCAGACCATCCAACTTGTATTTTGCTGAAGTCAAGGCAAATGACATTGACAAGTCTCTTGTCCACAAGTCTAGTCATTTTCTCACAGAAAGAAATCAGGCTGGCGTGACATGATTCACCTTTGGTAAATCCGTAATGACTGCTCACAATCACTTCCTTCTCCTTTATCTGCTCAGAAATGGGTTTCAAAACCACTTTCCAAGGGACCCAAGTGAGGCTGAGTCCTTGATTATCCTTTTGTCCTTTCTTTGAAAATGGATACAAAATTGTTTTTTCTCCAGTTCTCACGGCCCTTTCCAGATCTCAGTGTCCTTCCAGAGATGATAGAGATCAATCTTGCAATAACATCAGCCTGCTCCTCAAGCTTCCATTCCTCTTCTCCAAAGTTATAGGTAAACGAAATCACTGCTTATCTTTTGTAAAGGAATAGATCATTGTTGTTTTGTCTAGACATCAAAATGGTGTTTAACTAGGAATACTGGATGCTTTTTTATTCAACTGTTGGAGGCTGAGCAGTGCAGATCAGAGCCAGGATTTTAAGAAAAAGGTATCTAATGCTCGTGAGACTCTGCCAAAATAAAAATTAGTGGTCTTTTTCAAAAGAGAGCTTTGAACTTAGAAACAAGAGAAGGCAGGGCTGCTGTTTGTTGGTCTTGTTTGTTTTACTTATTAAGATTTTGATTCAAGGAAACATTTTTTCTAGGGCACTACTACAACTTGCATTTTTTAATCGTGTAAATGGGACTTCAGTATACGATTAAAGTTAAGCACATGCCTCAGCATCCTGAATACGGGTACAATTAAGTGCTTTCTTAAATTGAGGCCTAAGCTTCTTATTGACAACATTAAAGATGATGCAGGTCTCTTTCCTATTAAACTGAATGGAAAGACTCATTCCTACAGGTTCTATTCATCAGTACTTGAAATTAATGAGAGTTCTGCCTGAGTGAGTAATAAAGTATTAGTCCTTAAGTCTGCAGGTACTGCAGATGACTTACTATCACATTGCACCCAGTCAAAGACTATAATAACAGGTTAGAGGGTTACAGCAGTGTCTCAGGTTGAAAAATAAATCTCCGGAAGTCTGCTGGGTTTTAATTTAATGCAGATACTTGAACTTAAGAAAAAGTAGAGTATTTTCGCTTTCCTGCGTGCTGCTGACAAACTCCTGTATCTTGGAGTATATTTTTTACCTTCTGTTGAGCATATTTATAGGGTAAATTTCATGCTATTAATCTCCAAGGTCAAAACAGAAGCCCAGATTTGGGACAAAATTTACACAAATTGGCTGTGGAAACAACAGTCAGTTAAGCTAGTTGCCAAGAATTTTTTTATTTGATGCATACTGCAATCCTGTCTACAATTTTAAAGAAATAAACTGCATTTACATTAAATTCCTTTGGGCATCCGTCCCATGAAGATTGAAATTCCACATACTCCAAGCTTAAAGAGCTAAAGAAGTCAGTTTGAACTGCTCAACTTTTGCAGCTATTACCATGCTTAATTGAAAAACTTCCCTGCTGATCTGCTGATTTTCATGATTCACTTAATTTAGGGATAAGATGGCATTGTGTTTGGAAGCTCCTTCACACTGTGGTATTTAATGTAATAGATAAACTTGAATTCTTACCAGGTTATTCAAATCAAATTTTTTTCCTATTCATGTCAACTGGGTATTGTACAACTGATTTTAGTAAGAGTAGACTTTTAATTATTAATGCACGATGCCAGATTCACTGCTTCTTTCAATATCTATTGTTCATGTAGTGAAAATATAAAGCTTGTTTGGATGCATGGACTAATTTAACAACTTCCAATGGCATACTCCAATTCTAGCCTCAGAGACTGGAGCATAGCTAATGATATAAATAAAGATGGAATATTACCTTTTTAAACAGTGAAAAGATACCTCTAGTGTGTCTCCTCTTCTGTTAAGGAGTCCACTGAAAGATGATGGAGTGGTATGTATGTATGTGCCTTTAGCTGTTCCTTTGTAGGTAAGGATAGCTATTCAAAATTCAACGCTCCACATTGTTTTCTTCTATTCTTGAAGTTTCATGAAGTCAAACCAGAAAATCAAAGGAGGACATTACAAAGCTTTTACAACTGTGTAATGCCAGAGTGCAAGAACAGTTTTATAGTTTACTACTATCTTTACCCCAATTGCCAAACTTAGCTAAAATCTTACGATTAAAATCAGTCTCATGTTTAAAATGGCCACCTTAGTGGCACGGCAGTCTGTATAATCCCTTCCCCTCCAGTCCCTCTCCCTCCCAGACAACAGTAAAGATCATCCTGCTGGGTTTAAAATGGGATGGTCCTTTGAACATCAGTCTGGAATCTTTCCTAACCCATAGAGACCAGTTGCCATCTTTTCTTTGCGTATCAAATTACAGTGGCTTAGAGAAAGCATAGACAACTTAGTGGACCAAGTGTTGCACTCTGTTTTGCTTCTTTTGGTCCTGATTTTTCTGTTCGGTGCTTGATTTTCCTATTGAGATTAATTGCCTGAAAAATAGGTCAGACCTCATTTCCTGAAATAACTTAAATACCATTTTGAAAGTGTTGATACTTGTCTCTTACATTGCAAATAGAAAAATTAACTTACTTTAGTATTTGAAAATATTTAATATCTCAGTGTCGTGGTTTAACCCAGCAGGCAGCCAAATACCACACAGGCGCTCGCTCGCTATCCCCCTGCCCAGTGGAGAGAATCGGAAGGGTAAGAGTGAGAAAACTCATGGGTTGGGATAAAGACAATTTAATAGAACAGAAAAGGAAGGGAAATAATAATAATAATAATAATAATAATAATGATAGAATATACAAAATGAGTGATGCACAATGCAATTGCTCACCACCCGCGCTGACCAATAACCAAGTAGCGATCGCTACTTCCTGGAATATGCCTACCATTCATATACTGAGCATGATGTCACATGGTATGGAATACCCTGTTGGCCAGCTGGGCCAGCTATCCCGGCTATGGTCCCTCCCACGTGCTGAGCATGGGAAGCTGAAAAGTCCTTGACTATAGGGAACTTAGCAACAACTAAAAACATCAGTGTGTTATCAACATTCTTCTCATACTAAATCCAAAACACAGCACTAGGAAGAAATTTAACTCTATCCCAGCCGAAACCAGGACACTCAGTCAGACTGCTTTGTTTTACAAATGCTGTATCAAAAATACAGCCTCAGTTCTGTCTTCCAGTCAATGCATTACAAAAGCCATCCTTAAGTCAGGTGACTTTTTTCTCTTTTTTTTCCAGAATTCTGGGCCCACCCAGTGAATTCAGTTCTTACATCTGTTTCCTCCTCTATTGTCACTCCCTCACTGCTTGGTTTCAGCCTTTCCTTCCCTCCTTCCTTCCAGTTCCTGTTTTCTGCAGCTCCTATCATGGCCTGATTGTAAATCAACGGAAAGGAATGGAAGCTCTTGGATGGCAGGGGTTAGACAGTCCTATGACTGCTTTGATTTCTGATAGGATCTAGTTTGACTCCTCACTAGCCTGAAGACTAGCTGTGGACTGTGTGCAGAGGGGCCTTAGTATGTCCATTGCCTTGTCCAAAGCTGAGTATGGTGACAATGGTAAAATTATACTAAACTAAAGTTCTCGTAGAGGAAATCCAGCCCATCTGTGAGTTCCCTAGAAGGGCTCAGTTAACTGACTCCTACTGGTTTCAGGTGTAATTTTACCAAGGCCAGTGATCTAATAAAACATTGAGAAAAAAATTAATGCAGTTTCTCTGATCCATAATGCAGCATACTATTGAAATTTCAGGTTTAAGATGTTCCCAAACACACTCTGTAAGCAAAGAGCTTTTTTCTATTTGAATTTGTTGTGAGATCAATATTCATCATTACTATTACTTTCCTTGTTGTCCTTGTGTGTGCAACTCATACCTAGGCAGATCAACAAGCAGATTTTACCAGGCCTTTTGGGATAGTGGATTTGGGACAATGATAAGGTATACTACCTTATCAATCCTTCCACTTGATTGCTAACACAGAAAAACTGTGGTTTTATTTACTATAAATTATTATTTAAAATAGTTTATTGTGTTTATTTATGCTTATCTGAAGGATATCTTTCAAACACTATGCAAACCATCATTCTTTATATGGAAAGAGACTTGGTCTCGCTTGACAAAACTGACACTGAATAACAAGAAAATTAAAATTAATGTGATCCTCTTGGGCATTATTTAAAGGGGAAAGATTATCAAATCCAGACATGAGGAATGGATGTTCTTAATTTGCAGATAAAGCAAACACTTAAAACAGTTTCAAAGAAGAAGTCTTTCTATAAACATTGAACATAAAGACATTATTGATTTTATTTTTCTTTTCACTGGATCTGTCGTCAACTAACTGGTACACACAGAGCAAGGTGCACTATGGAAGTATCCTTGCAAGATTGTGAGTCGTAGCGCCAGGCATTATGAAGCAAAACACCAACACCCTAAATAACACACTGTTTCAGATATATTTCTTAAAATGGTCTGCTATCATGGAAACAATACTGACAACAAATATGCCATATCCAATAAATGAAAAATTGTCTGCAAATAAAGTTTTTTACTGCAAGGTAATCTTTGAGAAATGAAGGGTGTCAATTAATGAAGTATGCTGTATTGAAAAGCTTTGGGAGTTAAACAGAGAAGAGGCTTATCATTTCAAAGTTTTAAAAATTATTGTGAGTTTGCATCCAAAAGCATGCATGAAAAAAATACTAGGAAAGGACTCTGGACATAATTAGGCTTAATCACCTCAAAAAAGGTATCAGACATTAGAAGACAGCTCACAATGATTAAGAAAGTATTTTTGTAGCTGTAAAGTTGGAATAAAAAGTTGCAAAAAATAATTCTGAATTAGGCTTTTAAAAAGAAAGTTAAAACAATTGAAAGGTCTTTAAACATACTCATAAAAAAAACCCCACAAAATAACTGACACATCTGTGTAGTAAAAATGAGATTCTGATTACTGAAGACAATACTTTTCCTCTAGTATGATGATGATTTTAACAGAAGAGACAAAGGCAGGAAAACTACTTGGAAAAAGGGAATGGGAGGATATCTGCTGTATAATCTATATTTAAATTTGCACCAGCACAGGCTAGGGGATGACTGGCTGGAAAACAGCTTTGCTAAAAAAGTACTTGGGTGCTCTGGTGAACAAGCAGAACATGAGCCAGCAACGCGCCCTTGCAGCAAAAGCCACAGCCTCCTGGATGCGTTACAAAGTGTGTTGCCAGCAGATTGAGAGGGCATCCTTCTTCTCTACTCAGCGCTGGTGATACCGCAGCTGGTGTGCTGTTCCCAATTCTGTACCTCCCTGTACAAGGAAACGTGGGCATACTGGAGTGAGTCCAGTGAAGGGTCACTAAGTTGATTAAAGTATTGGAGCATATGGCACACCTTTCTATGAGCCTTTGAGAAGCTGAGAGCTGAGATTGTTGAACCTCAGTAAGAGAAGGCTCAGGGGGGATATTATCAGTGTGTTCAAATACCTGAATGGGAGGGATTCATGAAGATGGAACCAGCCTCATCTCAGGGATGCCCAGTGAAAAGACAAGAGGTAATGGGCACTGACTGAAATACAGGAAGTTCCATTTAAACACAAGGAAAAACTCTCTTACTGTGGGTGGTCAAACACTGGAACAAGGTTCTCAGACAGTTTGTGGAGTCTCCATCCCTGCAGATAATTAAAGCCTAACTGGACACAGGCCTGAAAAACCTGCGCTAACTGATCCTGCTTTAAGCAGGGTATTGAACTAAGATAATCTCCAGAGTTCCCTTCCAACTCCGGCTGTTGTGCAATTCTGTGAAATGCATGAAAGACATGATCTAAGCAAGTGTAGACAAATTAGTTTGACCACAACAGGCACATTTTGAAAGAAAATTTAATTTGAGCTTTACTAGAAGTACTTGAGAAACGGGACAAAATGTAACAAAATGTAATGGGTTTACTAAAGGCAGGTTAATAAACCATGGCATCTAAAGTGGTGTCTTTTTTTAATGATATAATTGGTTCCCTAAGGAAGGGAAATGTAGTGTACTTCAGTAAACTCACATAGTGTTATGCCACAAGGGGAATATCACATATTTAATAGGTTATAAATCAATATATTTCACTGGAACTGACTGGAAAAATGGTTATTAAAATTTTCATTAAAAATAAAAAAAAGAAAATCTTATTTTTAAATGGTTAATTTGGCAATGTAACTACAGCACCTTCCAGCCACTGCTCTTGGGTGCTTCATGCCTCATTCTTCTCTGCTGTCCTTCATGATCCCTTTTTTCTTTTTTTTAATGAACCAAACACAGAGGACAGTGTGCTGTGAGTAAGGAGGGCAGCTGCTTACTCAGTTAAAGGAGAGAGAAGAGCGTCTCTCTGTGGGTACCTGCAGAGGGGGAGTCCTGCACGGCCTGTAAGCCTTCCTAGTCTTGTTGCTGGCAAACAGCAAGGGGTTCATTGCATATCATTATCACTGCAGGGCTAGAGGAGATGATCGCACGGCTTTTAAATGTTTACAGAACTATCTGTGAAAGAGATGGGATTAGAACTCAGTCCATGTCCGTTTGGTCTTCTCTCATTTATTTCTCTGATTGCTTTTTCACCGTTTGAATTTCAGGTGGTGTACCATAGGGCTTTTTTCACTTTGTTGTTGTTGTACCTTCTGATCCTAATATTTCTTTTTTCCCCCTCAATCTGCTTTTCCACACAAACCTGCTGAGTCTTTCTAAGTGTATGGCATGGCTTCTTTTTCTTTCTGTGCTTCATCTTTCCATGTGTTTAAGTGCATACCTGTTGATTCATCCAGGTGAAATGACATAAAGTATCAGGCCATGTAGTGGAAAAAGTGTCATGCCGAATTTGTCTGTATGAACTTCAACACGTATTTCCCCTCCTCTGTATCTTTAAAGGAACTTAAAGATGCTATAGAGTTGGGAATAGCTTGCTTTAAGAAAGCTAATGTAGAGAATGTGGGAAACTTTGCAGGTGATCTGATCATTTTAAAAATGTCGGAGGATCTAAAGCTCTAGAATGTAGGTAAGTCCTGTTCTTGACAGATTTTTTTTCCTAATGGATATGAAATAACAAAAATATTTGTTCCTTAATTATTCCTACCCCAGGGTTGTTCAGTTACGGAAACAAGCACAGCATGGCCGGGTTCTGCCACTCTGTTCTTCAGGATTTAGAAGTCTCCCATATTAAAAAGCCAAGTTTTCATCTACTTTCAGTTATTCCAGTATGAAATTAATGTTGATGAAAATTAAGCCCCTTTTCACCTAAGTGCCAACCCACAGAATATCACAGACTTTTAAGACCACTTTTGCTGGTTAGTTTCTCCCTATGAAATGGAAAATCTAGAGCAGATTCAGAGAGACAAAAACTGAATCAGAAAAATGAAGTCAAGCACAAATTTGACTAGATTTTTTAACAGGTTGTAGAAGAAAGGAAGTAGACAATTGCTATTTTGGTTAACTTCCAGAATGGCTAAGATTGAATAACTAATAAAGTGTATATTTAAGCATAATGTAAAAATTACATTTGGATTTTTATAAAATAAAACTGTATTTTCCTAGGTTTGACTACGTGGTAGGACATGGTCTAAATGGGTTTTCATGGGAGCTGGACTATTACCAGCCTGGGCAATTAAGGTGCAGAGTGAGAAGCAGGGCTAAAATCTAAGGGCAGAAAAGGATATCATGAAAGAATAAAAATAATCACAGGCTTTTGAGGAAAAGAGTAATTATGGGCAACTTACAGAACTTAATTGCTATACATTTAGGAAACATAAGGCCAAAAGCAATGTAGACTGAACTTTTCAAAACCCATAATTATGTAAGTAGTGAAGCGCGAATAAAACTTGCTATAGCATTCTCCCACCCCATCTCCTTGTGCCAGTTTTTTGTAAGGAAGAAAAGAAAAAAAACCTCATAGGTTGTGAGGCGGAGGGGAAGACTGCGCTCTAGCTTGTTGCTAGTTGTTTTTGTCATCATGCCATGATGCATTGTTACAGCAGTGGAACAATATATATATTTTGTCTTGACTAATAGTGCCAAAACCAAGCTTTGTCTAAGAGCTCTTTTGTTATGCGACTCTGATGTTATAAAGATTGTATTTTTTTTCCTTGCCTGCCCCCTCCTCCACCTCTCCCCACACACTTTTTGTTTTTTTGTTTTTTAGTAACATGGGGTTTAATGTAGTCACAAGGAATAAATACTTCCTTTCCATCTTGGATTGACTTTTTCATTGGTGAGTGCATGATGTGTTCCTTCATCCCTTCCCATTCTACATCACAAATCTCTGCCTTACAAGCAGTTATGCATGCCTGAAATCTTATGCATGTACATAAACATTTACTGAACCTGATTTAGAAATAACTTAATGCTTGGTCTTGGTTTAGAAAGCACTTAAAGAGTGTTAAAACTTAGTACAGTTTCTCTTAGATCTGGTGAAAAGACTATAATTACAGATGTGTTATGAAGACTGCTTACATGCTGCTTATTGAAATGTAAGTATTAAATACAAATTAAATAAAAAACTGGCCTGCAGAGACATGCTGACATGAAGCAGTGCAGTTGATGGAGAAGATACACATCACTGGTTGCAAAGATGAAACACCCGCTGGACCTAAGAGGTTCTGTATATGAAATATAGATTTTGGTATTAGTTTGGCTAAGCAGAGTTTACAGTTTCTGCCATTTCCTTTGTGTGGAGTCAAAATGAACTAACCACTGAAGCTAAGAGTAGCATTTATTGTCTTCAGAATAAAAACGTTAAATTATATCTAGGAATTGCATAACGTATACATTGACAAACAAGCAAATATAAGCTGTAACCAACAACAAAAAAAAATTAGCCTGCTCATAGTAAATTTATGTGCATTTCCTCTAGATATTTCATTTCTTTCGATTGTAGTATCACACAATTTTCATTTTAGCCATTTGTTATAGGTGGGATTTCTAATGTTGGGTCTAGTAAAGTTTTATCTATTTTCAGTAGCTTACAGCTGTATAAAACAGTAACTCTTCAGGCCAGAATTTTGTGTCATGAATTTCTGAATAGATTTTGGAATTCTCAACTTCTGAATGTCCAAATTTTCAACTTTAACGTACACTTTGATGTAATTCATTGGACAGAAGCATAGAAACTGCTTATGTGGAACAATCTCTGTCTTAAAAATGCATATGCTGAGTCTTCTTCTACTCCCTAATTCTTATAAAGCATAAGTTCACCTTCACTCTTTCTTCACCATTGCTGCAACATAGGCTGGTACTGGCCTGTGTTTGCCATGTGTCTTTTAAAAGTGTGAGACACAACCTTTTTGTGTCATAAAGTTTATAATGGCTGCAAACTAGAAAGCAGAAATGAGACTTTTCTAAAATGCACTTCTAGCTTGTCCATTGGTGAAAGATGAAGCTACCATTGCAATTCCAGTGCAGCTATTCGCAGTTCCAAACATTTCAATAGCATTTTTAACATTTGACCAAAGTTTTTTGTCCCTAAGACATTATCAGATATTAATCCTTCTACTCTGCTAGATCCTGGTGTGGCCATTCAGTACAAATAGGAGTCTTAGCGTAGTTTGTGTAGGCTTGAATTTTTAGATCTGAACTTTTAATTCTCTGGCAAATTGTAACAGCACTGATTGTATCTGCTTATTATTATTGTTTTAAACAATTCTCTAATTCACATTCTTATTTCTTGCTAGTGGCCAAATAAACATTGTTTTAAAATTTGTGTCTCACGGAAGGTTACAATTTCAGTGTAGTACTGTCTTTAATTTAGGGCTAGATTGTGTAATTATTAGTGAAGTGTTTTAAGTTTTTCTGATGGGCTTAGAAGCACAAGTTAAGCCCTTGCTCTGGAAGGTAATTCTAAACATCCTGCTGCCCCTCTCTTGGGTAGTTATGACTGATTTTGGGGCAATCATTGCAGGAAAAAAAAGATAATGGGATGTGGTGTTTAAATATATTTCAATTGCATGTGCAGCTGGATTGCCTACAGTGTTAGCTGGACTGATGTGATGAATCACTTCTATTTGTCTAAATATTTTGTTTTATGGAAGAAGCAGTTATGACATCCTAGAAGAAGTCCAAGGCAGAAAAGCCTTAGGTGGTCAAATTGTTAGTGGTACACAGCTATTCTTCCTGATACTCACTTAAAGGTATGCCCAAAAGAGTATGAGGCATTAGCATAGCTCTTCATTTCATGGTTCCTAGCTGTTCAAAAGATTGTGAGAAACTGCTGGCTGTTGGCAAAGAGAGCTATCATCTTTCATATGATACCTAATGGCAAGATCATTTCAAATGGGAAGTGGGTCAGCCAGCTGCATTCAGAAGTGTTTGGTAGGGAAAATAATCATATTGGGGTTAGGAGGCTGCTTTAAATCCCTGGATGGCTTTTGGTGAAAGTATAGGAGGTAGAAATCTTAGGCAAGCAAAATAAAACCCAGCCAGCCAGATGAAACTTAAACAATGAACCCTGGCAAGCCTACCCTGAAAATCTGGAGAGTCCCAAGTTTCTCCAGGTTTCCCATTTTACTCCTGGAGCTTTGTGCAGACACGGTGCTGTTCTGCATGCACTCAAGCTAAATGTGAAACAGCCCTTAGGAGTGGCCCAGTGCAATAATTTAGCAGTATGCAGTGAAACTCACTAAGCATTATGCTCTATTTCAGTTGAAAAATAATTGGAGTCCATACAGCATGCCAAAGCATTTCACTGCCAAGCCAGCCAAGTGTGTTGGCTGCGGTTTTATAAGGAAGAGAAACCTTGGGTCACTACCAGATGCTGGTGGAGCCCAGGTATTCACCAGAGGTGGCTGCTAGGAGATGAGCTGTTGTGGAGGATGGCACATGCCTCCTACAGTCTCAGAGGGTCTACATTTGGGCTGTTCTCAGGAAGGGATGCTGCTCATTGATCCACAGGCTTGAGGTATAATACTCTAGTCACAGCTGTCAGGAATGCAGGCCAGAGGGTAAACTGAATTCAATTAGTTTTAATTTTATATATGACTATGTTTTCAAAAGGGCTTAACAAGCCAATAGCTCCCACTGAGAATAGTAAAAGCTGTTGGGAGTTGAGTACTTTTGAAAATCTGGCCAGCTGTGCCTTTTCAAAACACATCTCTAAAGTTTTCTTTTTCAAGGACTGAAAGAATGAGCTCTTCTCAAAAATTTGTACCTGAGAGGCAACAATTGGAGCAGGATCATTTTTAGGGTGCTTTGGCCTTTCTTTTGTCTGGCCAGTGATTATAGCCCTATGAGGTGAAGACGTACCCACATCACTGACAGGCTCCAGAACCATTGAGGAGAGGTGGTTGGGATATTTCCAGGGATGAAGTGTCAGCTCTCCTATGCCCATAGGTAAGTGTAATGATCAAAGCTCACCTGTACAGCCTCAAAGTATCCCTTCCAGCCCTATTTCAGGGTTCTGTTATTTCCACTGAGACCATACAGGGAGGATAAACTATGGGATTGAGTGCTCCTCTCTATAGAAATAAATGGAGGGGGGAAGGCTATGTTGTCTCTCTGCCTTTGATACCTCATAAAAAGAAGAGAAAATTATTTCCTTTGAGAGACAACCTAGGGAGCACTGTCTGAAGAGCTATTTTTTGATAATATAGGGAGCAAGCAGCAAGTATTAACACTCTACCCGAGCCTGTAGAAAACTATGGGGTCTAATGTGAGATGCTGCCCAGCATTACTAGCCGTGTTATAATTTTTTGTTTGTTTGTTTTCACCTCTTGCTTTGAGTGTTTGATGGACAGAAATTGCAAGTGCTCAAAATGAATGACTGCTTTTATAAATACTGCCCCAGGATAAATGTCCTATTATTTTCAAATGAGTAGTTATAGTTTGAAAATAGAGTTAAAGAGAATGCAGCTATGACTAAGCCAGCTGGGTCCCACGTACATAACTCTGGTGGGACAGAGTGGTAAAATGGATTATCAAGCAGGAGGCAGCTACAGCAAGGAACAGCAAGCTGCTAGTGGGGAGCACCTAGGGTTTGTCACATTCCCTTATCTTCTCAAACTTGCATTAGGGGTTATGGCCCAGGTGGGCATTAGGAATTCAGGAAACATTATGCTATCTAGATGCACATGTTATCTACTCCAACAGCAGTGTCAAAAATGCTAGGCTATATGTGTTGTAAAGCTTCTTACTCCCTGCTTTTCTTCTGTCTGTGATTATGCATCTTCTCTCACCTCTGCTGAGAAACTGCTGCTGTAAGTAACTCAGCTAAAGAGAATCCAGATTAAAAAAAATACACTTCAGTAGTTATGCTCTTGAGTCTTGAACATCTTGAGTATGGTTGCAGCAAAAATATGTCACATTTAAAATGCAGTCTTCTGTGTGGATTTGCCTTATTGATGGTTCCCTAGAGTAGGATTTATAATGTCCTTTTTTTTTTAAGTGAGTAGTTTAAGGAATATTCATTCCCCCTCCCAGCTACTGCACTCTGCTTCTTTTGTTCTGTTTTGTTTTGTTGGAGCCTGGTGCTGAAACGCCTTCTGATGGTGAACTAGTAATGAACAGTCAAAGCAGTGCACCACCACAGTAGCAAGAAAGCAATACTTCATTGAAGAAAAAAAAAACCATAAACCTGGTTGTTTGTTTTGGTTTGTTTTTTCTTTTGAGGTTATGAGTTGCTAGATTTTGCTTTTGGTTTATCATATTTTATCATATGGTGACCTCTAGAAGAAACAGGCCAAGCAGGTGCTAGCTAACACTTCTAGGATGAAAGGGATTTTTTTGTTATTCTGCAAAAAAAAATTCTGCTTGCATTTTGGCCTTTTAGTGAATGAATAAGGAACATTTTACAAAAAGGTAAACCAGACCAACTAGAACTTACAGCAAAACCTAATGATAACAGCAAGGCCGCTCAGCTTCACAATGGCTTGATAAGACTTTTATTTAACTCCGTACTGTTCTGCCTTATCTTGCACTGTCATCTGTGTAGAAAGCCTCCCCGAATATGATATTCCGTAAGCATGTTCAAAACGGCCCAGTCATCCTAACATCAGAGCAGCTTATTCTTTTTTTACTTTCTTGAACTCATGTAGTTTTTCTATGGAGTCCAACTGATAGTCTCTCTTCCCGCTCTTTTCACACACACGTGCACACACACACAGACACAAACACACATACCATGAGAGTGTCAGGAGTTACCCAGGCTGCCATCATGGTCTGAGGACTATTTGAGTGTTATTCGCATGTGCAGAACAAGTTTAAAGCTACCAATAATTAAATATACAGAGGTTAAAAGAGAAAAGGAATAAAATAATTCTTTAGCTTACCGTAAGTAGATTATGCCTGATTTATTTGGTATCTGACGTTGGAAACAGAACATTTAGAAACAAAGAAAGTTTGAGAGGAATCACCTACCTGAATTTGATATGATTCTGCGTGGGAGATTATAATACTGAACAGATCTAGAGAAATAGAGAAATTGTAATATGTGTGAATATATTGAAGGTTTTATTGAATGGAAGTTACTGGTGGAGTTCCAGATAGAGAATTTCTGGTGGAGTTCCTAATGGAGGTTACTGGTAGAATTTTACATTCATTATGAGAAAAGAGGATATCTTTCTCTAGAAAACTCTCTGAACTATTGAAGGAGACTTTGTCTGGATGATGAGGGCTTAGATGACTAGGGATTAGAAGCACACTTTTCTGTTGCCTTTTACTTCTATTTTTGCAAGTATACATAGGTAGAGCAAGTTCACATTGCTACCATTTTCATAGCATTTTTCTCCTTGCACATGTCCAGTTGCATACAAAGCAGTGGAAAACCCAGTCCCACAAGAGGAAACAAGTTTAAGAGGTATGTAAATGGGGTTGTGAAAAAATTAAGTCTGCTTTCACCCAGGATAATCTCCATGAGAGATAATACATTTTGAGACATATCAGATTAGTACTTAAAGGTGCAGAAGTGGTCTGGCCAAAAACATAGAAAAAGAAAAGATCGTAGGTGATAGCGGTCCTTATGGAGGAGAGGGTAGACTATATCAATATAGAAAATCTCAAATCTGTAACTATGCAGAGCTTAACTGTTAAGCAACTTTTTTTTTTTTTTTCTGGGAACGGAGCTCTATCACAAACTTGCAGAATTTTCGCTAGGTCATCCGCTCTTTAATTTAAGGTGTTAAGGAGGTGGGTTGAGGCATGGGACTAGGGATCATGTCAGAACCAGTGAGCTGCCTCTTGTGAGGTTCAGCTTAACAGAAGCAGGGACGTTGTGCTCTGAAATGTGTCATATATATCTGAAAGAAGGATGTGCTGATAATATTCACTGTATAGGACTATGGTTGACACAATTAAAAGGTCCTGCATCTGAAACAAAGAAGTTGCAACACAGACCAGCAAGAAAAAAAAAGTTAACTCTATAAGAATATAGAATGCGAGATGGTTAGGAAACATGGTATGTATGCATTTTTACTGTTTGATATCATGCAGGAAACTTCAAAACAGGCAGAAATACATTTACCACTTGAGGGAAGTACTGTACCAGCAAATGAGATAAGGAAGATCCTGCTTTTAGAAACTGGCATATCACAATATTGCTGTGGTTTTCACAATGTGGCTAATAACATGATTGAAAGTTGCTCGAAAGTTCTTCAGCCAATTAGCATTATCTTTTCATTATTAAATCAGCAATAGCTTGTAGATTTAATTACCCCATTTTCATTTCTAAGGCTAGTACTTCATACTGACAGATGGCAATGCATACAATAAGTTTTATGTGGTGAGGAAGAAAATGTTTTATAGGGAATGTAAAAAGCTCTTACGGAATGGAGAGGTATTCCTTAATTGGGTTGTATATCATCAGGATTTTAATAAATTTGATTAAGGGCTTGATTATGCTATTCCTTTCTCCAGAGCCCTTACTGAAGTCAAAGGGAGAGCTACAAATGGAAAGCTTGCAAGATGAAGTCCTGGCATGAGAGCACATTATGGAAAGCTTTATCCTAGAAAGCAGAAACATAGCATCTGTATTTATCACAGTATTAAAATTAGATATTTATGAAGAGTTTTCAGGGTACTAAAACCATCATTATCCATATATTAGAAGTTGCTGGCTTTACCTTAATTGTTCAGTAAGAATTACTCTATAGCCAAAATCCATCGAAGTGAGGGGGTATTGTTTTCATTTCACCTGACTTTGAGTCAGATTGTTAGAGATGGTGATTGTACAGCTGCTATAACTGTTACAGATTTTCATCAAAAATAGCTTATGAACAAAGAGCGTTAAAACTTGAAGATTTTCAAAAGGGTTTTGCATGTGCATGATTTTACCACCAGAACTAATCTTGCTAACGGGGTAAAATTAACCAGATATAGAAGGAATTAGATCTGTGAGTCTTAAGGATTGTGTCAAGACTTGAGAGCTTCATGTAATTTACTGAGCCAGTTTATTTTTGATGAGGAAAATGGCAAAATCAATATGCATTTGATTTCAAATGTATTGATTTCAGATTTTCCTTTAAAAGTTAGTTAAGTAAGCTTTTTACTCAATGGCCTTCCTTTATAGGGCTGTTTCTGAGAAAGTGGAATTTTTCAGAAGTAGAAGGCAAGGAATAGTTCTTCTTACTAGTATTTTATGTCTATATTTTAAAAGGTTTTATGTGAAAAAAGTGTTGGCAGTGAATTGTCTTGGAGTTAAATGCATAATTACCTTTTTCTGTATGTGAACATTAATGAACAAGTTTGTAAGGATCATATTCCATTTAGATCATACAAGTGAACACTAAAAAGAAGCCAAGTAATGCTTAACGTCATAATGAGTCTTGTTTTCCATTTCTGTACTGAAATCTCCTTTAGATGATTCTACTATTGGAAAGGTTAAGCTGTGTTAATGCAAGGTGATGTTTGTAGCATTGACGTTCTCTCACTGAATGACTGCACAATCCATGCTTAAAAACTATGTCAGGGCCCCAGAAATTTAAAGTAACCTGGGTTTATACTGTATTCTAAGGCTGAATAATTAAATGCATGTTTAGTATTCAGTAAAGCTGAATATATGGCTTTATAAAATATAAAAACATTACTAAAGTATATTTACTCTTTTCTGGAACACCCAATGCATCTTCTTTGTGTCTCAATGCAAAATAAATGCTATATCTTTATGGACTCATAGTAAACTGGCTTGCATATTTATATGCTGCAAAAGTTTATTTTGTCTCATAATAACCCCACAAGTTAAAATTGGAATGTTTTCTTCATATATTTGGTTAAATACTTCAGACTCTAGGTAGACTTATGGTGAAGATTGCAAGAAAGCTAGGTGATTTGTTTCTCATGTAAACATTTGCCAAAAGTCCCAAATTATTTGCCTTATCAACCCGTTAATGAAATGTTTTGGCTAGGAAAGGGTTTTATGACTGAATTCACAAAAATGCCCTTGCTTCTTACCTAAGTTCTTATATGCCAGTTAACAGAGATGACAACAAAAATTACCGTATTTATTAACACGGTATTAATATTAAGTCAATATAGGTTGGGTTTTTTTTCAGCTATTCCTATCAAGACCATGAAAGAAAATGGGTAACATGTTAGTGTTCAGGTTCAACTCATCTATTTTATATCATGGAATTACTTCGTATTGAAAAGGGAGTATTATTGCCTTCCACTGACTACAGTACAACCTCCGCGTATTAGGAGATGTAGCTTTAAATGTGTAAATCGAGCAAAGATTATCCTGAGGAAAATAGCGTTCTACGATACACATCCTGGCAGTACTTTTGAGTGGTGTGGCACAAATAAGAACAGTGGTTCTTAGTTTTAACTATTTACAGTGGCAAAACCACCAAATTGGTATCACTTTTAGTTGAATGGTACTCTGCTGATTTGTTGATTTTTCTCTTCTTGTGTATTTAAATAAAATAAAGGTGTCAAATCTGTTTTGCTTTTGCTGTGGAGGACATGAGCAGAGATACCAAAGGAGTCTGTGTAGAGAAGTGGGTTTCTCCCTCCGAAGACTGAACAATTTTTTGTTGAAGTGAACTAAAAATTAACATTCTCTAAAAACAACATGAAGAATATGAAAAAGTACAGCTGATTTTTACCACTATCCATTATGTCTAATTTCTGCCATGTCTGGCAAGCTGAGGATAGAAATTTTCTGTTAAGGAGGCAGGCATGTGTAGGTTGCAGTTGGGGCTGCTGTATCTTAAGAGGCTTCTCAGATGATCTCCTTCAAAAAAAGTTTGTCTTTTTCCCATGTGCCGTGCTGGCTTCCAGTTTACCTATTATGGATATATGGGGGGGTGTAAGCAGTGCAGTTCTCCTTATTATCTGAGTCAGAGAAGAAAGACTGATTTTCTTCTAGCTGCACATAATTCTTTTTTGCACTACTAAAATCTGTTCGTCTTGGTGAGTCTGAAGCCGTACATGAGCTTGTAGTCTCTGATGGTGATCTGCAATAGGGTTTATGGAGTTGCTCCATGACTGTGCTGCTAACATTTGGTTAGCACACCTCTTGTTAGTCAGATTTTCCTTAGAAAGAGGTAATTACTTTATCTTCTTATTCTGCAGACAGTACTGGCTGGTAAAAAGAAATAAAATCCTTTTTTTCTTGTACGGAACAGTAGGGCAACCTTGAATAACATGACAAGCTTAGGGGAAGGTGTTAAGACCTTTCTAAATTTTAATGAATGACTGTTATTTGTGTTGTGGGCTGGAAGAGAAGGGTAAACCTGAGGAAAATTTGAGATACTGGGGGCTGAAAGGAAGACCAGCTGCCTAAGATGCTACTGATAAGTCAGTGATCTGTAGGAGATGGTACGGTGCTGTTTGAATCCGTGGAGCTACATAGGTGTTCCCGTGTTCTCCATAAGCAATGAACACAGGAATTTCACTGAGGAATATCATTGGGGAAGCCGCTTAAGCCTTGCTTGGTAAACTTGTACCTGTTACTATGTTTCTGCCTGTTTGGAGAGATGCCTGAAAATAACTTTTTGGATTTGTTTGTGATTAAAGTATAGGGACTTGGGGAGGCTATAGCCACGGGAATCATAAAACTTAGAATGAGAAGTGGAGATGTATGTAATAATTGTAGCAGAAGCAAGAACAAGATGAATTTGGCTTATAAATAGGGGTCATGATAGGAAGATTGAAAGACAGGGTATAAATGAGCCAAAAAATGACAAATCTGTAGTCAGGTGCAACTTCAGGATGTCATTTTCAGAAACAACAGTGTGCTTTCATACGGCTCTAATTTACTTGTGTTGTTGTGAAATTAACAGCAGAGAAATGATGATGAAAACAGGAGGAATACCACTCATGACTTAATCTGCCTTTTACTTTCTATAAGTTTCTATAAGATGGAAGTTTTCATTTAACATTGAGGGAAACACTTCCTTTTAATCTCCTTAAGGTCCATGGATGATTTCAATATGAGCTGAGCCTCAGGTAACAAGTATTCAAGACTTTTTTGCACAACATCATGCCTAATAGCTGGACTAAACTTAGTTATTTTGGAAGGAATATAGAGTGAAATATAAATATGAGAGGCAGAGCTCAGATCTAAGAAAAGTATGATCTCTCTATTGCAATGAAAGTCATAACAAATTGTCTAGTGTCAAATTGCAACTATAGAAATAATTTCAATACCCCAAAGCTCTTTCATGCAAAGTGTAATTTATCATAGAAATGGCTACTAATAAGCTTACAGCTGTATTTTCAGTAACAGGTAAGGGGATGATAAAAATGACAGTTACTTGTACAACCTTGATTGTCTTGTGAGTAGGAATAGTGTTCATTCACATTGCCTTCTGCAAACAGGAAGAACAGAACTCCCACCTTTCTGGAAACCTGCTGCTGGCCTGCTATTTGGGCTTTTCTTGTTGTTGGAAATGCATATCTGATAACTGGCCAATCAAGACTGCCTACAGTGTTAGACACCTTGTCTTTCACTAGTAGAAGATGCAAGCAAAATACTATACTACGGTATGAACGTCATCACTGGAGAAACTGAGTATAAAAACATTCCCTCATCGTCGAAATGCTTTTTCACTCTGCATGAAAAGCCTGATTTAAAAAGAGCCCTGCTATCATATCTAAAGAGCATTGGGATACCTTTAGAAATATATGCTTGTGCATATGTGCTCATGAGTCAGCATGTTTGTGCATGTGTGTGTATTTGTAGGAACAGGATATGCGCTTTTAAGATGGTTCTTGCCTAAGAAGAAGAGTTGGCAGAAGATCCCTTTTTAAAAATACTCATTTGTTTCCTTGAGGTTGAGACCATCCCTGCTGTTGTAGCACGCCTACATGTGCCATTCTGAATCTAGATGCTGTCTCCAGATCCCTGCTTCTGGCAAATGGAGTTTGTATTTTACATGTATTCAGGCACATACTTACGTTTCTGCTTAAGCATGTTGTGCATGCCATTAGCCTCACTCTGCTTGTCAAAACCGTGATCATTTCACCACAGAGTTCTCCACTGGATGTAAACTCCAGTAGTAATGAATGTTAGAATTATGTGAGGAATATACTGGCTTTCCTGAACTTGCAGGTTCCTATCATCATAGATAATATACGTACATGCAAACTGTAATTGTCCCAATAATTGTAATTGTCCCAGCCTGTTCCTGAGTCATATAAGCAACCATTTCTGAACAAGAAATGATCTCTGTTAAACTAATATAAATGTGGAGTAATTCACAAGGCTTAATTGAAAGTTCTTCTAATTTACATATGTGAAACTGAAATCAAAATCTGACCCACTGCATATGTTGCAGTATAAGAAAAGAAAGCGAACCCAACAAAACAAATTTGTCAGTGAATAATGAAGATTTCATTCACATATGAGCTTTACACTTTATGCCTTACATTCTTCAGTTTTCATGTTCTGGGGGAAGAGTTTTCTTTAAAAAAAGTCAAAACCAAATAAAACCACCACATGATTCTGAATTTCCAGAATTGTTTATACATGGGGAGTGAAGACTTTAAATTTTGATCTCTTATTAGTAGAATATTTTAATAGCTTGAATTAAACATTTTTTTATTTCTTATTTAAACTGACATTATCCATATTAGCTCTTTCACTGATAAAAATCCAGTCAAGTTAGGAAGGTATGCGGTTACAAATCCAAAGCTCCACAAAAGATGTTCCCAATTCACAGGGTACGCTTTAATGATACACTTTATATTTGGGTCCAATTAGCAGGCATTTGCCAGATACAGATACGTCAGTAATTCTCTACTAACCAGGGACAGGATATGGACATATGTAATCCTGGAAAGTTAGCAAATTATGTCACTTTAATAATTGTTTCTTAATGCATTAAATTAAGGCAGAAGGAGAGATGTATGAGATTGAAATATTCACCTTATAACCAGACTTTTCTGTATTACTTAGGTAGAGGAGTATCAGATTGCTAACCATTTCCTGAATCAGTTTTCTGAAGCATATTCTCTCAGAGAGATAACTCCGCTGTGCAGAGGTGATTCCTCCAATACAAGATTATTCCATCAATTTTGAATCATATGAGCAGTTCTGACAGAAGGGGTCAGCTCAGAAACCTGCACTAGTTTATTCTTTAGTGCGTTTTTCTAGCTAACTACTGTGCTTCATTTTGTGTGTTGGGTATGCTTTTCTGGTGTTCTTATAAAATGAGTAAATATGTTTGGTTACTTGTACCAGAAATAGTGCACTTACTTAGTAGACCACAGACCCCAGTCTATCTGATTATGTGTCTTTTTTGTACCAGGACCTGTTTTCAAATAAATGTGGGTTTTGTTTTATTCGGTCACGTTAATGGAAGTCAAGGAGTACGTATATACTTTGATAGATATCAGCATATGTCTACATTTCTGCAACATAATGGTACACTCCAAATCAATTAATGTCACACAATACAGTAAAATATGATCGATGACAGTGACAGGCTTTTTTATTTCCACTGACAGTAACTATATGTATCGTGAAATCATGCCCTTCGCTTCATTGTAAGAGAGGATCCACTGTTTTATGTGGAACTTTATTTCTCCTGATCTTATATGTATAAAAAAGTCTCATATTGCTGATCCCTTTATACTGCTAATGGCGTTATGCAGCTGCAGCATTAGGTCGGATACTTAGACCTCCATAGGGCACCTGGACCTCCTGAATAAGTCATGCTTTGATGTGATCCTTCTGTTGCAAAGAGTGATTGTGTTGGAGAGCATTCTCTGTGCTATGCCTCCTCATTTGGGAGGAAAATTATCACTGGCTGCTCTGTATTATACAAAAAGATATATTTACAAAAGTTTTCATAGCAAGTATCACATCTGCACTGTGGGACTGAGAGAGATTTCTAGTACAGTTAAGCAGCTCCTTGCAGTTACTGTTACACTGACAGGCTTCTATTTTAGGTAACTGCTATTTTGATGTTCCATCCCTGTTATTCCAGAGGGTCTTGCCCTGCCTCTTTGCACATGGCACTGTTCTTGGGGCAGAATCACTATTTCTTTCTCTTAATTTATAACTAACGGAATGGAATTTCAAGGGTCAGAAACAGGTTTTGCCTTTAGAGGTATATAGAGAAACGCCCATTCTGTCAGCATAAGAATATACATACGTGTGATTTAAAGATAATTTTTTTTCTTTTTTTTTTTTTTCCAAGCAGAATAAAATAGCTTTGAACAAAAACCAAGGACCATCTTTTGTTCTAATTATAATATATATTTTCACTTTCAGTACTGCTTTCAAATACTCAAGGAGAAGCACAGACCAACTGTAACTCCGTATTCAATAGCATTCAGCACCAGTTTCAGCACTTACGCTTATGAGAAGTTGGGATAATTCAGATTTCCTCCCAAGCCCTGATGCATTTAAAACTTAAATGAATATTGTTAAATTGTACATTTTGACATGAAAATGACATACAAAATGCCAAAAGACATTTTCTATTCTCTTTTGTTATATAGTCACAAAGAAAATGTAAACCAACTGTAGATGCTTTACTTGGAGTAGTTGGCTCTTCCAGTAACAAAGATAACAAGGACCTTGACAGCAGTCTTTGGCAAAATGGAAGAAAGATAGAAAAAACAGAGCACACATGGCCCAGATCTTTTCATCAGGAAAGGAATGTTAAAGAATAATTTGAATTTCTGATGTGCTATTTTCCTTTATTAAAGTAGAAAGTGTGAACATATTCAGAACAAATTGATGTGTATTTAGAAGCATGGTGTCACCCTTTGGCCCACATGTGGAAAAGTGTCAGAAGCCTTTTCCCATTGTCCATAACTCAGGGGAGCATGTAGTAATCTGAGTATTGACAATCTGTGAGCTAATTTCTGTTTTGCCCAAGTGTATGAATGCAGGGTGAGAGATAGAAACCAGAATGAAACTTCCTGTGCTCTTCAACTCTGATTTTAGGTGACAGCTGTAATTCCTTCATCTGTATTCCCGAAGCACATGGGACCTCCGTGTCAGTTTCCCTGCAGTTTGTCTCATTGAGGACCACCTCATTAAGTCAGGCTCAGTTGTTTGTAAAGAAGCCTTTTAATAGTATCATCTGAAACACACACACAAAAATCAAATTGAAATATAGAGCCCAGTAACACCAGTACAGCAACGAAACACACTCATGAAAATAGTTTTCCATTCCAAACTTTGGGTTGTAAAGGATGTACTCCAGTGACCTGGCTCCATGCCCTGCACTTCAGCATCTATAAGAGTCATAGCCCAGGTTCAAGCCTTGAAGGAAGGGAGCAATATGTTGGACATTCCAGTGCTAAGAAGTCACCAGTAGCATTCATATGACCTACACGCTGTTAAAGACAGTATGGTGAAATGAGCTGCTGGGTCAGCAGCAACACTGGACCCAAAATATATTCTAATCTTCTGTCCATGAAGGATCAGCATCTTCAAAATCCTCCAATAAATTTCCAGGTTTATGAACTCTTGAAGTTTTATTACATACCTCAGAATATCTGATACTTTTAAAAAGCCCAATTTCCTGAAGTCATGTGAACAGCTAAGAAGCATCATGTTATTTTTTTAAACAGTTACTTTTAGATATCCTGATGAGGAAGAAAATGGGGAAAATAGTGAAGACTCAAAACCCAGGAGAAAAGTAAAACAAAAAATTGATAAAGTCAAAATTTTGTAGTTTTTAGAAAAACTGACCTGAAAGTTTTGAAAATTTGGATTTTCTAAGATTACATTTCTGTACTAGTTGCTGGTCTTTCTTCCTGCCCTCCTATCAGGTTCTTCTAAATCCGTGTTTAACCATCTCAGAGAACACTTGTCCGTAGCTGATAAGAGCTGTGAATGACCCTCTCAAAGGTTGCTCTCTGGCATTTGCTTCATTATACTTAAGTTTCTATATCATGGTCATTTCTTTATAAGGCCACACCTCTTGTCCCTCTCTATCAGTTTCTCGCCTCTTTCCCGGTATGTAATGCTGCTACGGAGACTGCTCCTGTGCTCGAGCACTCTGTATGTTTCTTTGCCTAATGCAAATATTTCTGCATAGGTGTTAAACAGCTCAAGTCTCTGACTTGTGCTCCTGCGCTCAGCTTTTACATAATTCTATAGGGAAGAAGCAGAAACAAATCTAGTACAATTGAGAAGTGTAATGATTAGGCAGATTGATGAGCAACTAGCTGATACTGTGAAAAGAGACTTATTATTACAATTAACATTTTGCTGACTCCACACCTTTCCTATGTCAACCATTAAGCATAGGGTACATTTCTTTATTAATACAAGTGTTATCAAACTATTAAGCGTGGACTAAAGATTTGCTTCAGATGAGGTATGATATCATAGTTCACAGTGCTCTTTCCAAAAGGTCATGAAATGTATCAATTATTGTGATGTGTATGAGATCTGCAGCAGAGGTTCTTCAGAGGGTTAATTGTTACTTTAGCCTACAGATTCTGCTAACTATGAAAACGTAAAAAAAAATTAAAGAGATGCTTTCAGATGAGTAGTATTAATCTGTGGCTATCCATCTATATAATGGCCAAATGGTGAACAGAGTCTAGGCAAAGCGTGGATCCCCCTGTATATGGGGAATCAATAGGAGTCCAAACCCCACAGACTAGCAGAACAGGATCTGATACTAAGTATGCAAGAGAATGAAAGCTGTGTCTTTCTGCTTTTCTGGATTGTAATACATGGGGAGGAATATGATTGCGACACAACTGAGTTTTCTGCATATCTGCTTATGGAATAGCATGATGTGTCCCTGCAGATAAAGGATTTGTCTCAATGTACTCCTTTTGAGTTGTATCAGTGATTGTCATTGAACATAACTTATCTTGAGTGAGCTACTGGATATTCAGGACTTTCTGAGTTCAATTAGAACTTGCATTAACAGAATGAGAGTTCTGAATTATTAAATAGTGCATGTTATATGAAACAGCTACCAATTTAAAACATCTGAAGTTAAACACAGAAGTTCCAGTTCTCTCGAAACAGTGTTACAGGTTGGAATTTAAATGTAATGACTGGACTCCTCTATTCAAGAGTACAATAATGAATTTCAGCCATAGTGGGGCCTTTGCAGTACCATTTTTAATATGACATTAATATGGGCATTTTGAACCCACAGAACTTAAAGATCAGCTTTATCATTGTATGTTCCCTCTCTCTGTATTTACAAGCATCTGGCAAGATGTTTCTTCTTAATATAGTTATGATAAAAACGTAATACTTGGTTTTTCATTACTATTGCATGAGGTAGACTTTTTGCTGTTTTTCTCTCAAGCTTCTCTATACAAATATGGACATATATTGTGGTGGTGCAGAGACTACTTTTCTATTCTGATAAAAACTGAAAAAGATTTTCTGAGAAAATATGTCTGGTTTTGCAAATGCTGAATTTTTGCTCAGTATGTTGCCACCGTACATACACTGGTTTGGGAGAAAGCCTTTGCAAGTTTTCCTTCCCTTCCTCTTACCCATTCTCTGCTTACCAAACAGGCATCAGGAAGCAATTGACACATCTGAACAGCATTCCATAATGTCTCATCACTTTTCTATCCAGATATAAACATCAAAATTAATACAGCTCAGGGCCATACTACCTCTACATTCTGGAGACCTAGTCAAGGGCAAGACAGTCTTTCACAAAGCTAGAAGGCATGAAAGGACATAGTGCTGCACCAGTGAGTTTTGGCCTGGGGTTCAGGTAGGAACCACCTCGGATGCAGTGGTCCTCACAGTTCCTCATTGCTTTTTGAAGTGGTTATTTCGTTAGCAGCTGTTGAAGCGGGTGGAGTATGTTAGATGTAGTATGTCTGCATGCAAGCCATCACAGACTGCAGGTCTGTCAAGCCTTTTTTGCAGGGAGCTGAAGTAGTGAGCTGAAGTAGTTTTTTGTGTCTTCAATCTCAGCAAGTATATACTATGTAGAATCTTACCATTACCAGTAGGAGTCATTTGACATGACAACATATGACATGCATGATAAGCATTAACAGCAGGGTATTCACAGAGCACGAACCTCCAGAAATCGCCCTGTGACATTTTCCTTCTATAGACACCTGTTGGTACTGTGTTGGAAGAAAACTGAGAGCAGAGCTGTTAAAAAAATTGTAGAGTTGAAACCCATCTCCACTGAAAAATATTGTTTACTGAAGCTATTTTTTGTAAAACATGTTTTGATTTTAATGAAATATCTTAGTTCAACTTTTATAGAGTGAGGAGTTTCCAACTGCTGTTATTAAATGAGTTTTTCTTTCAAAATGCAATTTATGTTAGAGGGTTTTTAAAAATAGAATAAATCAAAACAAAATATTTTAAGTTGTTGACGTAAAACTTTTGGTACATAGTAATTAAAAACACTTTTGAAAACAAACACTTTAGCTTTTCACCCTAATTTGGGACATATCTCCCTCCTTTTTTCTTTTTCTGAAATGCTATAAAGCTTTCATTGGAGAAAAAAAAATCACTTATTGCCATTTTTAGCTCACTTAAATGCCTGTGAAGCCTAACTTTTCATTGCCACCTGTTCAGAACAGGTCTCCTGACTCCTTTTTTAGATTGAGATTGACTCTCTGGTCCATCTTCTTCATTATTCTTATCCTTATGCTCTCACCGAGGTTACAGGAGAAGAAAAGGAATAGTTCGCTACCATCATTAAGATTAATTTTAACTGACATTTTGGAAACAAACAGAATATTTTACAGAACTCTATGTCAAAACACCATCCCTATCAATGAGAGATTCCAGTCTAAGATGAATGCTTGAAGAGAACCTGTGAACACCATGGACATGTGAAGAGGAGCAGTGAGAAAAAAATAGGAGTAGAATGCCTGTGTGTTGTAGTGGAACCAATGATTCTGTGATTCTGCGAATACAGTAGGAAGACTGGGCAAAAGAGGGAGCAAAGATAGAGACCTTTGCAAAGAGAGGCAGAGGCTGATATCTCCAAATGAAGTAGGATCTGATAAGGAAGAGTGAGGTGTGTGCTGGAGGCTCTTTAAGGTGAGGTCATATAGCATATATGGAGAAATGGGACCAGAAGAAGAATGCTAAGAAATGCTGTAGACAAAGTCGTCGGTAGGTTTTCTGGGAGGCATCACTGCATAGATGCCTGCTCCTCACTCCAGAGAAGTCTTCTGGTGGGAGGCAGGGCAGAGAAAATATCTGTCTTGCTAAAGAATAAGGCAAGAATGGAAAAATATGCACTCCAGAAGTTCTGTGACAAAGGGGCCTCATGGTGTCTGAGTTATTTCTAGTATAGCAGAAATCCACAAGGCTAGAAATTATGACAGAGTTTCTTTTGTAATTGCTGGGGAAACATCCCACCCACTCATTGTCCCCAGAGGACGTTCTGGATTCAAAGGGTGGCAATCCATACTGAATAGCATCTCTGAATAACTTGTTTTGCATGAAGAATAGCCACCTGGCATCCCTGGAGGTACTGTCAATAGGATAATTCAGCAAAAGAAAAAGGGGTAGATGTGGATGGTGTTCATGTAATTTGTCTGAAGAGCATCCCCCTTAGATATGTCAGGTTCCATGTTTTGGGATAGTAGAAGGAAAGTGGGAGCTGAAATTCCTTGCTGGGCCTCTGAAGGCCCCAAAGTGCAATGTTGGAAATTTGGACTTGTAAGTTTGAGTTCACTGAGCTCACTAGCCTCCTTTGAACCTGTCAGTGTTGTATCACTTCCAGACCTTTGTAAACCAGATTTCAGGGTTCAGTTCACCAACCACACACAGGCCATGCCGTGCAGGATTAGTACAGTGTTAGTTTTCACCTCCTTAAAATACAGAACAAATAGTTCATTTATTGAGCAAACAAGCAAACTTTTCTTTTGGCTGTTTCTCCTGCTGCCTGATGAAGCTCATCTGTGGTGAAATAAATATTAGACATAAATCCCAACAGAAGAAAACACATATTTTCTTAATAATTCTGCACATTTAGTCAAATTATTTAAAAGGTTCCAGATGCTTAATCTGTTGCTAATTTGTTCATTCTTATTTGGACTTAAATGAAATTGCTGTATTTCTGAAGGAATGATTCCATCTTGTTATTCACAGGAATATATAGTCTTCGTTCTGTTATAATCCTATAGGTTCAGTTAGGCATTTCTACAAAACATGAGAAAAATGGCATTGATTCATTTTAAGCAATAGATGATGCAATTATAATACCTCCATCTATTTGCAGTTGATGAATTTTGCACAGTGCCAATCCCATGAGCTATGTAAACTGGTAGCAGCACAACTTCACAAAAAAGGAAAGCAAGAGTGCATGTACTATGTATCTCCTCAGGATTTCAGGGAACTTGAATTAATTGTAGTAGTAGATTCAGCTTTAGTTGTCAGATGTATCTGGGGCAAGGATACTGCATTATCTTGCATAAAAGGACCAGAGAACAAGCTCCAAAAGTCAGAAAGAATACATTTCCAATCTGAAACCATAGCCCACTAACTAAACTCACCGACTTACATATGTGTGCATGTATTTGTGGGGCTTGATAGGAAGGCTTCATGCTCATAAACCCTCTAGGTGAGCATCATCACCTTCAGCATCTCTGTCCTACAGTTCCTGAGGAGTCATGGGCTAGTGAAAACTATGGGATAAAGGGAGAATTCAGGTCCCTCAGAAGAAGAAGGAGGGGAAGCTTACTCAGCAAACACAACTCCTAAAGCAGGAGCTGATGTCTGAGAAATCAGACATTTCCTTTATTCCCTCAGCCAATGCCAGATAATAAAGTTTTGTGAGCTTTCTGATTTGGATGGTTTGTAGCTTGTTGGGCTCATATTACTAGGTCTGAACCTCTGGGTAGTCATGGTTGTGTTTAGGACATGGAGCTCTGAGGCCCCTGAGCAATCATTTCATTAGAGTGGTGTCTAGGTTGGAAGACTGTGTAGACCTTCTGTTTTTTGGCCTGATATCAAGTGACAGCATGCCTTAGATCATTGATTCAAAACCTTGGCTTATTGGAAGGCATATTTGATTGCCTGTAAGGTCGTCAGCTCTCCTTGCTTGCTTTGTTGTTGTCAAGGACACAAGTTATATGTCTGTTGGGTCAGGAAGTCACACTTCCCAGTTGGATGTCAAAGGACAGACAGGCCACTGTTGGCTTTGCTACTTATGTCATATGAAGATAGATTTTGCTGGGAACTTGTGGGTTAGCAGCTCTGTTGGGTTCCCTGCTATGGACAAGTGAAACTAGCTTCGTGAGGTGCTGGCTCAGTCAGTCTCTTTAGCTCCTTGGTTTTGTGCCAAGGTGCTGGCTGCTGTGAAGTTATTGGTCTAGTATATCCAAATTTCCTAATTATATTCTAGGTATAGATTTCTGTGAGGTAATCATCATATAATAAATACCTTCTTTCATTTAATAAAGAGCATGTCTTCAGTGGCCAGTGTTCCATTGAAATGGTGCTGAGATTGTTGCATTTGCTCACATGAGTTAGTGTGTGGATACATGATGAGATAATCACTTATTTATGTGTGGTAGTACCTCTACTCACATCCTATCAGTAACTGCTGGTAATGCCTTTAATTAATTTTTAATTTCTCTTACTGGTAATTTGAGATTTATCAGCATTTGATATTTTTCTGAAGAACAAGAAAAAGAAATAGAAAAAGTTCTCAGTAGTTTAAATGAGTTTACGACCACAAAGGTCATAGGCGTCACAGAAAAAAAAAAGCAGGAATTAAGCTTAGAATCGAACGCATGAAGACATCTAGTTCCCCCACTGTACTCCAAAGCAGGACCAATTATACTCAATGTCATGTTTGCCAGATGTTTCTTTAACCTGTTCTTAAAAATCTTCAGTAATGAAGATGCCACAGCCTCCTTAGGGAACTTGTCCCAGGCCTCACCTGGGACTCGCCTGTTTGAAGGATTGAAGGATTTACTGTTCGAAGGATTTTCTTCATGTCCAGTCTAAGTCTTCCTGTTAGTAATTTAAGCCCCTACTTACTTTTTACCCATATCAGCAATAGGCATGAAGACTGTTCATCTATTTCCTTTACATAAATTTATTTTAAAATACTTTTTTACTTTGATTTTGATATAATCTGATTTCCTCTATTACCTAAGTTATATAATTTCACTAAATGAATCCTGCAACAAATCCATAACAACTGATCAAACTAAAACAAATAGAAAATTATAGAAAAGCGTATGGCCTTGATTTCAAAACTGCAAATAATGGAGAATTCCTCAGTATTTCTAGATTCCAAAGATCTTTGTTCCTCCTTCCCTTGTCTCTGCAGGTGTACCAGTGAACAAGGCATGTTCTATCAGGGTGAAAAACAAACATGCCCTTTGCCTTTTGAAAGAGGCCAGGCACGTGTAATGAAACACGAGTGCGAGGTCCCTACACAAGTTCTCTTCTGCCCCTGTACTACCTTTCCTCCCATTAACTCACGATTGAATGGGATATTCAGAGGCTGACTATACTACAGAATGAGACAATTTGAGGAGACTGTTTATTTTGGTACTATTTTGTCTTATTGGGGAACATAACTTTTGTGTGTGTGTGTATGTAATGATAATATGAAGCTCCAACATTTCAATGAATGCCTGTCACAGCTCTGGTTGCCCAAATCACAGGCCACTTAACTGAAACTTCGTCCAAAGACAAACCAGCAATGTAGGTGGCATAGGCCACCATATCTGTGACCTTAATTTCAGCCACATATCATATGCTAGTCAGAGAAATGGGACATGTAATAGAAGCCTTTATATCATATTTGTGTCAACAGAGGATTCCCAACAAATCCCTGCAATTCTCCCTTGGACAGAGCCTACCTTGAAAGTCTTCCAGCAGTCCAGTGCAAAGTAGTTGCAGCAAATGAGAGGATCAGTCTGCATATTTCTGGGAACTTTGAGGAAATACTACATCGATGACTTCAAACTGAATGCTGTTTTCCAGAGAAACTGTTGCTTAACTTTTGTTGAAATTTGGTTATAACATAGGGCTTAAATGCAAGATTCCATATCACTCTGAACGCTTTGTGGTCTTTGGGATGTAGTCAGGACAGCGTCAAAATAGGAAGAGATGTAGATAAGCATTGTTTATGTGGCAGCGTTACATTCTTCTGTGTGGAAGGTGTCTATTTCTCCTAAGTATTTCTGTCCCTGTTCCCACAGCTTAGCTAAATGACCCAGTTTATGAGTAATCTTAGTGACAGGATCTTGTCCACTTTCTGTGACAACAACAGAAGTTCAGAAAATCTTCTTAGTATGGGGACTTTGAGCAAATTTCTGAGGGGAAATGGAGCATCCCAAATCACCCTATTCAACTCATGACTCTTTCCAGAGGTTCTCTTGGTGGCCTCATATCCAGTCATCTTGGGGATCTTTTCTGTAGTTCTAGAAATAGCACAGGTAGGGTCAGCTCAGGTCTGTGCTCACCCAATGGTATTTATGTACCCATACTATTCTTGGTCTCTCCTGTGTGTAAACAAGTGCCATAAATGCCACCTCATCCCTTGCTATATGTGAATACCAGACTTCTTCTTTTCCCAATGCATTAGAGAGCTGATTTTTTGCATGCCGCTCACTTAGTTCGCTCTGTGGAATTCAAGTATGTTGAATTTACTTCCATGCAGATTGTGCATGCTTTAAAACATTCATCTCTTCACTACCTGTGAGGATGACCCAAGTATAAATTACCACCATTTCTATTCTGTCCAGATTCATTTTCATACAGTAACTCATTGCTCTCCAAGAATCTATTTAATATCACTTTTTTCTTTGCTGAGCATTATTGCTGTTTCTAATTATTTTCCTAGTTGTATCAGCCTTAATTTGTTCTGCTTGAATCTCATTCTATTTCATGCTTGTATTTCTGACTTCTCAACAGCCCAGTATTTAAGTCTCTGTCCTCTTCACTATTCACAACCTCTCCTAATTTAGTATCATCTCCAAATTCAATTGACATGACTTTCAGCCATTGCTATGTTAAATATAGGACAAACAGTATACTGATCTCTGACTAGATACTACATTACAGTTTCATGTATAGATTGCCACTACTTCCAACATTTTTCTGGTATGGGACTACAGAAATTTATTTTGCTGATATATCTACTCCATTTTTGTTAACAATAGGAAAGAATCAGACAAGCATTTTCAAGAGAATGAAATGTGAAACATTGATTCCTACTGTTTCCAATTTTGCCAACTTGTTTTATATTAAATCCGACTGGGGCATTTCAAGGCAACTTTCAATAGATCTACATTTTACTGCCAACTACCAACATAACTATTTCTTAAAGAAAAAAAAAAGGCAAATGATCTGGGATGCTGGTGGGAAGGAGCTCCCTGGAGATCTTTATGCGTTTTCTATACAGTTTTAGCACATATATACAACTTGAATAAATATTACCTAATTCAGCCTAGTGTATGGGTAGTTATAATTTCCGTGTTTGGAAATCAGAAAGAATTTGGAATTAGAGTGCTAGGAACTTTTGCTCTCCATCTTATATTTAGATCTGGGAGATCTAAACAACTTTGTATGAAGTTGTTGTTGGCTTAGTGGAAAGCAGTTAAGATGTGCTTGTCAGCTTTGGTCTAATATCTCTACCCCCTTGCGTTGAAAAAGAAAAAAAAAACCGACATCAAAAAATCAAGTGACCAGGCATTGTGATTTGGTGGTTTAAAACTTTGGGAGCACTGGGAAATATTCTATTTCATGAGAAGTGACTGCCAATTTTATAGTGTCAAAAATGTATATAATTTACAAAAATAAGTTTATCATTGAATTTACATTTTGGAGAGAAAAAGGCATGCAACACATGTTTGTAGATTGTGTGCAATCGAGTGTCAATTTTTATAGCATATTCAAATGTTAAAATACAAACTCAATTAACATTTTACAGCTGGTAATAAATGCTCTGGAGTCAGGGAAAGAATCTAGCATAGCCACATCCCCTTTTAATTCTTTCCCTGCTTCTCAAACATTTCATTACCAACTTAAAAATGTTACTAAAATTTATACCATGTCACTCTCCTCTGCTGTTGGTGTGATCATTCACAGTTTGTGTAAGCTAAATTTGAAATTGCAAAGAAAGGAAACCGATAATGTGTTGCATGCCTTTTTCTCCCACTTTGTGTGGAGATAAGTGACTTCACATGGTGTAAGACAATGGAGAATCTGATTTTAAGTGTGCAATGCCAAAGCCTTGGGGTGAGATTCTGCTTTATTGAAGTCACTGGGACTTTTGCGATTGATTTCACAGGAGCAAGAATTTCAGCCTAGATTCTTCAAGCTAGGACACTGGCCCAAATTTGGGCCAGACAAGCTTCAAGGAAACATAGAAAGGACATCTTTCCTCAGAGTCTGGCACCAAATACATCTCATGCAGAACTGAAATCATATGCTCAGTTAAATTTTTTAATTATGTTTGCTTCACATTAAGGGAACTAATACATGTAGTTTAGAGAAGTAACAAGACTATTAAATGTTGCTAAGAGACTCCCACATAAAGAATTGTAATTCGAGCTTTGAAAATTGCAAAATTGCCAACTGGCTTAGTTCCATTGGGCCCAAGTTGCTTATATTAAAGTGTATAACAGTGACTAAATGAGTGATTTTACAGATAAATTTCAGGTAAACTGTTATCTGTCTGAGGCAAATAGACTTGAAGTTACAAAAGATAACATAATTTTGGACCTTTTTATATTCTAGGGAGAAATACTGCAAGTAGTTGGGTATTTGATTGTGTAACCGACACCTTTTAAAAGCACCTACATAGAAAAGATAGTCCTATACTTAAAATAATTTACAGAGAGAAACTTTTAAGCTCACTGCCAATGTTAAAATGGTACTGAATTATGGGAACTGGTAAAAAGCCTCCTTTTTTCTGAAAAATTACACTGGATACATTGTTTTAAAATGTGCTGCATTTATTATTCCATTAACTTCTCCATCATATGTTCACAGTTTACATGAGGAAGTGTGAAACCAGATTGACTATTAGAGTAATGGTGCTCTGGATTTCAGGATACAAAGTGGTTGCAAATCCAGTTAACTGCAGGACAATGTAAGGTAGTGAGTATTGCTGATAATTGATTTTTTTCCTAAAGCCAGACTTTGAAACTCACCTTGTTCTCCCTTTGTTTAATGTGCCCAATAGGTCCGTGTCTAGTCAATATCAAAGTGTATTGAATTGATCTAATCACACAAATTAAAGTAGGCACATGTCTGGTTCAGAATCTGTCTTCCTTATGCATGACTGTATTTATATAAGCATATTTTAAAGCTATGTGGCATTCCTTTACCTTCTTTGAGAAAGTTCAGGAGTTACACTAAAAAAAAAATAATTAAGCAGGTGACATGAACTTAATTTGCATTCCACTACCATCTTCCCTACTACGAGAGACTTGTGTACCGCTGTCAGTCAGTTGCTTTGGAAATCCCACCAGATGTCGAAGTGTATTTGTACATCTGGCCCTTTGCCTTCTCAGGATCAGACTCATTATGATTTATTAATCATCTACAAAGAGCATTGATAAACAATGAATATTTATGACTACAGATGTAACCCTATTGTTTGCGTAAATTATAGTGTTTTTCTGGTAATGTTCTGAATGGCTTCAAGTTTACATAAATAATTCATACTTGTAAAGCCATATGTTAAACTGTCATTGTAAAAAAAGAAGTGCTGCCACTTTTCACTTGAACCGTATGTAAATATCAGGAAGTTGATTTTAAACAGTGATATAAAGACTAAGCACCTTTAATGCCATTTACACAATAATGATTGCAATATGCTACAATGCACTAGATGCATTAAGATGAGTATCAAAGGCAAAATAAGTTTTAAATACTGCAGAGAAAGGAACCATTTTTATTTCTGAATAAACTACAGTGTATTAAATTAACCAAGTCTAGCTTTACAAATTTAAATTACAGTGATAGCAGACCTCCAGCCTTTTGTCATTATTTCTAAGTAAATGAAGTAGCCTGAAATATTCCCCTGAAACTACTGCAAGGAACATTAGTTTTTTGTCTTTGAAATAAAGGTAGAATTTTCAGTAACATTGTCATGTGTGTATGCAATTTTGAGATCTTCTGACCCTACCTGTCTACATACCCTACAGCTAATAGTTATCTCCTGATACAGTCTAGGTACATGCTGTTAGTGCAGAGGGAAAATCAGTAAGAAAACTTATTGGCATGTTGCAGCTTACCCTTATTCCAGCAGTACTGGCATGGATGGGCAAATGGCCACATTCACCGTGCCTTGGAGAACTGTGATAATAGATTTCATCTATGAACTGTAGCTCATATCTCAGTTCTAATTTAATAATCAGAGCTAGTTTTTGTCAAGGTATTCATTGCATACATGTGATATACATGCACACTTCTCTGTGTGTGTGTATAAATGTCAAGTGGTATATAAATACACATACACATATATACACATACTTTGAGAAAGTTCAGAATATAGTGTTAAGACTGATAAGGACTAGAAAGTACTTGGATTAGCAGATCCTTTCCTCCATTCTGCCAGTGCCTCTGTTGACAGAGAAGAGGCTGGTGTCTTTTTTTCTGCCAGGCTTCCTTGTGCTCCATGCCTGGAAGTATAAGCCTCACCTAACAGTAACCATCACATCATATGTCTGGTCCTGTGGAAGGGATGTGCATGCATGTATCTTGAGGTACAGGGACTTGGCTATTCACACATGCTTTCATAAGCCTTGTTATGTGAAAGGCCAAGTGAGTGGCCTATGTCAGGGTTGTAGCCTGTGGGAGATTTGTTTCCAATCACATTGCAGGGGAAAAAACACAGCTGTGGGCTTGACAGATTGTTCCCGTTCTGACTGAGTGGTCTAAGCTAGCAGAAAAGCCAAACGGTGGCCTGATCACAGTCTATGAGAACCTACAACCAAACTGAAAAATCTGCCAGTAGATGCTCTTAACTGACAAAGTTGCAGCAAAATGCCAAGACTGGAAGATGCAGATAGGTAAATTCAGCCTGGAAATAAGCCATACATTTTCAATAGCTAAGATAACTAGCAACTGGAATGACCTAATCAGGCTTGTGACTGACTGTTCATTACAGAAATGCTCAAGCTGTGATTAGATGTTCCTCTAAAAAGAATGTTAGTTAAAACACATTTATTAGCCTTATAGAAAAGTCACCTCAAGGAAGTTCTGTAGTTACAAAGGAGACCAAGACTGGATGGTTAACAATAACCTTGCTTGACCTTAAATTCCATTAATTTCCATGATCCTAGTACTGAGCCTTGCACACACTTCTCATAGCTCTCTATTCTGCATTGCTTCTGCAAATGATTTAGAGTGTGTCCATTAAACTCCACTGAAAGCTATCGGAGTGTCTGTGCTATTCTGCATGTTTCAAAGACAGCAAAAAGTTTTTAATTAAAAGTTTTGCAGTCCTTCAGCTGGCTCCAAATGAGTCCTGGCAGTTCATTTTCCATGTGCAAGCCTGAAACAGAACATTGCTCACAAAACAGAGCCATCTTTACCGTTAAAATGCCCTGACTGCTTTCTAAGCGAGTAGAAAATGCTGTTCTCTCTTTTAATGAGTTTTAAACCAAAAGCTCTTTCAGATTCTGTGGGAGTGTGAAGGTAGAACTCCTAGGGACAGATTCAGACTGGGATAGACACAGGCGTTGGCAGATGTCCAGGGTGGCAGTGGTTTTGTCTTTCCTCTTAGAAGTTTGAGGGCCAGTGGCCCCTAATACCGGCTGGAACAGTCCCATGAACTTGTCCGAAGAGCTTCTTAGCTGTAACTACCACCGTGGGCCACTGCAAGATCCAGAAATGCTAATGTGCCTTGATTGTGCCTCCATTTGTGTCGCCTGAAATCAACTGTCTTCCAAAACTGCCTGTGCTGCAGGCTTTTTCTGGCTCTTAACTTCTTTTAACCTCTGAATATCTCTGAAGTATCCTTTTCTTTATGCTAGCCTTTAACTTATTTTGTGCCCTTTCTTTTATTTCATAAAGTAAAGTTATAGGGACACTTTATTTCAGAAGAAGCTCATTTCATTCCTTGTCTTGAGCCTGCAATACACATGGAATATTTTGGGTATTACTCAAATACAGAAGAACTGTATTTGATACCACAATTCTTATTTCTAGATGCTCATTTGGACAGCACAGTTTTTACACAAATTAAAGCTTTTGTTTCTACTAAGAAAAATGCAGTTATAAAAATGGCGTTTACTTTTTTGATGCTTCCTGGACATACTTAGAGATGAACTTCTGGATTTTGTCATCGGAAATATAATTTTGCAGCTTTCTGCTCTTGCTAGCTGTGCAAGACCTTAGGAAGCCAAAAGAGAGGGGTCCTGAATTCTGTTCTTCCCTGAGCATCTTTTACTAAGTTCCAGTCAATTATTGCAGCTCTGTGCAAGTCCAGTGAAGTCATTGGGGTTGCCCAGGTGCAACCACTCCGAAAAGCCTGAATTTCAGAACTGAAGTTACAAAGCAGGATGCAGAAGAGAGAAAGTATGTTGCTTTACTCCCCAAGTGCAGGTTGAGCTGGCATGGCCGATGGTTAGAAACACCTGCTTTGAGAAGGTGTTCTCTTGTGGGAAAATATAAATAAATAACTGAAATACTTGTGATCTGAGCAAACTGGCTGTGGTTTAATTCACAGAGTAACATAGAACTGTTTTCACAAAGCCACTTGGTGCTGTCCAAGTGCAGTATATTTCCAGGTTTCCACAGCTCAGAGGCCCACCTGAGGATGCAGACCTGCACATAGAATCATAGAATCGTAGAATCATAGAATCATACAGGTTGGAAAAGACCTCTAAGATCATCGTGTCCAACCGTCAACCCAACACACCATGCCCACTACACCATGTCCCTAAGGGCCTCATCTACACGTCTTTTAAATACCTCCAGGGATGGTGACTCCACCACTTCCCTGGGCAGCCTGTTCCAAGGCCTGACCACTCTTTCAGTAAAGAAATTTCTCCTAATGTTCAATCTAAACCTCCCTTGGTACAACTTGAGGCCATTTCCTCTTGTCCTATTGCTAGTTACTTGGCAGAAGAGACCAACACCCACCTCGCTACAACCTCCTTTCAGGTAGTTGTAGAGCGCGATGAGGTTTCCCTTCAGCCTCCTCTTCTCCAGGCTAAACAACCCCAGTTCCCTCAGCCGCTCCTCATAAGGCTTGTGCTTCAGGCCCTCCACCAGCTTCGTTGCCCTCCTCTGGACACGCTCCAGCACCTCCATGTCCTTCTTGTAGTGAGGGGCAAGAATGTTGGATCTTTGCCATGTTAGGTAACTTATAAGGAAATAAACCATCCAGCAAAACCTAGATGGTGCTCAATTTTTTTTTTCTTTTCTGATTTTTTTTAATTTTATTTTTTATTTTCTAATAGGAAAGAATTGTATTCCTGCATGGAGCACATTCAACACCACATTAAATATTAAAACAGGAACACATCACTACACCCAGAACAACAACTATTTTTTCCTCCAATACAATTGCAAATACATCACTATATTTAAAGAAGCTGAAAGAAAGATTTTAAAATATATGTTTTAGTTTGTCTTGTCCACCACGAAAATATAATCTCTATCGTGAGGTTTTCTGTCTGCATGTAAATATTTCCCTGCAATACAGTTTCTTTTGGGGGATATTCCACAGTGTAACATATCTGTCATTGAGATTGTTCTTCAGATGATCAGTTTCGTCCTGTTATGTCAATAAATGCATACATCTCTTGGACTGCTCCAGATAGATTCCCTTCCTGCTTGCCTGAATTTTCATCAACCTTCAGAAAAGCTTTCCTACCCCTGTCTAAAATCTAGGCTATGTTCTGTAATGCATGTTATTGATTATAATGGGCTATGTGCCATATCCTATGAAAAATCTACGAATGAATTCCACTAACTTAGAATAAACCACACGTGCTGCAGTGTTCAAGTGTAATATTTTGATTGCAGACAAGGTGTTCTTGATACCTCACAGTACAGTCTTTCAGCGGCTAGATGGCACTATTGCCAGAGAGTAGAATCAGGTGCGATAGAAAATACCAAGTGAATTTACAGATTTGGTTTTCTTAGCAAGAGCCGTAATAGAAAGTAGCTTTCAGCTGCCTACTATATTGATTTAAATTTCAGAATTTGGTTTGTGCCATGTATGCTGTCTAAGCAACTCAGTAATATTTTCATCCAGCTTTTTCTTTCTTCTCATAATAGCATAGCAACTCAGGCATGTTGTTCAGATCTCCCTTTGGCTAAGTGCTACAGAGGATGGCAAACTCATGGCAAAGTCACCTAAGGTTAAAGGAAGTACATGCATGAAAGAGAAAGCTGACTAGATGACATACTGATCCTCTCTTCCTTCCTTTATCCACTTGTCTTTTTCCATGCACACCCTTTCCTCTCTCCTCTTTCTAATTTCCCCCTTTGTGTTATTCATTGCAAGAAGAGATTGGGAAAGCACTGCCAAAGTGTCTGTCACTCCACTGAGCTCTGTTCAGCCTGCATTGCCTTGTTCAGTGTTCAAAAGCAAACGTGATTTTCCTTATGCCGTTGCACCAACACCATAGAGGTACTGGGTGCTGGTGCCCAGGCACTGGTAGCGGTGGCTGCCGGGGTGGCTTCTGTGAGGAGAGGCCGGGACGGCTCCAACAGACTCACTGCAGGGCACAGCTGAGCCCCTTGGCAAGATGGTGGCACTTCTGGGAAAGCGTGTGTAAGAAAGGGTAAAATGCTGCCTGGCAGCGAGGAGAGAGGGGAAAAAGTGTGAGAAACAACCCTGTGAGCACCAAAATAACAGCCAGAGGAGGGGAAGAGGAGCTCAAGGTGCCTGAGCAGAGATTCCCGTGCCACCCCTGGAGAGACCACAGTGAAGCAGCTATTTCCCTGCAACCCATGGAGAGGGCCCCCATGGGGCAGATACCCACACTGCAGCCTGTGGAGGACCCCATGCCGGAGCAGGTGGGTATTTCCTGAAGGAACTGCAGCCCATGGAGAGACCACAGTGGAGCAGGTTTATCCTGAAGGACTGCAGCCCGTGAAGGGACCCACACTGGAGCAGAGGAAGGAGGAAGGAGCACCAGAGAGGAGCTGTTATGGACTGACCCCATAACCCACTATTCCCCATCCTCCTGCACCACTCGGGGAGGGAAGTACAGGAGTCAGGAATGAAGGACTGAACTTGGCCCTGGGAAGGAGTTGGGAGGGAGGTGAAGTGGAAGAAGTTTTTAGTTTTGTTTTTATTTTTCACCTTCCAAAACTATTTTAAATAGTGATAAATTAAATTAATTTTCCCCAAGTCAAGTCTGGTTTGCCCATGATAGCAATTGGTAAGTTATCTTCCTGTCTTTACCTCAACTCACAAGCTTTTACATCTTAATTTCTCTCCCCATTCTGTTGAGGAGGGAGAGTGTGAGAGCAGCTGGGTGGGCATCTGGCAGCCAGCCAAGGTCAACCCACCACAAGAGAAAGGACTATTTTTGTCCTGTTCAGCAAGGTAATTTTTTTTGGAGTCAGTCCATATTTAATTTAGTTATTCCCAGTAATAAATTGAAATTTTAAGAATCAGTTATGCTTCTAAATCTTTATTCCAGGAACTTATTTTATTGAACTCATCAGGCACAAAGTGCTTTTGAAAAACAATGATTTATGTAAAACAAGTATTCAGGTGCTAAAGCTAGGGCTTCCAAAATGACGGGTGATGCTAGACGCCTCTGCATTCTTAACGCACATGCTGAGATTAAAGAGGGCAAACACACTAATAACTGCAATCCTTAAACTCTCCTGAAATTGGGACCCTTAAATGGATTAATCCTAACGTCTCTTAATGCCTAAAAATGTAGGTTTAGGCACACCTTAGCTTCTGATATTAATCTCTGAAAGCACATGTCAATCATCGCTCAATTTTCCTAGTTTTTATTCTTCTTTCCTGTAACTATCCAGTTCTATTTTACTAAAAAAAAAAAAAAGGGGGGGGGGGGATGTCTGCCAAACAGGGCAAATAGCTATTTCTTTTTCATAATGGACAACTGTTTCTTAAGGTATTCCCTGATTTCTCAGTTTTGTAAATTGCTGAGGTGTTATCGGGAGTCTTCGAGCATGTGATTTTTTTCTTGACTTTGAAAGCCAGTAGATCATGTCAGAATCCTGGCTGATGTTTCAAAATACAGTAAATGTCTTACATTACCAGAAATACTGAACAAAAAAACCCCAAACATGAAAAACCTTATCACTTTGCCACTTGGGATTTGGAGAGCATGATTCATGATATGTGAAAGTTTGATCTTGATATTATGACTTTTTATTTTCCAAAATTCTTACTGGTAGAGAGTTTTTTGAAATAATTTTCTTGGTCTTTTTTGCCTCTTCCTGGCCCTTTTTGTATAAATCACAATTTTATCTTTCCACCTCAGTATGATTATAAAAGATTTTCTTCTTTCCTTTAAGTGCTCTGGCTAGCATTAACTCATTCTGCTGTTTTACTTCTTTACTGTTTTTCCCCTAGTGAAATTGTTAGACATGGTGTCCTTCAGGCCTTCTTGGAGGATAATCACTTAGACCTTCTTTACGTCCTGTATATTTGCTGAGTGGTAATAGCCAAAATGAAATTAAATGCATCTGTGCTTTCACATAAATGCTTTTTAAAGTAGCCTTCCAGCTAAATGATGGACTCCATTTATGTACTGTATGGAGTATTTATGTACTGCATGCATTGGGCCAAATTATTTGTGCTTCTGCTTGGGTTTGCTATGGCCCAGTCCTGCCAGCATTCTCCCAAAGGAGACAAGCTTAACTTGTCTGTTCGAACAGCTGAGCTGAGAAGAGGAGATGCTGAGTAATAACTACCTCCCACAGTGTTCGAGGCACCACCACAATGGCAATGGATGTGTAGGCAGGATCATGTCTTTGGTCTAATTCCGCATCCCAGTAAACTCCATGAGAAAATTCACGGCTGCATTTCTGCACTTGGAGCATATACTGTATTCCTAGTGCTACTTTGGGAAAGCCTTTTACAAAGGCATAATACTCCCAGATATTTATTTTTATCTGAGGACAATTGTGCCTTAGAAATGGTTTATTTGAAACCTTTGACCTGAATTCTAATCTGATTTAAAGTCATTTAAATTCGGAATAACTCCAGGTTAACTCCAGTGTAAGTGAAGTACTAGTTCATGGGATAGCAGCGGTGGTTCACAGAAATGCAAACAGCAGCTGGCTCTGTGTCCTTAGTTAATTTGATTATATAGTTTTAGTTTAACTTAAACAAAGTAATGACCTTATTATTATTTTAAGAAACCTATTTTGAGAGGAGGGAATCATATTTCTTATATATATCCACTTTCAAATATCTTTTTTAGATGTACACGTTGCTAGAGAGGGAGTTAGGTTTGTGTGGGGAGAGTAAAAGCATACTAGATTTCACTGATCACAGTTGCTTTAAATTATGCAATGAAGAGAGAGATGCTGTTTGCACATGAAGAAAACGAGGTTGGCAGCAGAGATCACAGAGGGGGCTTGCCTTTGTAGTTTCTCTCTTCTATAGACCAAGTACCAGAGGAAGGACTGGGGTGTCTTTGCAAGAGCTACCTTAGGGGCCACATTTGGCTAAGGTAACCATTAGACAAAAAATCTGGGTTCAATGGTAGTAAGCATTCTTTTCATGATTTCTGTCTCAAGTACTATTCTTCTGAAGTTTTACAAGAAGCAATTAAAAATAAATGGTTGAATCTTGCTTTGCCTAAATGTAAATTAAGGAGAATGTCAGGGCTTTCTCCTGATATTATGAGATTTAGTAAGAGCTGAATACATATTTTCAAATATTAAAACCATAGTTACATGTGATATTTTCTGATTTTTGCAGATATTTTCTATATCTCTTATTCACCCTTTTACTCCTTTTTCTCTTAAATTAGTCAGCTTTAAAACATCAGTGTTCTAAATCTTATAACCATCTTCAAAATTACAACAGGTTTAGGGGAATTGAGAATGTTTTTCAATAACAGATCTTACTAACTCTAATATTTGCTATTGTACAGTTCTGTAATGTCTGTTATTTTATCTTTGTGTTTTGTCATAGGATGAAAAGGAGAAGCTGACATGGAATGACCGTGTGCCTGGATATGCAGCAAACTTTGGACTGATTTTATTTATGGTAATATAATCTGCTTTTCTGCACATTTATTAGGTGTGAGAAACTTTGCAATGAACATCTTGAGTGGAATCCTGAATTAGTGTTCTCAAAGATGCTAAAAATTTGAAGAAAGCTAGGGTTATAACCTACAGTTTGTGAGAAATATGTCCCCTACTTGGAAGACTCATAGAGCTCAATGCCTACCTCCAGCTTTATTCTCTTTTTCCAAAGGCTGCTTATGAGACAGCTGTTGGCTTGATGACTTGCTGTTATGACAGCAGCTCGTTACTAGATGCTGTCTCTCCCACAGGGTTTCTGCTCCATCCTTCATTATCTGATGAAGGGAAGCCCACTGTGTATTTGCTTGTGTGCACAGTATTGCATGTGCTCTGTCAGAATGACGTTCCAAAGTGTTGAGCCTACTGAATAGATGGCATATAGGTGAAATAAATCTGTTGCTGAGAAGTATGTGTCCAACACACGTTCAGGGGTGGACTATACCGTAGTCAGGGAAGACCATGGTATACAATCCTCACTTGAGAACAAGAATAAGGTGTGCAGGTCAGCCACCTATAAAGTGTGGACACCACTGTCCTAGCGAAATTTCCAACAGACCATAAACACATCATCAAGCTGCTAGACTTTGTAAACAGCAATAGGAAAGCCTGGTTAATAAACCTTAAATTATATTGTCAAGGATCCCATTATCTCTCCGGTTACAAAAATTACTGAATGAAAGCATGTATTCACATATAGAGCCAACACAAAATGGCAATGAAATATGCTGATTTACACCACAGGAGCATCTGGCATGGGAAATTTACTTAGGGACTAAATTATTTTAAAATACCTAAGTGTATTTCTAATATACTGGAATTTACATATACTGCAACAGATGTCCTGTGAAGATTTAATTTATTTTTCTGACAATCAAAAACATTTTATATTCACATTGAAGTCAAATTAATGTCTGCATTTTAATAAATATATGCATATATATTTATGAAGATATATGTATTGTGTATTAAGTATCTTTTCTGTACATATTAGGTGTGTCATTCATATATATAAATGTATGTACTTAGAACATTTTCAGTGAGTTTATCGTCCTGAGGCCATACCAAGCATTTGCTTTTTAGACAGAACCTCTAACTGGCATCAGTTGGGACGTTGCTTAAAGCAGAGTATACTGAGTATGACTAAGCATATAGCCCCAATTTAGCTTTTACAAGTCATTCTTTTGCAGACAAGGTGCTTACATGTGCTCTTGACTTTAACCGCATGTTTAAATCTCCCCTAAGCATGAGCTTAAAGTGCTTTCCTGAGTCATAGCTTATGTATTACACTCCCTGCTTACTATAACTTCTCAGAGATTTATAAAGGTAAAATGTAGAGCTTCAGTTCTTTAACTTCTGTTAGTGACTAGTGGAACTATGCTGGCTTTCACCATTTGGAGAAGTGGCCACAATGTTTTTTTTAGAATATTTTGAGCATTAATAAGAGGTAAGCCCCTACAGGAGACAACTTACAAACCATGCATGAAATTCAAGTCAGCTCTTGATGAGGGAGAGCCAGGTCTCCTTTCCCATGTGCAGATTACTCTTTACTGTATGTAATGTTTCTTTTTTTTCTGCTAGATTAGTTAAACAGGAATTGGAAACTAAAGTTTACTGTCAGCCTGTGCAATAGAATTGCACTGAGGAAACTAAATAATAATTTAGTTATTATTATTCACACAGATTAATTTTTTTAGCTGTAAGCACTACATACATAATAGGTGATGACATCTTGAATTTACATGTGCGTGTACACATATACAACACACAGACATAGAAGACTCAGACACAGATACGCACGTGTTGCAGTTTCTAGTGCTGCAGAAGTGATTGTTGAATTCTTAATACTACCTTTTCCAGGCCCAAAGAATCTGGCGGCACAAACCCATAGGTATTTTCCATGAACATGTCTACGTTGCTATAGGATGATGCTGTTGTGTTCTGTCCCTCCTTCCCCCAGCTTTACATGCTATGCTTTCCCTGATGATTCTTGAAGCTGCTAATGGTTTTCTTATTGTAAAACCTTTTCTCTTTATTTTTCATTTGCGTACTTCTTTTGTGTACTTCACTTTTGTGAATCCTCTTTCAAGAACTGTGTTGTATTTTTTTCTTTCTGGCTTTTCTTCTGTCTTTATTAAGCTAGGTATTATGTTTGTTTCTTTAAAAGTGCAAGTTAAAAAAAATGTTGGATTTGGTTCTCTTGCCCAATCGGTCTTGATGTTTTTACACCACCAAATAATTCCAAGGATTATTTTACACATTTACAGATGTTTTAAAATCTGGTCACAGTTCTTTTGTTGTACACAAAGCCTCACTTGACTGCAGAGGAGGCAGAAGATCCAACCTTAATTTAAGCAATGTCTTTTGCAGGGATTTTAGAACAGAAGTTCATGAGTCTTATTTTTGCCCAGTAAGACTAGCGGTAGCAGGAGGTCTAGGCTCAGCTGGGCATATCCAAGTTTGGTTTGTGTGTGATTAGTAATAACATATGTCACAGTTTAGAAACTCCACATTTAGAAGGTACGTGTTGCGGCAAAGATTTCCGAGTATGTGATGAAAACGTTGGTAGCTGCTGGAGGACAGCAGGATGGCATGGAGCAATGCCATCACTGGAGCCTGTCTTTGGGTTCGTTGTGTTTGGCTCAGTCAGAGGAAGGAAGAAAACCAATTAGTTTCATGGCACAAGAGTTTAGCCTGTTCCTTCTTTTGGACCCTATTGCCCTATTCTTACTCACATGGCATAATACTTGACTCTAGAATAGCCCCACTGGGGAGCCAAAGAACTATTTGGACACTAAATTGTTATCCTACTTGGATGAAGGTATCAGTCTAGCCCACGGGGTTTTATAGCTTCCTTCTCAGATCTAGTATGCTTTCCTGTTTGTCTTCATTCATACCAGGCTCAGTAGGTGACCTTTTCTGCAGCCAATTTTCACATCTGTTTCTAAGCAATTCAGTCCTTGACAAACTAGTTTAGATACTCAGTGAAGAAACTGTCTGCCATAGTAGGGGATAGAACTGGCCAGATGAAAAGTTGACAGTGACAACAAAACCCAAAGTAAGCACCTGAATGAAACGTGACCATCTGATCTGGAATTTGGGCAAAAGAGGTATTGTAAAGAATGCGAGAAATGCTGTGAAGGTACAGGAACCATTTCCTCCCAGTGACTGTCTGGGGAGTGAGAACTATGCTCTCAGTTACTGTGCAGTCCTACAAGCCCTCCTCAATTTTCTTTTGTTGCTGGATGCACAGATAATGAAGACTCCTAAAGGAGTGTTTTTCCATCTGTGTCTAAGCAGCTTTTTAAAAACGGCTGGGCAACAAAGGAGTTTCTGAAGCCCTAGTGCTTTTGCAAAACCAATATCTTTGTTCTCGAAACAAATAAAACATAATTTTTGGGTAACTTTGTATATCTTGCTGTGGCACTGCGTGAATTGAAAAGGCTGCAATAGTGCAAGCCTCTGATAGTATCTCATCCTCCAGTAATCTTCCTCCTTGCTATGGATCCCTTAAATCATTCGGTCAGGTTTAAGAGTTTGCTATTCCACTTCCATGACCTGAAATTTCCTCTTTCTCTGTTTAGTCATGACTGTCCTTGGTGACTTCTTCCAATACTGTTAAGATATCATTTCTAAGTGGAAGCTTGTGATGGAGATAGGTGTCAATGGAGGCCCAGAGAGCTCATCATCTCCAGAATGATCCATAAAAGTTTACTTTGCTGGTTTTCCTTGTCCACCATCACAGTAAAAATTTCAAAGAAATCCACAGGGGAAAGAAACAGGAAAAGAGTATTTGGAAGGTGATTATGAGGAAGGAATCTATGACCCAAACTAAGAAAAAGAAAAGAGCTTAAGGTGACTGTAGAGGTGGAAGGTGAAATAGATTACTGCCAGGTGGTGCTTTTTTGTTTTCTCTCTTTATTGGGGGTATTACTCTCTACTGTAGTGGTCGCTTCTGCAATGGGCAAGTTAGGTAAAAGTTCTGATCTTTGTGTTCCTGCACCACTTCTGTCACAGCAAGAGCTGAGCAGGTAGTTGAACATGAATCAGATTTTTGTCTGCATGTTTGGTAGGTAAATCAAAAGGAAAAGATAAAAATAGGCAGACAAATTGAACTGTTTTGTCAACACGATGAAAAATACAAAAGGAAAGGAAATAATATTTTATGCCATTTGAAACGATTTCATTCAAAGTGTTTTATGTTTAGACTTTTTTCTTTAGACCAGTATTTGAATGAAAAATATTAGCATGAAGCAAAAACTCATAATTCACCTACATTTCATTTAAAATCAATGAAACATTTCTTTAAAAAGTCAAAATTAGATGTTTTCCTAGATCTAACATTTTATTACTATTTTCTCACAAAACATATTTGTGAATTTCATCTGATATCTCCAGAAGTTTCTCCAAAATGTTATTTTTTAGTATTTTTACTAGTTCTCCATTAAAACTAAATGTGCCCAGTTTTCATCTTTGGCCTTTAATATAGCTCTGATTCTTGTTCTAGTTCTTTTGCAATAGTACTTTTTCATAAGACAACCTTCCTCTGTATACAGGAATTCAATAAACTATTGCTGGGTCATTAAAAAGAACTGTTAAATTTCCTTAAACCTGCATTATGAATCTGGGCCCCTAGGCCCATTGAAATAATTGCAATAGTCTAATCTTTCACATTTAGGTAGTCTCTTTCATCTGAGGATCTCAAGGTGTTTTACCTAAAATAATGAATGTACATTGGAATTCTTGCTAAAGGCAAAAATGGAAGAGAAAAATGTACCCTCTCCCCCTTTTCTGCCATGGCTATGAAAATTTGCTGGTTTTTTATTGTTATTTTATTGATTTTTTTTCATTGTGGGATGGGGATTTTTGAAACCAGAATACCACAGCCCTGTGAAATTAAAATTCTTCTTGTGGGAACTTGACCTTAAGTAGCAGGGCTGACTTTCCTCATCCCATGGGTCAAAGCCAGCCCATGAAGGATGCCAGGATACCAACAGATTTCTGGGACAGAAATGTCAAGTGAAGCCCTAGTAATCCTGTTTAGGCCAGTCTTAAAAGAATAATAACAAGGGAAACTTCTGTTGTTTTTTTTTTTTTTTTATTTGTGGCAAGAGTTGAGCAAACACAACTGGAGAGTAAGATGCCACTTATGCTGTGCAGAGGTGAAGCTGTTTTAGCCAGTAAAGCCTATTTACTTGACTGCACATGCATGTAGGCCTTTCAGTCCAAGCCATCTGAACCAGATAAAAGACCTTGCTTAATATCGGCATTTGAACACGAACTACCTGAGTTTCACCAGTACTGCATGAATAATGTGTGGAGAGAACATGCACATCATCAGGAATTGTTGTGCCAGTTCAGAGTTCTACATCCGTTTTCTTCATTATGTCCCGGTTAGAAAGTTTTGAGTCCTCACATTTTAATTTGATTATCCTCATATTATTGTTGCTCTAAGAAATAACCACACAATGCCAATTCATGGAACAAACCCAACATATCAGTCAAAGCTTCTGTTTAAATGCTAGTATCAAACTTGAACTAATCTATCATCTGTACATTTCTTTGCAGATTATGCTGACGTTTTCAGCAGTGTTTGGTGTGATTGTGTACCGAATCACAACAGCAGCAGCTTTGTCATTCAGCACAAATGAGACAACCAAGTCAAATGTTCGAGTGACTGTGACTGCAACTGCTGTCATCATTAACCTCGTTGTGATACTTATACTTGATGAAATTTATGGAGCTGTTGCCAAATGGCTGACAGAAATTGGTAAAACTATCTCACCACATTCCTCGTTAGTACATTACATGTATTGACACGAGACTATGCAAGGAGGTTCTAATAGGAATATTTCCCACTGAAAAGTGCCAGTGAAAATATTCAGGCCTATGGGGTAAGATGCTCAGACATGCCTCTATGAACTAGGGGTCTAAGCCACAACATGCAGTGTGCCACTAATAGGACTAATTAGCCTGGCCATAATGCCATGTTAACGCAGCTGTGCTATTTACAGGATCTCAGCTGCTATTTCTGCATTGCACTGGCTTTGTGCCAAGATCCACTTATCTAGAGCTGGTTGAGAATTTTTGACCTGGTATATATTTTGATATATATCTTTACCTCTAGGAGCTTGGTTTACTGAAAGTCATTGGGTTGTTTCAAAGATGCTGCTGGCTCTGGCAAAGCTACACTGGCAAATGCTTACCATGTTAGTTTGCTGATGTGATTTTTACCAGGTCCTTACCACTCAAAAGATGTTTTTGCCATTATAGGGGCATGTCTGCGCTGGACTTTTTTATAATAATATCTATTTCTGTTAAGGGTTGGATTTTTTTTCTTTTTTTTAATGTCGTCGTATTGTTACAAGCCTGGCAATGTATTTAAGTCTTTTAAAGGTGAGTCATTCCTTTGACTACTACAGGGGTTTAGACTAGAGTTTTGTTTTGTTATATACATTAGGTCAAAGATGTTTGCTAATAGGGGTTTAGGTTGGGGTTTTGTTTTGTTATATAAATTAGGACAAAGATGTTAGGGCCCCTTATACGGCCCTAACATGAGATTCTTGTAGCTGTCATTAAGTTTTGTTTCCCACATTTTTATACATCACCTCTAATTCTAGATGCTTCGAAGTCTAGGAACATAAAGTCAATTATTCAAAACACTAAAAATCAATCAACAACCACAGATGTCTTTAGCTGTAGCAAGTGTTCTGTCTGTCAGTTTTGGGCATCTAAATTTAGGCATCCAAATTAGAAACTTTTTGACAATTGGAGCCTGACTCAATCATTTGAAATTGCAGATTCCCTCCCTGTAAAACCTACAGTGATGTGAAACTGGCCGGAGCTAGCAGACTTCAGATTAAAACCTTAGGAACTCTGAAGACTTGTCCTATTCTTACTTTCTCAAGATACTTTCAAAGTCACAAGTGAAAACATTTCTTTTATTCCTATTTTTTTAAGAACACCATGAACTAAGGGTTTGTAGCTGTCATAGTAGCGGTCCAATGCTGAATTTTTGAAATATGGTCCTGTGGTTTTACCAGTCAGGATAGCCTGATAGTATAGATTAAATTCATAAAGTGTTTGAAAGAAATGAAGACAAAGCAATTAATTTTCACAAAATGTCATCATATGGGGTTAATTTGTTTGTTTATTTCTGTTTTGCATCAGGCTTTGGGCAGAATGTAGCAGAGTTACAGAAATGAACTCTGTTCTAGTGGCATAAGGAAGCTCAGGCTTACTGTCCAGGCCAAAATTGTACCCAGATTTTCAGCTTTCATATAACTGACAAGCTGCTAACTGTGTGTGACCTGATCAATTCTGTCCACTGCACCTGCCCAGGTAAGAAAGGGCACAGCTGTTAAGGCATGACACTGCTGTGTGGAAAGAGCAGGAAGAGATGAAGGTGAGGCTTCTCCTCTCTGGCAGTTATCAGAGCAATGGATCTGCCTCAATACCTGCTGGATCAGTGCTTGGGGGGAAAAAAGTAGTAGTTTTGTTGTAATCGACACAAAGAGCTCGTATGGGATGTACTAGGACTCCACGCACCTCTTGTGGATGCAGCAAAGCGAGGCAGTGATGTCCCCTTATCACAGGTCAGACCAGCAAAAGTGCAGATTATATCCTGGTATTCTCAGGTTGAATAGGTCATCTTCAGTAATCAGGTGGTGTCAGATTTGACCTACAGCTCATTTGCTCCCTTGTAACTTCCATCAGGTCAAGGAAGAACCAGTCAAACGGGGACAAAATCAAAACTACTTGTGTTTGTGCCTTATGAAGGCAGTAACTCCTTCAGTGAGCTAAGGCCCATGCCACAGATATCTCAGCTCATTCTCTACCTGGAAGGTTTCAGCTGCCTAATTTTGGTGTAACATGCTGCACAATCAACCATATATTATGAGTGTATCGTTTTGGGGGGGGGGGGAGTTTTCTCTCTTACTAATGCAACTATTCTGACTGGATGCATTTCTTGTGTAGCAGACTCCACTAGCTAGAAGAAAAATTCTATGCATGCCTCTATTGGTATGGTATAGTATATCTGAGTGTGGGGAGGGAGTGAAGTGCTGAGTGAGTCTCTGGAACCATATATGGTGTAAAAATTTTCATCCAGAGGCTGAGCTCATCTTTGTGGGAGCTCTCCATAAAGCAAAGGCTAGGATTTTTCTCCCTCAAATTAAAGGCTGCACCGCTGTTACTCGATATTCGTGTTGCCCTGAGCTGTTGTTCTGAGGATCTATCCAGCATATGGGGTCATCTACAAATTGTTCAAAACCTTTGAAGGTTTAATTAAGCTTTTCTATATGTATAGGTTAATGATGGCTTAGGGCTCATCAGATTGTGTGTTGACCTTTTATGAAAATATGGTTCAAAGTATCACAAATAAATCTGGGCAGTGGGGACTCAGAGTTTTGCTATTTCTTTAGTGCCTAAATAAACACCATGCTTCTTTTGTAAGAAAAAAAACCCAAAGCAAACAAAACACCCAAACTGTGCCCCAAAACAAAACTGTACAAGTACAGCAGTATTTTTAATGAGGTCCTTAAAGCCAGAGCTCTGGATCTACCTTGTTATTTCACACTTCCATTGTGCTACAGAAATTCAGTCAAGAACACACCACAATGAAGTTATCTGCTCTCACGTTAGTTAACAGCTCGGGATAAGCAAGGCAATACAAGAGTTTAAGCCATATAGAAACTTTAAAAGAGGATCCTACTGTCAATTTGAAAAGCTTCTATCTTATACTTATGTGTTCTGTTGCTAGAAAATTTCCATGGAAATTGGAAATAAATCTGGGAACAGAGTAATGAATACTGAAAATGTTTAAGACACATTTTTATAAGTTATCTAAAGAAGTCTAGAAATGTAGAATATATATAGTGAATGGAGAAGTGTTAGTAAAAATGTGCATTTATTTTGCATGGCAATTAACAATTCACTTAATGCCTTATTCAGAAAGGTACTGAGTCTTGTGTTTAGCGTTAAGCACATTAACAACCTCATTATAGAAAAAAAGGTTAGTGCACACAAAGTTAAGAAGATTTTTAAGGTGTTTTTTTCTGGATGAAAGTCTTTGTACTTTACTTTCATCATTCATGAATTAAGAATATTAATGCTTTGTTATTTCAGTTGTGTAACTGATATGTATATTAATATACATATGCTTATATACATTAAAGCCGCTTTTACTGCTTTAGCTTTATGCAATTGAATATCAAGATCCAATTATTTTTTCTTCAAACTCCAGATCGCTAGTAGGAGAACCATGTAAATATATAATAATTATTTCTATCTATTATTATTATTGATAAGAATAATAATATATATATTATGTTAATAAAATGTATTTAATTATATTATATATTTAGTAATATAATAGATGTCAAAGTAAATGACAGAGGAGGTCTGTGCTAAGGTTTCACAGATGTGGCCTGAAGTAGAGGAAGGTGATGTGGTCTGCACAGGTCTCTCAGCAAGGCAATGAAAGAGACGGGAAAAGTGAGGTATTGTCAGGTCCAGGCCAGGTGTCATGATCTGTTGGGGTTTTGCCATCAGCATATTGGATAGACAGCCAAGAGCAACTTGGGATAAGGTGTCAGAGACCTATCAGATAATCAAGTTCATTATGTTGTCATTATTAATGTTTCTATCAAAGAATCTTCAATTTCCATCTGGAAGTTTGGAAAGACTCTCTGGAAATCAGGAGACAGTGACAGAGCTAGTGTGTATTGGTACAAATTAAAAGTACAAAAGGAAAAACAGTGTGAGCTCAAAGTTTGCAGTTTGGTTTTGTATTTGGGGATATCAGAGATGTTTACATATTTACTAATTGATTTCTCCGGTTTGCTTCCCTCCTCCACCCCCAGAGGTACCAAAAACAGAGAAAACTTTTGAGGAAAGACTGATTTTGAAGGCATTCCTACTGAAGTTTGTGAATTCTTATGCACCAATTTTTTATGTTGCCTTTTTTAAAGGAAGGTAGGATAAATGTCCTTTACATATAGATATTTATGTATATAGGTATTTATATGTATATATATGTCTATCTTAGTGGATCTGCATTTAAAAATGGGCACAAAGGGCTACCTAACTCTCAGACTGGCCACCTTCACCAGCTATGAAAAAATATCGTAAACAGAGTTGTCTAAAGCTTGCTTTTGAATGTCAGGGCATGGTGAGTACTGTCCTATCTCTCTTCTAAGTAGAGCATTGTTCTGAAATGCAACCATTTTAGTTTTCTTTCTAAAATAAGAATAATCCACACCTCAGAAAAGAATTCCTTTTAGTTAAAAAAGGGTGTTGCATTTATGAATGAATGGTAGTGCTTACAGGTCTTCACTTTCCACATTTTAACAAATTTTTCTTGAAGCATCATTTAGCAAAGAAAGATTTTCCTGTTTCATTTAAAATTATGGAACTAATTTATCTATTACTTTTTCAGTGTTTTGCACTATTCACCCGTATCAAGTTAAATTAAGAAGTAGTTATAGTCAACTGGAAGTTGCATGTTTTGGCAAATGAACTGATTGACCAAAAAGCTAATTCAGCTGTCCTGCTAAATAAGTGTGACTTCCTATGGGTTCAAGATCATTGTCTTTTGGGACCCAGTTATCCACATATAACACATGCTTTTGAATGGGAAGCTTAAAATGATTGTTTGCTCAAACTTTGGCAAAAATGTTTAAAACATCCTCTGCATTCTGTTTCATACCATTTTTCTGTTCCTTTGCGGGGCTGTAAAGTTTGTTAATCTATACTCTTCACTAATCCTATTCAGCATCATTGATTTAAGAATAAATTTTAAGAAACATTTTACCAGCAGTTGTAAATATTGTAAGACATCAATGGAAAATATCACCAATTTCTTTCTTTTTTAACAATTTTTTGTGTGTTTTATGGTTATAATAAAGTCAATCTCACTGTTTCTCCCCATGTAGTCAGAAGAGCCTTGACTGTGTATAGATATGTAAATAACTCCATTCAGGGCATTACTCAGATGCAAGAGAATGCGAGTTAGGATATGTGTTCCCACTTTTGTTTGTGATCTCTAATCAAGAGAGAGATTATTATTATTTTTTAGCACAGAAAAATATTTTATCAAAATTATTTCATCAAGATGTAGTAGAAAAACATTTGTAGAGGCCTACTACTTTGAAATAATTTCAAATATTTGAATTTGAATAGATGTTGAGTCTTTTAAAATTCATGTTGAAGTAGCTAGTTTTGAAATATTTTAGCTAATATGAATGAACAGTTATGATGTTAAAGTTAACTTTTTTCATATTTTTATATTATTTCATATCTTGTTATTGCTTTCAGATTTGTTGGCCGTCCTGGTCATTATGTATATGTGTTTGACGGTTATCGAATGGAAGAGGTAAGTACATATGAAATTCAAACTAAAAAATCCTTAACAAAAAGAGATATGCGTACAGTGTATTTCAGTGGAGTGTAGACAATAAGGGAAAAATAGGAAACCTGTTAAAACAAGATGTTAAATCTTCAACATAAATAGACAAACCCCAAATTTTCCATCTGAGGAACCTGTATTTTCTTTCCTTCTGCAGTTTTGAGTACTTCACGGTCTTTCTTAGGTGAAGCTTCACCATTTCTATGCTTTACAGCTGGGCACTAAGGAGCAAACATTACACAATTTGACTGAGGCCCTTCGGAAACCTACGGCAGAGCTGGAACTTGAATCTGGCTTCTCATTCTGTAGATCACTAGAAGTCTAGCAACTTTAATAGCCTAAAAAGCTATAGCCATTTTGTGCTAAACCTGTAAACAGTTTTTTTTTTTTTTCAAAATTCCTTTTAACTGCTGCGGGTATTCCCTTGAAAATCGATAGACTTACTCAAGGTTTTACAATAAAGCTTACGCATAAGTCTTTGCAAGATTGAAGACTTTCTTCCCCCTTGGGAGACATTAGTTTGGAAGAGTATTGGTGATATTGCATTATGTTTATTACATTGATTATATAGTAAATATTTTAAAAGGAAATATAGTAGCCCCAGGGCACAGTAAGTTATTTCAGAGCTCTGCATATTTTCCATAATACAGTTTTATGAGTGGAGATGAAAAACCTTGTTAAGCATACAATGGCAATGATCGACGAGCTCTGTGCTCCTGTGCAAATTGGTGGCAGGGGCGATGGGCACATATAGATATCGGTAGCTCTCCCAAGTGGGTGATTTTAAATTAATTCTCTTACTCCCTTAACACTCTACGGTTTTGTTTAATTACAGTGTGCTCCAGGGGGCTGTTTGATGGAACTCTGTATTCAGCTGAGCATCATTATGCTTGGAAAACAACTGATTCAAAACAATCTGTTTGAAATTGGAATCCCGTATGTATCCCAGCCTTCTCCATTACTATGCGTTATTCCTAGGACACAGTAAATTAAAGGCTTGATCCTTATTCAACTGAATGGGACTTTTGCCGCTGCCTTCAGTGGGTTCTAATTGAATGTGACGATAAATCACATTTTTGGTTGTGATGAAATGATCTGGCTGTATTTTATGTTGAATAATTGGCTATATCTGCAGTAAATGGCTTAAAGAAAGTGATTGAATATATCAAATAATTGATCTAAATTAATTTTAGAAACCTGGGAAAACAGGCAAGGTAAGATAGATCTCTTGGGAAGTTTTAGAGAAGCTTTCATGGCAGTAGTATTGAATACAAATTAGTATAAAGTGGAGGAGAGATGGCGTGTAGAAAAGCAATAGCTCATAAAAGATGTTAAAATGTATTATTTGATCTATGACTATTATGGGTTTACAGATGAAGTCCACACATTTCTAAGGGGCCTGTATGTCAGTATGATGCAGGAACTAGAGTATGGGAGAGAAGCTGACATGCTGCTCAGTGGCTGTCTGCCTCAGGATGCTTAGTGCACCGTGTCTCCAACCTCTGCTCCAAATACAGCAAGAAGTCTCTCTTGGTCTGTCTCCAGTGTCAAGGGGATCTTCAGGCACTGAGAATCCACTGAGAATGTCCTGCTCCTGCCTCTTGGGAGGTTTGCTCTTGTTTCTGTTAACTGAGTCATCCTTGGTGGCAGGGGTCTGTGAAATGTATTAGATGAAGGGTCTGGCTTAGATGCAAGCCTCAACTCCACTGAAGTTAGTCAGAATCTTTCAACTCTGGTGTCAGTAGCTTTTGGATCACATCCCTAAGGAAGGTCTTGAAGATGCTAACTAGAAACCAAGATGAGTGATGCTTAGAAGATTATGAAATATTTTTAAAATGAGCCCTTTTTCTCCCTTTTCCTAGCAAGAACTTTTTTTGGGGGGAAGTAATTTAAATAGAGAGAAAAAAAAAATTCTCAAACAAATCACATGTGGGTTATGGATGGTTTCATTATTCTTGTGTCAAAGTTCAATAGGGAGGCCTGTTTTCTGTCTACATCTCATTGAGTTTACAGTTTATTTTGAGAAAAGGGTGGTAAATCATTCCCAAAATGTCTGACATGTTGAAGGTTTAAAGCTTTCTCAGTGTAAACCTGATGTGACTTTTTTCCGTCTTCCAAAAACTTACTGCTACTGGACTTTTTTAATGGGGATTTTATGATGTTAGAAATACTGTATTTATTATTTTTGACTCATGAAAGCAGAGGCTGATCCAGTCCAAACAGAAAATTCCTGTCAAATTATTTCTCAATTCCCTCACTACAACTTTTGGTGCAAGAATGTGACAATTTCATCCCATTTTTCTCCCTCATTTCTGCTCCCCCACCCTTCTGCCAACAACCTATGGTGGCCTCAATTTTTAAAACTGAATAACTGTTTAAAAACAAACATACTTTCATCCTCTCCTTCCCAGAGAAATACCTCATTTCAGTCACAATGCTATCTTGTCATCCTGAAATAAGCACATCTGGCTTTCCTCTGCTTGTCTGCATTCTCAAAAAAATTACGTGTATATCTGTAGGGCTCGGCCCTTCTCACCAGACCTGTTTGCACCAGGAGAAGCACAGTGCTTTACTGAACACTTAAGTTAATTAAATCAGAGTTAGCCTTCTATTTCTGCATGGACCACTCTACAGGTTTGGACTAGATCCTTAATGGTACTCTATTCTACCTCATCTACACCACATACACAGGCACACAGACACGCTTTGGGTACCGATCAATCGGATTTTCAGAGGGCTGTGCATAGGAATGGACACATATAAATCCAGACCAAAAGGGTTTCCAAACATGTATGTGTTGCACAAGTAGTAGTTTTGGCATGTCTGTGTCTCACACGTAATCTACTATGTCTATACATGCTGTTGTTCGCAGATGTGACAGATGTATAGATAAACATACCCTCACTCTCTGCCCTCTAGCCTTCTCGTCTGGCTTCCTACTGTATCCTATTCTCTCTGTTCTGCTACCTGTTCTCCTTGGTAATCTCTTACAGTCAGCTCATCTCCTCTGTTAGATCATCCTTTTTCTACCAACAAGTTTTTTATTTTCCTTCCCAGGATATCTCTGTCTTCATCGGGCCCTTGTTCTATTTTCCGGTGTCTACTTTTGCACAGGCTATGCACTGTGATGAACAGTCCTCCTGTGGGAGAAAGATAGATTAATCTTTTCTATCTCCAGTTTCAGCAGCTGCATTTTTTTTTCCTCTTGCCTTGTGCCTCTTTGGAGGGAATGAAAGTCAGAGTGAATAACATGGATTCTTCCATTGGCTCCCTGTATTTTCGCTGAGGGCAGAGTACAAGTGCCGCAATCAACCTTACCCATATGGAGAGGCAGAAGGGACTATCGTAAACGGTCATTTGTTCTTCATAATCTGGAACTGCCCTTTATATGTCTGTAACATGGAAGTGTATCTCTGTTAAATTATATGATGACCCAGGTCAAAAGAATTTTCTTCCTTATTGAAGTCTTGGGATTTCAGGATTATTTTCAGAAAACCTTTTGATTTCATTCACCATAAAACCCAAGGCATTTTAATTGCTTTGCAGAAGATTACAAAGCCTTATTCCCATTTGCTGTCTCTTTCCCTCAAAAAATACTAGTAAGTAGATGATAGACTGAGTTTATAAACAACAGCCATCCATTATGTCTCTAGCCCCCCAAATGTTGCTGCAATTGGGAACCATCATTCAATGTCTTCATTCTGGCTTATCCGCAGTGCTGGCTGAAGAGTTACGGGGTTAAACTTCAGAGGGCAGCCTTGCATTGTTTGGGGTCATTGGGACACATCCTTGCTTTTTCCTTCAACGTTTCTGGAGAAACTGCTGCACAGCTATGACAGATGTGACTTGCTGGTCTTCTAAACCTTTCTGTGATTTCTTTTTCAATTTCTGCACCCAAGAATATCAAAACAGCTAGGTAAATGCAACAACAGCTGAATTATGGAAAACTAAGCCTTCTTGAATTGAAATGCGTGTTCTGTGGGAATGGAATTCACAAATTTAACAGATGTAAATATGCCACAGTTCACTCAAATGTGTTACGTACTGTAATTCTTTCACTGTTGCTACAGGAATTGACCCTAAAAGGCTGCAGGGCTTGAGAGCTTTAACCTAGAGTTCCTTTAAGTCTCTTTTTCTTCAGCTCTGTTTTTCTGAACTTACTGAAAAAAATCCACGTGGTTATTTTATTACTCTTTGACCTTGGTGATAAACCCTTAGGGTGAAATCTTGGCCCTATTGAAGTCAATGGCAAAATCCCATTGACTTTAGTGGGGCCATGATTTTGATCTTTTTATCCAACATCAGTTTCCATCACTTACTTGAAAATGTACTTAACTATGCTGGCTGAGAATACCACGAGTTAATAAAATCAATTTAAAGACATCCTTTCATAGCTATTATCGTTTTTGTTGCTTTTCACATTTAATAAATTATTCTTAATTAATGGGGTGGTTTTTTTGCTTTCTTTTTTCTTTCCTGTTTTTGGTTGTTGTTTTCTTCTGTTTGAGAAATCAATAAATCCCAAACAAAACTGAAACTCCTGTAGAATCCATGAGGTCTGAGTGTGTCAAGAAAGCGTGACTATACCATAAATTTGTGGAACAGGATGAGAGATTAAAGTCTTTTTGTTCTCCCCTTGCCTCCTTCTTGTACCCCCTACCCGTGAATATGAGAAGGTCTCTCTTTATGTGAACAGACTGTAGGAATATGACTGAAGAAAAGCCTGGACGTTCAGTGGTCCTTCCCCAAAACAACAAACAAAATTAGAGGCAAGGACACAAGAGTGAGTCACTGCACTTCCTTTTCTCTAGACGCAAGTGCTCCAGCTACATCAACCTAACAGTCTTTTCTCCTTGAGCCCTTTTCTATCATGCTACAAAGGAAAGAGCATCAACTGGAAAGATAGCCTTAAAAACCACCTGATATAAATAATCATTAATCCCTGGCAGCTGGATTCTAGAGGGGTTTCTGTCTTTTCATGTAGAGTCTCCATTTGCATCTCTGTTATAGCAAGTATTGCCTTGGATACTTAAAATCCAGTTATTGGTGACCGTCACAGGTGATCTGCCTCTGCAGTACCCAAAGGCATTTGTTAACTGAGAGTCTTGAGAAATTGGTAAACTGATCCTCAGTTCCAATCTTTCTGGCAAGCTCTGGTGGAGATACATCATGAGGACTGCACAGCCACCGAAGACACAAAGACTTGTGCCAACAAAATAATTTTCCTGCATCTGTCCTATTTCAACCTGCCTCCCAGCTGCCCTGCCTCTCCAGCCTCCAGACGTTCCACTCTGTCTCACTCCACAAATTTCTCATTTTTCCCAAGTCACCTTCATGTCTTATCCTAGATCCCCCAAATCCTGCTACTCCTTTTCCTGCTACTGTATGAATAGAGCAACTGTTGAATCATCTGTCTGGTTTTTTAAAAGGAGGATTCATTTAAGTGCACCATGTGCTTGCAGCCCGGCCAGGATCACTTGATTTTGATTTCTCTCTCCTTTTCCTCATCTTTTTTCTCAAAATCTTGTGGGTTCTTCAGGGGTGGGGCATTTTCCTGTATGATTTTTTGCTTTCTTCAGATGCTAATTACCTTGCATAATGGGATGCTTGTTGGTTATATTAGGAATTACAAAGAGCATAATTAAACCATATTTCCCACCTCTTATCTAACACAGCAGTTCGGTGCCAATCCCTCGTGAGAAATTGCAGCATCATTTTTAACTGACCTAGACACAGCCTTCTGAGAAAAACCTGTTCTTCATTTTCTTTCTCCCTGATCCTACATTCATTCTTCCTTCATGCTATTCAGTCTCCTCAAGAATGTATCTTGCTTTTTGATATTCACTGGCAAAAGGACCAGAAATGATGGCTATTCTACAGTTCTACAGATTTCTCTGTTTGTCCAGATTCATGGCTACTAGTGGGGTCCTGAAACTTTGCTGCATGTGCCTCTCCAGCACAAAGTTTCTCAGAGACTCATCCTGAATGGGCAAACCTATCTCTTTCTCACTGGTGGGACTGCCTGGCATGCAGAAATCAGAAGCTAAAATAGCTCTTGATTATCATTGTCTGTCAACTTCGTTTAAAAATGTTGATCTAAGTAATTAAAAAACAGGTTTCACACAAGTGCATTTAAAAAGCTTACTCAGTTTTAATAACACAATCATATGTGCAGCTATAGAGTTCTGCAAAACTCATTTTCATTGCCCTACTGCTATGTAGCTGGAGAATAACACTGTGCAAAACCCTGTTCTCTGTTCCTTTAACTTTCTGACACATTTCTGTTTGGTCTGAAACTTCACATGCTTGGATATGACACAAAGGTACATTTTTAATGGAAAATTTGAAAGAATTAGTTTGGCTTGCTTTCAGTTAGTGATCCTTTAAAAATTACATAAAAATAAAAATAAGAACACTCTTCAAAGCTTAACTCAAAATGGTTAAAGGTACCACTCCTCATGCTGGGCTTATAGATAGCCAGATGAAAAATTAAAAATTATTCTGAGTAACTGAGCCCTGGATTTAGTGTATTCCCAAATAAACATTAAAAACAACAACTATTGTTTTAGTTACTGGGTTCTCAGGGGAGTTATGTGTATGCATTAAACTCCATAACTCGACTCCGTGGTGCTGTAACCAGAGGATTAGATGACACATGTACAGACTTCACATCTAAACACACCCAAATTTTATCTCAACTGCTGCACAGTGACAGCAAGATGCTCTTCAATCTCATCTGCCCGAAGAAATGTGAGGGACAGTTATAGCTCATACCATTTTATTGGAATAGAAATCAGCACTCTCTTGAACTTATTGTTCACTGCCCTCTGAGAGTCCTTCACATTAGGAAATTAATTGGGATATGCTGGAAGAGCATCCTGGGAATTCTTTGATTGTTTTAAATCCTGCCCCCAGCCTCCTACCCTCTGAATACTACATCACCTCTGTCACAGACAAGTTCCCTTGATTGCCATAAAAGCAGAGGGGGGGGAAAGGAAATTTTAGTGTCTTGAAATGGCTGAGTTTGCATGATGTAGGAGCTAAATGTCTTTGTAAGGATCCATCTAATTCTTTCTTGTGAAGTATTTTAAGTGTCCCCACCCTTTTTACTAAAACTGTGTAAACTGAATGTTCTGAGTACCTGAAGTATTTGGTTAGCTCCAGTATAACTGGGTATTGCCAAGGTACTGAGGATGTTACCATCAGACTTATGAGCTACATCTTAGCTGCACCTAGAACAAAAGCTGGAGTTGATCTGCTGACTTTTGCAGCTTTGTGATCCTGGATTGACAGGGCCTGATGCAGTCTAGATCTGTTTTAAGAGTGTCTGCCAATCCCCATTTCCTCCGTACTGGTGGTGAAATTGAATGGGTCCTGTAAACACCGGTCGGTGTAGAAATTCTGCAGCCACTGTGGTCATTTCCAGGCTGTTATAGAGCCTTGTGCTATGTGGTGACACAGTGTTCCTGTGTGGCCCAGTGTATATTCAGGAACAAAGCAATAAACTTACCCAGCAAAGCCTTTAGTGTGTTCGCCAGCTAGCCTTGCCCTGCTACTTAAGTTAGGGTCTGAGAAAGTGGTTCTGCTTAACTGGAGGTACAAATGAAAACCCCTACCATTTCCCCATATGCTCCTGTCTCCAGGCCACACACCTCTAGTTCAAAGGATTTATAGCAAGCTGTGGGGGAAAAGTTTGTGGGAGAGCCCTGCTTACACTACTGGGAAAACATCACTGGAATTAATCTGGATTTTCACTCATATGGCACATATGTGAAGAACTATAAAATAATGTTGTGCATATTTGTGAAAGATAAATTTCGTCTGCAAAATGAAGACATACAATAAATATAAATCTTGATGTTTTATGCTAATTCAAGTATATTTCACTTCCTTGATTTTGAAGAAATATCTCATTCTATTGCATTTTTCCACGGGAATTTCTCAATGTGTAAAATAGCATGAAGTTATTGATGCGCATGCATTTAAAATGTCATCTGTGGGGGGCATTGGGAATACTTTACTCTTCTTTTAGAGATGGATGAATTTTACTCTGGGATTACACTACTTATGAAATTCATGTATTTGTCAGGGAGTGAAATTTGTATCCCCATCTCAGTGGGACAGTGATTGATACTACTATTCCTACTGAGGTCCAAATAATTCATTAAATGTTTCAATTTTGATGTTAGTAGTTATAGAATTCTGTAGTTTCTAGTGGCTTAAGAATAAACTTGCAGAGAAGTTCCAGTGAGTTCCAGTTCTTCCCTGGTGAGTTCCAGTATGGGTTGCATTGTGGAGTACTGAAGAGGCTGTTACTGCATATATCCCAAGTTACACTTTTCTAGCAATAATTTGTTACTGAATCCAGAGCAACTAAGGTAGGATTTCTGTTTGTGCATGTCAGGAGTGATACACCTCTCTGAGACCAAATTCTACTGCCCTCGCTGAAACTCTCTCATGAATCTTATTCTCTCCATTAGTTTGAACCCTATTTGCACGTTAGGTAGAAGCAAGAGAACTGTGTTTCCCCGGGACGAAAGACCATTAGTAAAATTAAGACATTGCTTATAGTTAACATTTCATATGTACGTATTTTATTATTTTTATTAGTTGTTACATCATTTTGGTTAAAAAAGGAGTGCTTCCCCTTTAAGGTTCCACAAGCAGCATCTTTTCTTGTCTATTTGGATAAACTCAGGTATATGTGCTTGTGAGAAGAGAGCACTGGAACTTGAAGAGCTGCAGGTGTTTTCTGGTGGTCACAGGGCTGGCTTAAGTCAATAATATTCATTTTTAGAGTCCTAAATGTCTTTGGACCTATCAGTATATATCATACTGTGTTCAGTTTTGGGCCCCTCAATACAAGAAGGACATTGAGGTGCTGGAGTGTGTCCAGAGAAGGGCAACGAGGCTGATGAAGGGTCTGGAGCACAAGGCTTATGAGGAGCGGCTGAGGGAACTGGGGTTGTTTAGCCTGGAGAAGAGGAGGTTGAGGGGAGACCTCATCGCCCTCTACAACTACCTGAAAGGAGGTTGTAGCGAGGTGGGTGTTGGTCTCTTCTCCCAAATAACTAGCGATAGGTCGAGAAGAAACGGCCTCAAGTTGCACCAAGGGAGGTTTAGATTGGACATTACGAGAAATTTCTTTACTGAAAGAGTGGTCAGGCCTTGGAACAGGCTGCCCAGGGAAGTGGTGGAGTCACCATCCCTGGAAGTATTTAAAAGACGTGTAGATGAGGTGCTTAGGGACATGGTGTAGTGGGCATGGTGGTGTTGGGTTGACGGTTGGACTCGATGATCTTAGAGGTCTTTTCCAACCTTAATGGTTCTATGATTCTATGATTCTATTATTCTAGTATCTTGGAGACACTTCTTTCTTTGGTGCTGCAGATTTATTAGCAGAGGTGCTCATTTCCTTTTGCTTTGAACAACAGGCAGTTTTTCTGCTAAAATGTTCGTAAGTCCACCAGGTTTAGGAATCAGTACATTCTTACACCCTCTTTGGCTGGCAATATGTCAGGTCATTTTGACCTTAAAAGTGTACTACATTGGAAGTTCCCAAGTTTCATGGTGAGGGAAAAGTGCACCTGTGCTAGATATGTGGTGTGAAGGCATCACATAACCTTCTGGTATTTTGTTTGTTTCTTTCTTTCTTTCTTGAGGGAGAGCTGCCCAGTGTGTTGTTTTTGAGAATATTACTTATCACTAATATTACTTAGATCCAAGGTGCTTGAGCTTCAGGAAGATGTCCATTCAACACGTATCTAGAGAGAAACAGCTATTAAAAAGTACCGGGTTCAATTCCATTTTAACAGTGTTATGCTGTTGTAACTTTCCTCTTGACACAGGAACACAGGAACTGCTGCCCCCAGCAGCCTGTCATCTGGCAATAAGCAGCATCAGAACTTCAGAGGATGTGTAAACTAAGCCTGTGGGGCACCAAAGTAATGTGATGTACATTTTGTGTTGCTGAGCAAAGACTTGGGGCAAATCTTGTAGGGAAAAAAAAAAAAGAGTTGGTTCAGTCTGAACTTTTGTTCCTCAGGAAGCTGAAGAAGCTCTTCAGGAAGCTGAAGGATGAAAGAACTGAGCCAAAGGAAGTGGACACCAACCAATCAAAGGACCCTCAGCAATGGGATCTTGACTACATCTTGGAACCTTTCACTGGACTGACTCCAGAATACATGGAAATGAGTAAGTTTTCTGAATTCCCTTTCCCTTTCTGCAATAACCATAGTTTTACATAGGACCGATCACCGTATATCATATGTCTGTATGTCATTACTTGGCATGATAAAGGGGGAAAAAACCCAGAACACTTGTAGCTTTGCAGAAATTACATGCAAGACAGCAGGGCTATGAGACTACTGCATTACCAGCATAGCAACAAAGATGAGTCCTAGTGTCTGTTAATACTTACACTGTGGGAGTCCAATGTTCCCAGCTGAGAACAGTGCATAGAAACCATACAGCCACAGAATCACAGAATGGGTAAGGTTGGAAGGGACCTCTGGAGATCATCTAGTCCAACCCCCTGCTCAAAGCAGGGTAAGCTAGAGCAGGTTGCTCAGGGACTTGTCCAGTTGTCCAGTTGGGTTTTGAATATTTCTAGGGATGGAGACTCTACAACCTCTCTGTGCAACCTGTTCCAGTATTTGATCACCCTTACAGTAAAAATTTTTTTTTTAATGTTTAAATTGCATTTCCTATATTTCAATTTGTGCCCATTGCTTCTTGTCCTGTCACTGGGCACCCTTGAGAAGAGTCTAGCTCTGTCTTCTTTAATCCACCCAAGAGGTATTTGAACACATTGGTAAGATCCCCCTGAGCCTTCTCTTCCTGTGGTACAATAGTCCCAGCTCTCTCAGCTTCTCCTTGTACGTCAAGTCCTCCAATCCCTTAATCATCTTAGTGGCTCTCCACTGGATTCACTGCAGTATATCCATGTCTGTCTTGTACTGGGGAGCATAGAACTGGAAAGAGCACTCCAGATGTGGTCACAGTAGTGCTGAGTAGAGGGGAAGGATCCCCTCTCTTGACCTGCTGGTAATGCTCTTCCGAATGCACCCTGGAAGGCTCTTGGCTTTCTTTGTAGCTATGGTACATTGCTGTTTCATGTTCAACATGCTGTCCACGAGGATGCCTAGGCCCTTTTTTGCAAAGTTGCTTCCTAGCTAGTCGGTTCCTAGCATCCACTGGTGCTTGGGGTTATTCCTCCCCAGGTGCAAGACTTTGCGTTTTCCTTTGCTGAACTTTGTGAGATTCCTCTTGGACCATTCCTCCAGTTTATTGAGGTCCTTCTCAATGGCAGCACAACCATCTGGTGTAACTCCTTACAAAATTAAAATCTCTCATTAATGTTTCAAACGTAGTAAAAATATGTAGATTCCAAAATATAAATATATATTTTCTCATAGAAGTAAGTTACCCTTTACAACAGAAATCTGTAAGAATATCTTTTTAGATGACTTAGTTCATGACTGAATGTTACATGGTGTTGAATCATGTACACAGCATTCCCAGCTATGCTTGAATTAAAATCCACACACATATACAACAGGAGAGAACCTTCAGCCTATAAGAGCTTCTTGGTCAGCTGAAAGAGACAGTGGAATGGAGAATTATCATTCACACTCATGGAGAGATGTGGCATGCAGGTATTGAGTTGGCCACACTTTCTAAGGAAATCTAGGGCACACTTGGGAATTATTTCTAACTCTCCCACCTTTCATAACAGTTCTTTAACCAGTATATTCTCTAGTTTTTTAAATAGCATGTGCATACTTCCTCTGCATGTGTCACCCTTCTGCAGTGACTGACGTCACTAGTGGCATGCACTGCTGGACATTTGGTCATCTTTCAAACCTGTGTAAAGTAGGAGAAAATCCATTAAAGTCAATAGTATTCTAATTTTGTAAAGCTGGTGCCCACAATGTATATATCGTCTATCGTGTATATATGTGCTTGCTGTTTTTCGCAATTACTTAAATTGCTGCTAAGCTATGGCAAAGATCAGTACTTTTTCAAGGTTGCTCCACAGTTTGCTTTTCCACATTAAAGGAGATAAGTATGTTGGTGGAAACCCAGATGGAACTGGGAGCAATTCTTTCTTGAAGTAGCAAGATGCCATCAATTATATATTTAGTAACCACACCATCAGGGAGACAGCAGTTCCTGATTTCCACTAGGTGGGATCCAGAATCTGGATCTGCTGCTTCACAGAAATACCTCTCTCAAGATGCAATGTCTGTCAGAGTGGAACTGTATGCGCTCTTTATTATCTGCAAGTGTGGATTGCTGACATCTTAGTGACTTGATCCATCATTTGCGTATCATTAAAAGACTCTCTGATTTAGGATCTGAGGTCAGTGTGTCCACTGTAAGTCATTTAAGACGTATCATTAGAGTGTTTTCTGTTATCTGGAAGTCAAGAGTCAAGAAAGAAACTTTAAAGAACTGAGTTTGTTCAAATAAAATATCATTAGTAATTTATTTTCATTTTAACATGTTTAGCACTGTGCCATTGTCCTCAGTAGTTATAAGTTGGAAGTCTGGTGAATCTTGATTGCACTTTACTCAAGAGAAAATGTAACTCCATTACCCAAAGTTGTGCTGATACTTATGAAATTATGTTTGAAATTCTGAGTACAGCATCTGGCCTGTATAAATGGATACAGAGAGCAAACCCAACAACTAGGCATTTTTGGTGTAATTCTGCTTTGTAGGGAATCCTCTGTTGCCTCCGTTCAGCTTTCACTGAGATCGTTTGATCACGTTCATCTCCATGCATCCACTTATCAACTGCTCCAGCAGGAGCAGGTCAAACACTGGGATAAAGAGGTGCACTACAGATGAATTAGCCAAGGACAAATATCAAGCATCTGATAGAGAATTCCAAAGTGAAATATATACATGCCTTCTTTCTCATTCTAAAGTGTGTTTGTTATAAACTCCAAGGAGTATCTCCATGACTCAACAGAACCCAGGAGGACAGAGATGCAAATAATCGCCAGATAACTCAGTCTTGCAGCCCTGGGACACAATCCAACTTCAGCTGTCCTCAGGGAAATGAACCTGAGAGGAAGCAGCACAGGGATGCTAGGGAGTAAGTAAGAGGCCAGGCTCTTCACACCAGATGCAAACCAAAATTGGAGCGTACCCTTCAGCCTCAGCCCTGTAGCTGCCTCATGAGTAGACCCTGGAGAGGCAGGGGAGGAGAAAGGGGGAATGGTATGGGTAGGGGAGGAGGAAGAAGAGAAATAATTTAGGCAAACCCAAGCTTTAGGGCATAAAAGTATTCAGGTGAGAACCACAGCTTGTCAATGGGCATGTTATCTAAAACCAGACGTCTGTTAAATATTGTATGTGACAACTCCTGTTTTAACAAGCCACTATTCTCAAAACATTTGAGAGAGAATGCATTTTGTGACAAAAAAGGTGAATACCATGTGTGGTGTATATATATATATCTATAGAAAGAGCTATATTGATTTATAGATATAATATATACTATATTTATAAATGCATATATGGGATTTTATATAGTGGTGGATTTATGTAAATATATAAATATGTACGTGTACATGAGGTACTTTATATAATGGCAGATTTGGGGATCTCTTTTATGGATATGTTTGTGGATCTGAATCTTGCCCTCTGTAGTGCCATTAAGTTGAGAAAAAGAAACCCTCACGTACCATCATCTCCCTCTCAATTGTTTCAACTCATCTTAGGATCTGGCTGTGTGTTGCAGCCTCTACTACCTTATCCCCTTCTGCACATTATGATATTTTGTTGAAAAATTCTCCTTTAGGATCAATTTTTTCCATGCATTACTTCAGCCCAAGATGATTTTTCCTCCTGAAAACTTTAAGCAAACTTCTTCGCAATTTTTGAGTTAAAAAATATAAACATTTCCCCTTGTAAATATTTTCATATGTTTTTATGTTCAGGCATAGCTCAGAAATGTCTGCACTTTAACATGCAAAATTTCCTTGTTAGCTAGTTCTCTCTAAGGATAAGGACCTTTAGTTATTGGTAATAAACAAACAGAACAAATACAACTGTTTATAAATATTTAATTTCTTGTCCTTGCACATCTGTGGTAGTTGATCTTATTCATTCTGGGAGCTAAAGCACGAAATCAGTTGCAGCATGAATAGCTAATTACAGCGAAAGCCACGGGCAGGGTAAGGAGGAACCAGACTTCTTCCCAGTTATAATGGGCCAGAGACTGCTGAGTACGCTCTGTGATAACCAAGAAGTGTGGCTGGCTGATACAGAAGCAGGATGGAGTCTTGAGCGTGTTATGAACTAGAATCCCACTTTCCAAACATTATGTACCAGTGCTTTCTCCTAATTGTAGTTGGACCTAATGCAAAGCATCCAGGTGTGGGAGGAAGCTCTTTCCACTCTCCATTACCTGTGGCAAACTCCCATAGCATCTGTGATGATGCCATCATCCTGATTCGAGATGTTTGTGTAGGAGATCAGCCTTGATTCATTGATGAGGACACCACTTAGATGCAAAGATCTGCCTTGTTCAAGTGACTTGTAGTATCAGGGTCTAAGCTACTGATGTTATAAATCACTGGACACTAAGCCTGTATTTTAGATTAGTTCCTTGTGCCTAAATGATAGACAATGTTGAGTGCCTCATCCTGCAGCCATTCAGGGATAATTAGATAGATGCCCTGCAAATGAATGGATGAGTTACTAATCTAAACATTTGTTTACAACAGGAGAATTAGCTTCTCAAGTGAAGAGAATAGCTCACTGAGCCTTGTAGTGTGCCACAGGGAGCTATGCCCTGCCCGTGGGATTCAAAACAAATGCACAGCAAGTGAAACCCAAGCTGCACCTCCCCAGCCTGCTGGTTGCCCCGGGTCCATATCACTGCACTCAGCTGTCAGATTCACTGCAGAGTGACTCAGACCACCCACGCCGAGAGGAAGCACTTTGTGCGGCTCAGCACTGAACCTGTCAGCTGGGATTCTTGTGAAGGGCATCAAGCTGGAATGGCGAGGCAAGAGGCAGTTCCACAGCTTATTTACCTGTTTTTCTAAATTTGATTTGAGAGGGGGAGGGAAGGGAAGCAATGCAGCAAGTACAGAGGAAGCTTTTTTTTTTCCCTGAATTGCTTAAAAAGGCAGAATGACTGGGATGTAAGAAGATGTATGATATTAAGGAGAAGAGAGAAATCTGACTGCTGTTTCAGAACTTAGTTCTTAATTTTCACACTGATTTACTCAGGCAAGCTCCCACTGGTATCAGTGGCTATCATCTGCTCAACCAAGAATGAAGCAGCTGAATAAAAAAATGTAGACTGGGCTTACTGTAGCCTTTGGGTTCCTCCGTCCAGACAATGATGGCGTTTCATGCAGAGACAGGCATGGAGAGATTATGTATCCATGTGTGAATATTCACTACATTCAGGTTTGTCCTGCCAGGATGCTCCTACTCTAACACCACGCAGAAAGCCTCTGACCAAGCTGAGATTCTCGACTTCAGGTCTGCCATTCGCTAGGCTGTACCCTAATCACAGGCAGTCCTTGCCTTTTGTACCTATGCAGAGTTTCTTCTACTAATTTCTATCAAAAGGGTTGACATGTGCCCTTTCTGAAGGAAACCTGGAGTCTGACCCTCTCACGATGAGGCAAATCATATATTCTCTTTGTATTCCCTTATGAAGCAGATTAGCCCTGGTGAGGCACCACTTGTCTGAGGGATAGTGTTTGGACCAATGTCAGGATGTGTTTTCCAGTACGATATGCCACAGGCAAAGGAGTTTTTGATGATAACTATCCCACTTCAATTTTGGAATGGCCTTTTATTCTGATTTATTATACCAGGAAGCTTGAAGCCTTGTAGCTGAGGGGCTGTAGGAAGCTTTCTCATCATTTGGACTAGATGTCGTGGGAAGGGGAAACGATACTTTCCGCTGGTCTGTTGACTTCACATGCCTCCTCCCCATTCACAAACCCATTAATTCGCGGAAAGCTCTCTCTGCCCCAGGAAGACATACCCAGAGAAGTAAGACTACTTGTCATTTTGCCCTTTTAGACAGGAAAGATGATATATTGAGGCTTTGGGGTAAGAACTTGTGATGCTAGGATGTTTCCTGGCCCTAAATAAAGACTCAAGGATTTTCTCAAACTGAGGCTTTAAAAAGATAATGAAATAGGTAGGTAGGACAGAGTTGGGAAATACAAGGCAAAAATTTATATACTTTTCATAGATAAAATCTCCTATTCATAAACTGTAATGCGAGTTTTCTTGAAGAATTGTGCTGCAATAGTTCTGAATGATTGGCAGAGAGTAGGTAGCTGCAGCGTGGAAGCAAGACATTAGAGCAAATTCAGGGCAGCCGATGGTAGTAATGATGGTTTCATGGATTCTGACTCTTGCACAAAGTTGTATTTCAACCATTATTAGTTATGAAAGTGGAACATCAAACTAGGAGCAGGTCCAGCAAAATCAAGTACATGACTTTGATGTAACATAGAGCAAGCATCAAGACCAAGGCATTTAGTTTTAAGGTAAAAGCCATATATAAATCTAAAAAAAAAGAAAAACATAAGAGCATAAAACCCGAAGTCTACAAGTCAGGCAGACTTCCATTGTCTTCAGTGGCATTTTACAGATACTAGTAATGTGGAAGGAAGAGGCCAACACTTCACTATGGCAAATAAACTCTAAGTTTTCCTTTGGGGAAAGCTTTTGTGGGTCATTTCTTCAATGGGCTGAACTCTGAATCTGATTTCAGTCAGCAGACTGTGCTGAATTTCATTCTTGAACAGGCCTTGTCAGTCAATAGCATGTCAGCACATAGTTTTGATTTGCACCAGTGAAATTTCTGATGACTGTTTGTTTTGATATTATTAACTGATACATATTTGTATTTCTTAGCAGACAGACTCTTAAGCAGAGACACTCTTAATGTTCCTGAGTGATCAGAAAATTTTGCTCAAGGAATCCTGAAACATAAATTGTCATTTTTAACATGTGTCAAATTTGTCATTAGTACTTTCTGTTTCTAAAATTGTGCAATGACTTTTGACCCAGCCCAATATACCAGACCATATCCATTCCCAAAGTAGGTAGCATGTATAGCAATTTCCTCATCCAGCTGGTAGCAAGTTTCCAACATGGGTAACTAGCCTGCAGTGACAGGAGTTGGCAAGAAATTGATGTTTAGAGTAGCAATAAATATTGCTAATGAAACAAACTTTCTAAAATCAGCTCCAAAACCAGCTAAATGATGCATGTGAATGTGTGAAATTTATGCCACTGTTTTCTTGAGAAGAAACTGACATCAGCAATGACTTTCAGATTCTTATTTCATTCGATCTTCCCTTCTCTAACCCCTCTAAGAGTCCAAGATTCGTGTGGCAATTAATTGAAAACATTTTTTCTCAAAGAGAAATAATAATAAAGGGTTTCAATATCCAACTTCTGTTAAAAATCAATGGCAAAACTCCCTTTTGAATTTTGAGAAGCAAATGATCAGATCCAATGTCTGTAGCTACCGACTACCATAAGGATTAATCTTAGAGGTTTGGAAGAATTTCCCCTAAAGCAGGAAAATCCATCAAAAAGGCAATGTGTGAGGCAGCAAAAGAAAAAAAAAAAAAAGAATCATTGAAGAGAAACCTGCATTTTTCTATAATCTCTATAATGAGGATGGATTTGAAAATACCAACTGAGCCTGTTGTGTGTAGGCTTGTTGCATACATTTATTACCAAAGAGTAGTAAATTATACCTTTTCCTTATTTTCTCAGCCAGGCTTGGCTGCATATTGGAACGTTTCTTTTTAGGACTTGGAAAGTCGCTTAGTGCAAGAGTGACTCTTCCATTGTTTACATCCAGTAACACATGATCCTATGGCAGATATTATTGATACAGAAGTAAGAAAAAAAGCAACAGAATCATAAACAATTACCTTCTCTCAGGTTACGTTTTGATGTAAGAGATACTAGGGTTACTCACACTAGTCAGTGTGTAAATTTGGTAGAACCTGAGTGATATTCACTTTGCAAGGTTTTATGCTGGGACCTGATTCTGTATCCCTTACACAAGAACACTAGACAGCACTCTCCAGATCCATAATTTAAAAGCCTCGATCTGTGCTCTTAATCGTAATTTTGGAGGCCAGAGTTAGAGGGACAGCATGTGCTCTGTCTGTCTTCATTGGGTTTGGGTTCTGTTCAGGCCCTGTGCACAGAGGAACAGCTTCTGTGAAAAGTGGACTTCTGAGAAACGCTGTGGTCTGAAAGACTGCTCTTGATGCTGTTTGTCTTTTACAGTTTTTGTCTCAGGGCCCAGCCAGCCTAAGCCTGGATGAGATGTTGCAGGTGTGGCATCAGGTGTTGAGAATCTCATGGGCTGGTTCGGAGGCCTTTCCCTCTTTCCTGCGTAAGTCAGACAGTAAAGGTGACTTGTCCTGGCCACCAATAATATGTGGTTTGGGTTTTTTCGCTCATCAGAAATAGAGTCTGTGTCACTGACAGAACATCTAGCCTCCTGCTTTGATACCCCAGGAGAAGGCGTTATTTCCCATGTCCTTGACTTCCCCTTATACACAGCATTCAATCATTTTGTTAAGTAGCTTGTGCCATGACGCTAGGTGATGTTCATGTCTCCAGGCTGACCTACCAGGCAAGTAGGAAAGCTATGAAAGAGGCTGGATGTCCAGAGGTCCAACTCCTGGCACAGGTCTCTTTAGCCTTTTGTCTCAAAGCAGAGGAGAATAATCACTCAAGTCAGGTAGCTCCTGTGTGGGATCAGAGAGTTGTATGTGACCACTAGAAGAGCTTTATTTGGAAACCTTGTGGCATAAGCATGAACGTAAAAAGGGTATTCCAGGGTTGCCATCATGTCCTCCAGCCAAAAATAGGATGTCTCAGCGTCAGCTGTCCTTCATGGAACAGTCTTTGTGAGTGCCCTGAAAGTATTGTAAATGTTTCCACCGTGACTGGACAGGCGTCCACAGAACTCCAGGATGCTGCGACTAGATTGCTTCTGGGACCTGAACTGTACGGCAGGGATTCTTCTCTTTTTAATCCATGCAGCTTTGTTGACGTATTTGTTTGTACAAATACTGACCGAACTAAACAAGTACCTTTAAGTTACTGAGGCTCTTCACAAACTGCTTGTTTTGAGTGATTGTTTGCTAGTTTACTACACAAGACCATCTAAATTATGGCACGCTTGGTTTTGTTTTTGGGTTTTTTTGCCTGCTTTTTTCATCATTTACACTTTCATAAAAAGGAGGCTAGAGGATTGAAGAGATTTCAAGATGGCCACACAAACACTTCTGGCACAAAGTTTTCTATGAAGATATATTTACACAATTGTCCAGAAGTCCTTTGCATACCTTGACCATTCTTTCATGAACTTGAAAAAAAATTAAACTGCATTTTCCCAGGCAATGAATAAAAGGAGCTGCAAACAACATCAAAGCAAATGCGTGTGTGTGGTTTATATTTAAAGCATTGCAAACATGTCTTTTTTTTTAAAAAAAAAACAGAATCCTTCCAGCATTATTGCTGCTAAATTCACTTAAAACCAAATAAGGCATATTTTGGCGCTATATATTTTTCTAAGCATTTCACAGTTTTTTGGGACATTACTCTAACATCTGTTTTTATTTCCTTGTTAATTCTTTTTCCTGACTCTGAACATAAAATATTCAGGAAAGTATGATTTCAAGGATACGATGTTTGTATGCTTTGAAAAAGCTCCATCTTAGTGTATGTTAGGATATACTCTTTATCTCAAAGCAAAACAATGAAAATGAAAATAAAAAGGCCGTATATATAATACAGACATAATACTTTATTGTGCAAATATATTGTCACTGAGAAGAGAAAAGCAGGAATGTCAGTTAGAAGACTTGCAATCTGCACACAAAAAAAGATGCATGCAAGAGAGGATCCTGGAGAAAGCTGTTTCATCAGTTAGTTCTAGGTTGTGACAACAGTGCCTAAGGAAATGATTTTAAAGTAAAAATTTGTGATACGTAAACCGCTGATTTTCACAAAAAGTGCAACAAATTCCTCCCATAGAGGAGAGAGAACTTATACAGGGATTTGCCAAAAAAGAAGCCACAATAAATAGGGCCTTATACACACCAACCTTTTTTCTATACTACTACCTATTTAATTCTGAAGTGTAAGTCAAAGTTAGATTTACTAGTTTAATCTTATTGGAATTACTGCCTTTGCATTTGGGCAGCATGCTTTTCGGTCTCCTTCCTCTTCTTCTACTCTTCATTAGTTTTCTGGGGTAATAAATGTCTCTCACTTCCCTGAAGTATTACTTTAAAATGATGTAGCATTTTTACAAGGAAATGATCCAGTCTCATGAGTAACATTCACCACTGATGCCTCCTCCCTTCCATGGAAGATGCAGACTTTTAGGCAATTTGTTAATTCCTCAGTACCTTGGAGGGGAAAAAAAAAAAGTCAGCCCTTTTCAGATTCCAATTGTATCCAAATGAGATTTACCCAGATGAGGTAGATCCTGAAGTGCCCCTGAAAGAAGGGGGAATTAAGGATACTCTGCCCACCCAAAAACTGAAACAGCTTGCTTGGAGGGACTTGATTTTCTACTACATTATTCCAAGCATCTCTAGAGCACTGAGAGTTGTCAGAAAAACACAGTCTGTCAGCATTGTGCTTTTGCTGGGTGACATTGGTTCCTTAGCTGCTTAGAAGATAATTTGTTTGCATAAAGACAGGTCACCCTATGCCCTAGAGAAGAGGCATAATTCACTCAGAAAACAATGTAGTCTTTTTGTTTATATCATTATACTATGGGTGCTGAGCGGAACTCTGTGATGCTAGTAGTCTAATACTGGGAACAAGATGATACAAAATGTGCCATCCACTTCAAAGTGAGAGGGTTCTCTTTGGTTGATTGGTTGGTTGGATGTTTTTTTTCCCCTGTGGAAGAAGCCAGGCTTATTAGTTGTGTATCTGTTACACAAGCAAGTATGGAGAACTCAGGAAGTCTGTGCTTCACTGCACTACTACTTGTTCTTGAGGACCAGTGGACTAGTGCTTTCTTTCTACCAAACTACTTTACTTAAATTGCAAATCCAGCAAAAAAAAAAGTGACAATAGCATTCTCCTTTGCTAGGACTTAAAGAGGAAGATTTCTAACTTTGGAGGATATCAGTGACATAAGGAGGGATGAAAATGCTATATGACACCACAGGCTCATGCATCCAACAAAGACACTTATTCTGTTCATGCTCTTGACAGATTGCCACCGAGTTTTCCAAGGGAAGCTGGGAAGAAACAGTGACACCTTGTAGATTTTCTCCTCTTGCTTGCTTGTGTATCATTTTCCTTACAGGCAAAAGGACAGGGAAGAACAGCACAGTCTTAATCAATTAATTATGTATAAATGCAGAAGAATACACCCCAAACCCTTTGTCCTTTATTAAATTTATTATTTACTTTGGCTTGTGCTTGTGCTACAGACTAGAAGCATTATTAGAAACATTGATAAAGCATCGTGACAAAACTTTCTCTCCTTCAAAGCCTTGCTTTGTGATATTTATTACTGGGACCACATTGCGAAGTAGACTTTTATGGGTTTTGCAACACACAAAGCTCATCAACGATTTGCTATCATCTGCATTGACCAGCTCCCTTCAGAAGATATCAAAAAGCATTACATATTTCTCTTCCAGTTATCCAGTTCGGCTTTGTCACACTCTTTGTTGCCTCCTTCCCTCTGGCACCTCTCTTTGCTCTTCTGAACAACATCATAGAAGTTCGGCTTGATGCAAAAAAATTTGTTACTGAACTGAGGAGGCCAGACACAGCAAGAGCAAAAGATATAGGTAAGTAATGAAAAAACATTACAGTAAAAATAACACCAAAAATTGAATAAGGAAGAAGAAAAATGATAGTGAATTCATTAATAAATTCTGGTTTTCACTTACAGGAATTTGGTATAACATTTTGAGTGGTATTGGAAAGCTTTCAGTTATCATTAATGTAAGTATTTGGTTACACCAGTTTCTAACCATGATCTTGGGAGCTTAATTGTCCCTCCAACATGATTTAAAAGTGAAGTCTAATTTGCTCAATTGCTATAAAATACAATAAAGTCTAAATTATCCAGCTCATTCTTGTGGAAGTGTAAAACATGATTTAATTACAAATGAGATGACCATTCACTCATCTCATTCTCTCTATCCTTGTGTTACGTAGGGCAGGAAGACTAATTCGTATAAGAACAACCAATGAAGGGGATGTAAGCAGGCAACCCCAGATAATTGACAAAGATCTACTTCTCATTCATACCCATGCCTTTTTCTGTTACTCTGTTATTATAACTGTTGGTATGAATAAAAAAGGATGTAAATATAACATCCTAGATTCTAGGAACAGAAAGTCCTTAGCTAGATAGCATTAACATTTTTTCTGATATATACGGGTATGGTTATATCCCTAAACATTATTTCTCCCACAAAGTGAGTATTTCTGTAAGAGTAGCTCTTTTTTTTTGAGTTGTGTTACACACACCCAAGGTACAAAACCTTAATGGAAAAATACATTCTTTCATAGAACAAGAATGATTACATGAACATAATGCATGTCTAGAATACAGATATGTTATGTTTATTGTTCTACATGTATTCCCTAAGTAAAATTTTCCTGTGTATGCTTTAAGATAAAAAAGACTCATGTCCTAGGAGTTTAATCATAATACTATCTAGTGGGTTTTTGACCCACAGATCATAGAATCATAGAATCACTTAGGTTGGAAAAGACCTTTAAGATCAGTCAGTCCAACCGTAAAATATCAAAGGTATCAAAGCACTTTAGAAAGGCAGATGATTGTCACTACTGAAGGGAAAACTTGCGCAGAGGTGTTATGCAATTTATCTAGTACAATAGCTTCCAGCACAACAGCACTCTGTAGCAGTATGTAAGCTATCATTACAACTGGGAGAACTATAATGCCTGCAGAGAAGCAGTGTTGTTTGACTTGAGTGGAGCATTGTTCACTTATGGCTTGGAATTTTCCAGGATGTAAGGTAGGAAATCTGTGCAGCCCTGCACATACCCATAATTTTGCTGTCAGGCATAGATTTCAGGTTTCCAGCACCGATCTGTGCTGGATGAGCAAAACTCTGCAGCTTCTCAGTTTTATCGGAATACACTTTGCAGATTTATGATCCTTGGTTATTTTCTGTGTCAAACAAACTCTGAACATTTTTATTTCCTGGGGATTCCATTAAAATATCAGTTAGCTACTTTTTGTTGACAGAAATGTAAATATGTGCGTACCCAATTTTAAAAAATACCGAATGCCCCGTTCTGCTTCTCCATCTGAATAATATTGATGCAGAAGAACTATTTAGCAAAAAGTAATTTTAAATGAATCTAATAAATTCTTACTGATATGATCTAGATACTTCTGTGTCTGATTAACTTCACAATTATACCAGTTTTATACCAGCATGAGATCCACCGATGTCAGATATGTAAATCCTGATGCAGAGGGGAAAATGGAGGATGACTACCTTACACTCAACTGGTTTATCTCAGATAACACTGTGTAACTACACCAAATTATACACCAAATTATACCAGCTAGCTATTATGTCTTGCTGTAGTTTTTTAAAACTAGTGATAAATCTCCTAATGGCTCCAGGAATGGAAAGAGTTGGAGAAATGTACAGTACATTAATTGCTTTTGCTACTCTATGCTCTAAGAAATATTCCACTTCCCTAACTGCAACCTTCCCCTAGAGAGACAGAACAGGTTACTGTGCATTTATATAAGTATACGTTCTGTACCAGGTCTGGCCATTTAATTCCCACTTCATCACCATTCTAAACTTACTTGAACGTAAAAATTATCAACTGAATTAATCTAATCTGAAATACGTTAGACATAGATTCACGACGCTGTCGTTTGGTTGGTTTTTTTTTTGTCTCTCAGGCTTTTGTAATTGCTGTCACATCTGATTTCATTCCACGCCTTATGTATCAATATGCATACAGTCAAAATGGAACCATGCATGGCTTCATCAATCACACGCTCTCATACTTCAATGTCAGTCATCTCAAGGCTGGAACACAGCCAGAAAACTCCCCGTTTTCACAGGATGTTTTATTCTGCAGGTAAAGTACTTCTAATGACAGTTTGCATAGTCAAAGTAATTTCTTTGGGTCCTTTGTCAGACAAAATTTTTCCAAGTGGGAACTGATAATATTTGTCCTTTTAAAAAGGTGGTTTTAAGAGTACAGCTCTTAGAGTATTCTCACTATGTTAGAAGGTTCTTAGAAGGGTTTTTCCTGTGCATTAAAAGGCAAAATAAACAATTTAGGCAGACTTGCTCAAATAAAAACATCCTTTCTTTCTTTCTTGAAAGACATAACTTTCATTAAAAACAACGAGTTTTTAAAATGGACACCCACTAATTAGAACCAGGATTTCTGTATTAAGTTCAGTGTTTGCTTGATGAGATCTCAGTTTTCAATATATTCTGCCCATCTTTAAACCTGCACCATTCCCCATCTACGTGTCTTATATTTCAGATTCTTCTTTTCACACTGCAGAAACAAGACTTGACTTCCTTTAAAATATGTCCAAAATGTCTAGTCCATTGCTCCCATAGATCAGATACCTATGGAGTAGTTCCAGTTTACATGAGAAATCACTAACATGGTTCCAGGGCTCTCAAAGTAATCTTGCTTTTTTATAAAAACATGCAGAAATTCAAAGAGCTGTTCTAAGGCAGTACAACCCAAGGCTGTTCAAAACTCAGCTCCTCAGGCCAGTGCTATATTCAACAGCCTGCCTCACCTTCCTTTTGGACTCCCTTAAAATCATACCATGCTTAGCCTCTGCAATGGCAAGAGATCATCACAAAACTTGCTCTTCCATTTTCTTTGGAAGGAGAGCCTTCATTTATATGTTTTTTACTACACACAGGTCTTTAATTGGCCTCCTTTGTTTTGATGCATAGTATATATGCATATGTTCGCTGTCTTTTTCTGATGCATGGCAAGGTTTTTGAATCTAGTACTCCTGATATTTGCCATCTGAACCTGTCCTGGTTCTAAAACTAGTTTCATCTGTCTTTCCCAGTCTCCTTTCTCAAACTCAGGTCTTCACTCTCATGCTTTCATTGTGTGGTTTTACTCTGAGATCAAAATTTGGCTAAGGTGCCAAAGGTGAGATTCTTGAAATCTATCACCATATTCTCTCAGCATCAGTGTCAAAGCAAGGGTACAAAATCAGTTACCAAGCAGAGCAGAATGATGAGACAAATCTTCCAAGTGACATTCATGTACCACCTAGCATCAGACTAGTACTGGTTTATTGAATACTCAAATACTGGCAGAAAATACTGCTAGTATTGTAGATATTGTAAATATTAAGTAGTGTTTTCTGGTTAGAGCTTCAACATTCTTCTTTCCTCCCATTCACTTGAATTCATTGTCCTTGATAAATCTGTATTCAAAATACAAACAGATTTCTTCATTATCAGTTCCAATGATCCCTACATTTCTGCATATCTGACATTCAGAGTTTCTTAAAGACATTGTATTTACAGAGTAGATAGAGATGGCTAAGGCAGCTCGAAATTTTTTATAGGGTTACTGTTAAGTTATGACTGTTAGTCTCTTCCATAAATCTGCAAGAGCAGCTCTCAGCATGACATAGAAGGCTTGTAATTAAAGTTAGTTAGGACGCCCCTTTTTGTCCTACCAAAATCTTTGTCTTCATGTTAAAGTTGGGGAGAGAAAATATTTCAAAGAAATCAAACATTTTGATTAAAAAAAAACCCAAACACAACATTCAATTAATTTTAAGTATTTGCTGATTTTACCCTTCTAAAAATAAATTACTTTAGAAACAAGCAGCCACTTAAAAGCAAAGAGAGAAATTAATTTTGTAATTATGCTTCTAACAGGTGCTGTAAATTGCCCTTCAGAACAGTTCGCTTCTTTTCACTGATTATTTAAGGGATCATATTCTGGCTAGGTTCCTGAAGTAGCCAAAAACCTCCCCTTGATTCTAAATGACTGCACATTTCTAAATGTAGACTACATACCTATCTTCCACGAAATCAAGGGTTTTTTCCATTCTGATTTTATTAGGGAATAACATGTTTTGCTCAAATAGCTTCAGAAGAGGTAGATGGAAGTTCTTCAATGAGGCCTACAAATCAATACTCATCTTAGACAATATATTAAATATTGTAATGTAGTCATTTTCAAGAAAGAAGTCTTAAAGTTGGCATTATTCAGTGTAGTTTGTGCATGTTTATATCCTGCTCCTGTGCAAGCAAACTTTAATCATACTTAGGATCCCACTGATTTTAAGCAGAGTATTTATGTCACCCAACTATAACCCACAAAAATTATGCATCTCAGTTCCTTCACTGGAAGCAGAGTAAACACAGAGAGAAATCTGGCCCTCTAACTCAGGCACTGCTCTTGGGACTGCCTTTGGGACGTACCTACCTTCTTACCTCGACTACAACGGAGGCTAGATGAGTGCACGGATAAGACTCCTAACTTTTAAGCAGGTAAAGAGAGAGCATATAACTCAGCACAGCCATGGCCCGGTGTCAGGAACTTTGTTAAAGGAATCTCTGCTGCCTCCTGGGAAGCAGTCAGATGAGAGCTGAGGGCAGACAGAAAGGAAAAAATATCTCTCCAGTGCTTAAAGCTGCATGCTGTGCTCTACCTGCTGCTTTGCTTGTGGCAGACAGGGTAAAGCACCTTAAACCCGGGGCCTGTCCTCTTTCTTTTCTCAAAGTGTTGTTCCCTGTGAGCTCTGCTATTCCCCATTTCAGTATGTTGCTAGGAGTTATTTCTTAGTATAATGTTATGTGTGAGAGTATGCAGCATCTCCGTACTTTCTGATAGACTTGTAAGTCTGTGAAATGCTTTTCTGCTCTCAGTTCCTAGCGCTTTTTAATTTCTATCCCCAAATCAGCTTGTGTTTTCCTTCAACAAGCATCTCCATCCATATGCATCTCCCACTTCACTGTGTCTTTGCTACTTTCACTTTGCTACTGTTTACCTGCTCTCAGTCACTGGCCTCTATTTATGGTGTATGACTGTCAGTGTATTTGGAAATGTGTGCATTAACAATGGTGATGAAATGCACTCCTCAGATGAGCATGGATTCAACAGAGCCAAAATATAGGCAGAAGGGAACAATCCACACTAGGTATAAAAGTGGTCCCCGCCTAATAATATCAAGTCTCTGCCACTAAGAAAAAAAAAAAGAAAAAATGGATTGCAAACAAGAAGCATATACTAAATGTTTGGCCGTGTATTAATCTGAATGAGAAACAACTATGAGAGCATTTCTATTCCATTACCAGGAAACAATTAGGAAAAGATGTCAGCATCTACATTCACTGTTTCTCATTATTGCTTGCCTCATTTGAATCTTATCAAAATCACAGCTTTGGACAGAACTATCACTGTGATAAAATATGGGGTATCTAGCTTGCGTCCCAAGAGACAAGCAACGAATACTGTCCCTTAAGCTGGAACTAAAATCTGTTTTTCTGTTTCTGGCAAATATGTTGGGAACAAGCTGACCTCTCTTATTTTAGATTTCCGTGACCTCTGGAGATAAATGTGGTTACAATAAGCCTACATTTTGCTACTTACGGGCATTGCCAGAGATTAAGGTATCTTAAAAATAACCATAACAAGCCAGAAACAACTCTCCCACCGAACACCCAGATACATTCTTTGAATATTTTGAGCAGCATTTTCTACAATGTTGTGAACTCTTTGACACTGCTTCCAAATAAACATTGCTGTAACGCCATTCTGATGCATAACATTAGTTGTAATGATTCTTTTCAGAGCAAAATGACATTTGTGTAGCTGAAGGCAAATTAAAAGCAAACTTTGCTAAGTTATGTGACATTTTTAGCCCTTTTAATCTTTAGAATCTGATATGATAATAGAGTACCATTGCATGCATGATGATCACACTGAAAAGAAGAAAGCAGCAGATAGGGAGTCATTAAAGGCACTTTTCCCTTAACACAAGTCTGCTCCAATATTCAGCAAATTTATAAAGTGTCTTTGAATGAAATAATTTTCTTAATGCCCTGGGATTCATCTCATCTACTCCCAATGATCAGTGGTGGATTCTAATGTTTTTCCCTGAACAATTCTTGTATACTCCTACATTGCTGAAGCACTACTTCCCTGTGATTCGGTCATGTTTTCTTCAATTTCTTGTCCAAAGACCAGCTGAAAAAGGAAATTAAACAGATCAGCTTATTTAGAGTGATTCGCAATTCCACCTACATACACATTTTGGTTTTTCCTACCAGTGTCTCTTTTTCCCCACACAATATACTTTTTAAATATACTTGCATATTTCTCTTAGCTGTGCCTGCAGTTCAGTTTTGTCCAAGTCTTGCCTGGTCCTCTCCATCCATCTTCATTTCCCCAAAATAGCTCTACTCTCAGTGTGCACTTTTCTTTTTTCCCCTCAAAACTTTTCTGTGCTCTGTTCTTAAACCACATCATTGACTACTTCATATTCTTGTCCTTTTTCAGTGGAATTGGAGTTGTTAACTATTTTTTAAACACAATAGTCTTTGGACCACCAGTTGTTTGCTCTTCCTAGCATACTGCTGAATTTAACAATGAAATTTTTTAACAATGAAGAATTGAAGAGGTGAGGGAAAAGATGGACTTTTTAAAAAAGAAACTACCTGTAGAATATAGTGGTTCGAAAAGGCCTGGGTTATTGCACTTTGAAGTCCCATGTGCCATAGAATAATTAAAAAGGGAGGTGGGGAGGAGGCCCAGCTACCTTGTCTGTAGCTCTGACAACATCTCCTTTCCCCATAAATCATTTGCTAGTGCTCTGTTGGATGTAGATTCAGGCATCATAAGCAGTGTGATTTCCAGCTGAGCCAGGAGAAATTTCCATGGGGTCTGATGTCCTGCCACACTTACATAGTTTGTGAAGCTCAGAGTACATTAAATGGAAAACCCACCACAGTTGGTGACCCTTGCAGGTGAACCTGGGCTCCGTTTCAAGACTGGGATTGATTTACGGTGCTAGGCGAAAGCCACAACAAACTCAGTGGTTTTCCTTGGCTTTGATGTTCAAGCAGATTAAATTCAAGGCAACTGATTCTGGCCCTCGCTGCAGCCCTCGTACACGGATTTGAGAAACATGTGGGAGTCCACATTGTACAGAAAGGAACTAGAGGGGGATTCTCACAGTGCAGGCACAGCATAGGACCAAACAGGGATCCCATGTAAGACAGGACGAAGAGCTGGGCTGCCTCACCACTGAACAAAACGAATAATCCAGGGTCTATCAATGCCCAGGTAGTGCTTCCATAAATTAATACAGCCCCCCATTTAAAGTTGTTTTCTCCTCCTCTCCCTCCTCCCTCTCCCCATTGTGGGTTGTACCTTGTGTCCTTTGTCTCCAGAAGGTGCAGCACAGAATTACATCCACCAGTTCAGACTGAATTTCTGGAGGCGGGGGGGAGGAGGGGATGTAGGGGGTGTGTGGATTGTAAATGTATAATTTAACATGCAAAACCATGTGGATAGAACCTGAAGGTAATTTTGGTAAGCACACCTGCAAGCTGAAGCTGACAGATTTTACATGTGAACCTTCTCCATTATCCCCCGATGGAGGCTTTTCCACAGTCTAATGAATCTTACTGTCAGGGAGGGTTTTGTGGTATTCAAAACAGATTTTCCCTTTCTTAATTTCATCCCATTACTCCTAGTCAAACACTGTGAACAGCACTAAATTATCCCTTTCAGTCCTAAGGGCACAATTTGTGCATGGTTATCATGTCCAACTGTGGCTGTTACTTACCAAAATGGAGCAATACATATGCGCTTCTTTAATCTTTTCTGGTGAGTCATTCTCCTCGCCCCCTGGATTGTTTTGCTGAATTGCCTTCAATTTGTTGCTATCTTTTTCTTTTCCTTTTTTTTTTTCTTTTTTTCCCCTCTGAAATCCCCACATCTGAATGGCTGAATGCAGCATTCCGGGTGCGGCTTTACCTGAGCTGTTCAGAGAAGGGCTAATACCCCCCAGCACCATCCTGCCTTTTGTTTATACATCCACAAGTCATACTACTGTCCTGCTGCCATATTTCAAACTTGTGCTAACTTGCTGGCCCCTGTAAGCTCCAGGCTATTTTCATTGCATTTTCTTTCAAACTTTATCCTTTCAAAGATCCTTCAATTGTTTTATTTTTAATTATTTTCCATTTCCCCAGATTATTCTCATTGTGTTTCCTGTCTGTATTTCTTATTGCTTTCTGTGTTTCCTGCTATTTGCAAAACTTTCCAATTTAGGAGCATCTGTGACTTTTATTAGCCTGTTGTTTACTTCCAAATGATTGATGATAATACTAAAAGCATCAGTCTTTACACTACACCACTAAGGCTCTGTTTTATCCTGTCTAAGGCCAGACAGTTAATTTAGGAAGTGCCTTTCCCATGGCTCCCCCTGTCGTTAATGCAAAGACAGGAACCACCGAAGTGTGAGTCAGATTTTACGTGGGCTGAATTATTCCCTAAATTAGTCAAGGTTTAGGTGAGATGAATGCAGGCTTGTCTCCTTTAGTCTGAAAATGCCTTGGACTATCTCTATGCTTTAATTTCAGCACTTTATTCCCTGTACACTAAGATCAATTTAACATTAACAAAAAAAAGGGGACATTTGTAAATCCTGGAAAATCTGGAAATTTCCAACATTAGAACAATGTTCTGATTTTGGTTACAACTATGAAAACCAGACTAAGCTTGTTAAATTCAGTGGAGATAGTCCAGCTCTAATTCTGGAGTTGTATTTCATAATAGGGGTTGAAGTAGGAACATCTGGAGGATTTGATTCTTTAGGTTTTGTGATTGAAGAATCATGTTAATCAAAGCAATTGGCGCAGGAAGAGATTGCTGGAACTGTGTGATAACTGAGCTATCTCTATCGACAGGTTCAAAGACTACAGAGAACCACCTTGGTCCCAAAATCAGTATGAGTTTTCTAAACAGTACTGGGCAGTCTTATCTGCTCGTTTGGCTTTTGTTATTCTATTTCAGGTAAGTCTGTTGAGTTGCTGCAATTTCAGTCACAGAAATATCGTAATAAATGGATTGAAATGCATGTGCCAAAGAAGCCCATGTCCAATACAGCTTTTCTGTTTGCAAATACCCAGCCTGATGTGCTTGCACCCAGCCTGCTGAGGTGTCAGCGGGCTGCAGCCCAAGCTCTCCCTTCGGAGCACTGCGGCACGCCTCCTCAGCGGAGATTTCCTCTCCCTTCATGAAAGGGAAGCCCCTGGCACTATCAGTGACCCCCAAAATACCCTAGGGTCTTGAACGTTTCGGTTAAGTGGACTCTGTCAGCTTTTATACTCTCAGGGGCACCACTTGTAAAAAGCACATAAATGTTATGTAGGCCTATGAAATGCCGTTCTTTACCCAAAGCAAGAAATAAACAGAAGTAATAAATCCTCCAAGGTCTTTTGCTACGTTCTACAAGTAAATGGAGTAAATTATCCCCAATGTGGAGATTTCATTGGCAAGGGATTTGCTATCATGGCTATTATTCCTTCTGAATGGCAGAAACCTTCTGCTCTCCTCCATGATCTGGGATCCCTCCACAGTCAAATTGGGCCCACCCCTCATATTGAAATCTGCCTATCCTTTCTCCTCAACTACCAAATATTCCTAATTGTGACTGTGAGTCTTGCCTGGTTTATATTGCCCTCTTCTGCTTCTTTGCTCTGTCTTCAGTAATTTTCCACCACTGGCTGCAAAACATTTGAAACCAACTGGTTATGCTGGGCTTCAAATAGCCTGCCTGTTGTTCTGCCAGAGTACATTCCCTGGTTAATTAGCTCCATTGTCTCAGATGGGCACAGAGGGTTCATGCTAGTAGCCTTGTCAGCAAACGTTCTCACACATTTCGAGGCATTACACAACACAGCAGTTTTCAAAGCATTATCATGATAATATAAACCCCAAAGCATAATTTATCTATAAATTTCATAAAGAAGCAAAACTTTTTGCCCAGTCTGCTTCCTGCCTCGGTGTTATGAGTATCACCTGTAATGACCTTGACACTTGAGGTTCAGGGTTGTGGCTTGCACGCTGCGGTAGTGTAAAAAAAACCTGCTTGTCAGCAGACAGAAGGATTTGAGGACAGGATGACCACGAAAGTTGTCTGCTGTCTGCTCAGGCCACATTGGAAACACATGGGTATGATTGTGTTGGAGGATGCTTTCACTGATGTTGCCCTCATAGTAATGGATTCTGAACTCACTCTCAGTGAGTTTGATGTTGAGAACTGAGCACCTTTGAACGCCTGTAAAGAATAAGGCTGTTTTAGCTGCTTAGGCCATTAATCATTTGATGAATCCAAGTCCTTTCCCGTCTCAAACCGAACTGAAGCATGTGTTTAATTCAGCCACTCCACTGAGGGGGAGTTTTGCACAAACGTGAGCTGTTTCTTGAACTAAGGCCTTACTCAATTGCTTAATACTACATGCCATCAGCAAAATATGTCTGATACCTGCCTCATAGCTATAGCAAAGGTTTGGTTTTGCTCTAGTGGGAGTATTTTGGATTTTTCGTACTTGCTTCATGTCTGCTGCTGTGTTTGCAGAACTTGGTGATGTTCCTCAGTGTTCTGGTTGACTGGATGATTCCTGACATCCCCAAGGACATCAGTGAACAGATCAAAAAGGAGAAGAGCGTGCTTATTGACTTCTTCCTGAAGGAAGAGCATGAAAAACTGAAGCTGATTGAAAGCTTTATCACACACGACAAGCAGAAACTCAAAAGTGGGACCAAAGGCAAAAGGATCCGGGCTGCCAGCTTCTGTCAGTTTAACCAAAGTCAGAAAGGCAGCTTTGCCTCCTTTAGCTCACAGCACACAGAAGTGTGACTCCTTAGGGAAGGGTAACATACTATACTTACCTCTGCAATACCTGCTTACTGTGTGACGTGATTCTGAACCTGGATCAAGGGAGGGAGAGACAGTCAAGGGAGAGACAGGGAGCAAAAAGCAGGCTTCTTTTGCTTCCTTAGAAACTCCATATGCAAGGGTCTCCATTACATTTTATATGCTATGCAGGCTGCAGCATTTTCAGACTTTATCCGTGCGAAATAAGGGCTATATTGCGGCTGTAGCTGGTCCTTGTGGTGATGCGTGTGAGTTGGGTAGGCACACAGGAATTCTCCTCGCTCGTGCAGTCTCAGCAGTAGGGCCCCAACCATCCCTCTTCCTGCAGACACCCTGTGGGTCATGGGGAATAGAAGGGACACTCTTGCCCTAGTATCTATTTTTTGGCAGATCTGACCGACCACAGCGAAGTGCGCACAACTTATGGTCTCACGGCTTGTAGCTGCCAGCAGATGGTTTATAAACATGTGGAGTCTCAAGGAGTCATTGTGCCTTCCTAACGTACACTGCCACTTGGTGCTGTCTCTGTAGAGCATGCAGGGCTGTTGTTAAGGGCACAGAGCTGTGGGAGCAGAAGGAATGAAAATCACTGAGCACTTTCATGTACAGATATATTGTGTTTTGCTTAGCAGGAGCCTGAATGTATGTGCTAATGAGCAGAGAGGCCACAACATATGCATCAGAATGAAGTAAAGCTGCTAGAACTAGGCAAGCTCATTGTTATTCATTTTCCTGAACAAAAAAAAAAAAAAAACCCTGCATGTTTGATTCTCCTCTCACTTAGACTGGGAATTCAGCCAGTATCAAGAGGAATCGCGCCCAACACCAGTGGGAAGCTGATGAGTGAGAATGGAATCAAGCCCTGTAAATTATGTGGCATCTTCATGTACATTGCACGTAAAGTAACAAAAGTTGCTGCTGTTGTGCATTTACTGTAAAGAAAAATATCTTGCAGAACTGCATTTTATTGGAAGATAAACATGTTCACTAACCAAGCTTTAATCTACAAGCATTTAATGAATAACTTTATTCTGTTATGAATGAAAATAAAACTTTCTTAAAAAATCCGTTTCTTTAGATTGCTTTTTAACATTATAATGATATTTTATATATTTCTGAAGCCTAAGAATTTCATTGTTCCCTTAGAAGGAAAGATCTTTTTCTATAAGTATTTTTGGTAATTTAATGAGAGATCTGAAAATAATTGTGTTTTTTTTCGTTCAGTGCTTAAACTAAAGAAAATGAAAATGGGAGAACTGTTTCAGGGTGGGCTGAAATGAAAAGCTTCAATCTGGAGTTTCATTTTTAAAGTTTCATTTAGGGCTATTTATACCTTCTGTATAGTAGATCAGTTTTGAAATGATAACGTCAACTTGAATAAAATTGCAAATGTTTAACTTTGTGGAACCAAAAGTCTGACCTCTCCAAATGTTTTCTTCTTTTTCCCTTGTCAAAAATAATTTGCTGAATTTTAAATTAATTCAGAGAGAGTTCTGCCCCCTTCTGTAACTGTTTTTTTTTTTAATAAATAACAATTCGCTTGTATTTTACAAATACAGTTGCTAAATGTGAAAAAATGTGTAGTATTACAAGGTTTCTCCTTTTTTTATATATACATTATCTAAAACAAACTATTTGAAGAGATTCTGACACAATGTACGGGGTATAAACTATATATATGGTGTTTCTAATTGACTGAGATAGGTAGGAAAATTGTAGGAAAATAGCTGCCTTCTTATATACAATTTAAGCATTTTTTTTAGTATAAATACCTCATAGTCATCTGTGGTCATGTGAACAACATCATTGGCAGGCCCAAAAGCCATGTTATTGCATTTGGGGAGGCTGAGAGGATGGGATTTGTATGACCAAAACATAGCTATTAAAATTTACGTCGGTTCCCTCTGCAGTCACCAGAGAGAGAAAGGCACCACCATCCTTTCTCGACACTGCTGTCTGAGGTGGGCAGATGAACGACCTCAGAGGATGCCCGTCTCCTTCCCTGCACTGCAGCGGGAGCCCGATGTCTGTCTTAGATTGTGCGCTTGGGCTTTAGGTTGCAGAAATCCAGCACCTAACCGCCCAAGTCAGAGTGCTGAAGATGTTTAGATTAGTGAATGAATTAGTGACTGCTAGGTTCCCAGTTGATTACGCTTGTTTTGTTTTGTTTTAATTTTGCTAGGTGCTTAAATGAATATCTTTTTTAAGAATTCGGCTCCCTGCTGGAAATCTGTGACAGGGCTGAGACATAAGCCTTGGTTTCCCCCCTCTAAGATTAACATTTAAATGAGGGCACTGTATCTCCTCAAAAGCAAATTCTTTCATTTTACTATATCAAAAGACCAACAAGCCCTGTCAGGTATTCCAATGTCTAATATATCAAGGCCGTCAATATTAATGACATCTGTTCCCTCATTTACACTAGAGGGTATTCTGGTGGTGGATTTGGGGGTTTGGAGCTGTCTACGTTTGTTGTTTACAACCCTAGTTGATTGAAACGCAGTTTTCTTCACTCCAGAATGCCTCTAATGGGGAGAAACATTATGTTTCCAAACAGTAGAAATATCAATCTTGCCAGACCTATCATAATGCTTCCTTTATTTTTCCAGGTATGTGGGTCTACATGCAGAAATAGATTTAGAAAGAGGCTTACAGGTTGCATGGCACCCTCTCTTCCAGTGACTTGTTGGATGAAGGATATTCAGAGTTAAGGCTCTTCTTAAAATAGAACCACTTTTGTACATCCTCCCTCTACCCAAGAAATACCCTCTTGTCTTTTTAAAAACTGTGAGTCACTCAAAAACGGTCAGAAAAATGCTATCCCGAAGTTGAATGCATTAGGCTGTTGTTACACAGAATTTCCATAACAAGCAGCTGAAATGCTTGCTGTGGTGAAAAAATGATAATGTGTTTCTAGATTTCCTAGCAAAAGGAACTAGAGAAGCCAGCAGACGTACACTGATGCTCTGAAAGTTCTCCTGAGGTTTATATATTTCACCCAAACAAGGCTGGGAAAGCGGCATAGCAGCAATCACGGCTGATGTCCAGATAGGATCTACTGTGATATCACAAACAGGACAGACAGCTCAATTATCTTTATCTGTGATATGGTTTCTATTTTTCTCTTAAACTTGAGAGTTTCATTCACTGAGAATTCCTGCATGTTTGGTACTTGACTCAGGTGCAGTCCCTGGGGATTGCACCCATTGTTACATTTCTATGGCAACCTCTGGATTCTCCTGACACTGCTTCCCATCAGCTCCTGTAATTGTAGATCACTGATTGGGCATTCATTCATTCCCAGTTTCTAACTTATCTCTTTTGGACAAAGCAAGACTTTATCTGATCCTTTTTTATCAGCATAATACTTGTAAGCCTACCCACAAAGTGCCCCCTTACCATAACTTGTGTCTCAGAAGCAGAGAATGACTGTTTCAAGAGACGTGCGTGGAAAGCTCTCTCTAGGGAAGAAGAGAACAGGGATGCAAGCAGAAACACAAAGCAGTAATAAAGCCTGTGAGCTATTGTCATTCCTTGCTTTAGCAATGAAAATGATCTGAAATCTTTGCAAAAGAAAGGAAAAAAGTAAGCTCGGAAAAAAGTAAGCTCAGAAAAAAGTTTGCTTAGATATTCCTGCATATTTAGTTCAGAATTTCATAGCCCTTCAGATTGCTCCAACCCTGAAGCAAGTAAAAAGCCCAATTAAAACAAACAAACAAACCCCCACATCCCTTTGTATGTGAGTAGCTAATACCACGCTGGGTGCTACACATAGTCACAAAACACCAAGTACACACTCTAGGCTTCATGTGGAGTCACGTTAACAGGAATGTAAATAATTGCACATCAAATCAGAACAGTGAGAATAGGAAGTAACAAAACGGAGGAATGAGGCTTGTATAAAGCCTTAACACAGAAATAATTGGATGTAACCTTGTAATTATCAGGCAACGTAAGGTGTGTCTGCCTCTGTGGCCAGCAGAAGCTCATGACGACTGAAAGAGTTTGCTGCTCCATGTACCACAACTTCTCCTTTGGACTGTTGGTGCACGGTAGTCTCAAACAGCTTGAAGAAGTTATTCAGGAGAAGAAATTGACCCAGATTGAAGGGGGTCCCTGCTCTTGAGTCATGCTATTTTACAGAATCCTTCTGATCCACGCAGCTAGATCAACCCTCTCACGGTGGTTATCTCTAGTTTTAAAGAGGGCTTTCAGGAACTGGGTGAAGCTGCAGAAATGTTAGCCCTTTCTGTGATGCTTTCTTCATGCAGACTTGCCCATTTTTTTAATCATCAGCACTAGATGCCTTTTTGTGATGGGTATCATCATTGGCTTTTCAGTCCTCAGCATTCTCAGTATGTAGAAAATGTTGCTATATAGACCTCTTCTGCAATTTGACCTTTCAGGACACTAAAAACTAATGAAATGTAGTCCAGGAAGAAAAGAGTAGCCTATGTGGAAGTATGTCTGTTAAATTATTGCTTGGAAATATCCAGCTCAACATGCACAATATTTACCACTGTTAGCAATAAACTCTTCTGACTACAATAATATAACATCTGTTGCTGTTATGCAGTCTCACCCTTTAATTAGGCACAGATGGTCTTCTTATTCCCCGTCTGGTCTGCTTCTTTTGCTTTTGAGAAGAAAATATAAGCCAGTTTTGTTTGTTTCTTGCAGTCTGTTTGTTGCCAGTTTCTTGCAGGTAAATTCCTCCACACCATATACCGGTTAAGACATTTCACATGCCCAGTAACACAAGATTTTCAGATATACCAGAAGAAAGTGCCTTTATTGCACGTAGATGTATGGAGAGAGGAGGAGGATGTACACCTGAACTCCCAGTTCTTATCTTGTAAAGGACATTGGTACATGGTTCATCTGAAAGGCCCGCAGGCAATGGAGGTTGAGGTATATTTCTAGCATGAAAACGAGTATAGATTCTGTATGCCCTACGTGCAACGTTTTTGAGGAAGGTTCTGCTTTAGTTATTTTCTAAATGTGTTTCAACACTTCCTAAATCCCTCAGTACTACCAAAACTCTGAATATTCCCTACAGTTCCCATCCTTTACCCATCATCTGCAAATGCACTCAATTATTAATTGATTACTAAATTATTAATCATTGCATTAATTAACAGGCTGCCTTACTGCCTCTTTCACACCGCCAATGGAATTGTTAAAATTAATCAGATTCCCTAACAACTCCTGAGACAGCCCGATAATATGCTTTATTCATACATAATGATTTAATGAAATCTTTTTATGTGTATTTTCAGTCTGCTTGTCAGCACAATCCTGCAGCTTTACATTTTCTGATTCTTAAGGAAGTCACTAACAACGACTCTTCTTCTCACACGTACAGCCTTTTCTAAGCTATTCCCATTGATGTCCTAGTTCTACAGATACAGTTTTAATGAGCAAAATGATTGCTAGCATGGGATTATGTTATGTCTGCCTCTAATGTGGCCACCTGAGGCAAGATCCCCAGATTCAAACCTCACTGGAATCAGTGGAAGTCTTTCTTTTGGCTTCAGAACCCCCTTGTTCAGAGAGCATTTCTTCTGTGCAACTCTGCATGCAGCTTTCAACCTAATGTAGGGAAGTTAGATAGAGAAATGTGATAGCAGTGAAAAAATGTGCATCCACAGCAAACCCTTCCATTGCTATGGTCTTCAGTGAGACCCACTATGCCAATGCTATGGAAAATGTGGGCAGTCAGCAGTTTGCGATTTGACCCTACATTTTCCTGACATTGGATCACTCTTCAAAACTGACTAGCAATTTTGTCTACGTTCATACTGACGTCTTGTTAGGGCTGGCTTTAGTAAAGAACAGTTATCACCCTGTGCTTCCATGTGGCATGTATTTAAGGCAGACACAATTACAATTCACTTTTGAAAACTATAATCCTTGAATTTAAATATATAAGGAATTAAAAGAATAATTATTTTATCGATGCTATTCTGATGAAAAAGGAGGTGGTACACAATACTGTTATAAATAATATAAGACAGGTAAGAATCTAAGAATACTGATCCATAATCTAGTTAGATCTATGTAGGTTATGTAAGAGACACAAATTCTGGGGACAGGATGCCTGTTATCCCACGCTATAGTGTTCGATTTCCCTAAGTTCAGGGAGAGAATAAACAGGGAAGCAATGTGATCCATCAACTTGGAGAGGCTATTGCAGCCCTGTAGCTGAACCACGCATTTTTGGGAAAGACTGTTCTGAGAATGAAAGTTGTGCCTTTTAAGCAAGAAAGAAGCCAGCCAGGGAGGTGGAACCAGGGGACCAGGAGAATAGGCCCATGAAGCTGTGAGAATGACGCTGTTCTTGTTCGAACAAAGGTTTCTGCATGCTGTTTGTTGGTAGGCACGTGCTTTTCAGAACTTACTGATATCATATTCCAGTCCATAGCCTCATCCTCTGCTGGAGTTCCAACTATCATAATGGGATCAGAGGAAAAGACTCACTAGTGCCAGTGTTTCTAAATTTGACTGCATAAAATGGCTTGGTTCATTCAGTATAAATTGTTATTCTTTCATTGACTACTAATGCTAATATTGGATGATCCTTGACAAAAATACTGATATTTCACTAGTCTTAACAGTTTCACTTGAAATTCATAGATAGGGGAACAAACTGTTCTCTGCTTAAAGGGAAATTACAGGAAGAAATCCCAGCCCTATCTGAAACTGACTCAAAAGATAAAGTCTGTTTCTTGAGTGATTCCTGACTACTCTGCTGCATTTTCTGCACAAAAGACAGCGGAAATTCAAGACAAAAACTGTGGAGGTTTTAACTGCACAAATACAGAGAGAACTTCTAACATTTTCTACCCAGCACTTAAACAGAAAGTTAGCCCTAACCTAACAAGCCAATTCTTAACAGGATTGTTTTCCAAAAACTTTTCCAGTAGCCACTTCTTTAAATAAGGGACAAACAAAATAAAGTTATCATGAATCTTACAGATGTGGTGTAAACTTTCCTCTGGCATCTAGTGTTTTAGCTCCTTTTCCATCAGTTTTGAAGCTTTTTTTATTATTATTATTTTAATAAAGACAGTTACATATGACTGATACAATTCAAATCTCAACTAATTCCACAAAACCTCGTTTTGTTGATGCTGGGAGAAGGTTTTTACTTCTTGTTGTTGTTTTGCTACATCTAATCTTTTGAGAAACAACCACATATTTTCATAAGAGTTTGGAAACACCAAAGTCAGTAAGAATGTGAACCTGTGAGGACATTTAGATCTAGAAAAGTATTCTTACTGTCAGGGCTCTGACTAAGAGCCTGAAAAAGGGGGAGATTTAGTTTACAAAATGTGCATTTCATTATAAAACTGAAATAAATCAACTGTAAAGACTGGATTAAGAGGTTTCTTTTTTTTTTTTTTTAAGAAGAAAATATACTCATCGTATGGTTTGTTCATTCAAATGCCGTGTAAAACTGGTTCCAGTAGATGGAGCAAGAAAGCAGAAGGAAAACAATGCCACATACCTAGGGTACTCAACAGAGGTGAACATGTTCATGAGTCAGGACGTGAAATACATACACGTTCATAAAACACGTCTTAAACCATCAGAGGAGAAAGCACTTCAAAAGCTACTCCATGGATTCAAGTTCAGTCAGAAATACTTTTCTTATAACTGACATTGACAGGAGTTTTTCCTTGGAATTGGCTTAGTAGATGAAGAAAAATAACCACTTGGGATTTTCTCCAAAGCCAAGAAAATAGATTAATTATAACTGGTTTGTTATTCTCTTGGCTTTAGAGGAGATTAGGACAGCTTAATCCTTCAACAAAAGCTAATGCTGTGAAGAAGTATTAAATAAGACAAGCTTTACATATCCCAAACGATCTTCAGCCTCTTATTTTCCACTGCCTCTCTCTTCTGACTCTGCATGTTACCTTGTTTACAAATGGCCCGTGCATCACGGTGAGCACCACGTGCTGCAGGAACCGCGGCCGGAGGCCCCGCACAGGCGCAAGCCCGCTGAGCCGCAGCTCCTGGGAGACGCGGCGGCACCTCGGGAGCCAAAAGAACGCCAAGATCTTCATTTGGGATGAAATGACTGTTCTTTTTTTTTTTTTTTTCATTTCCCTTCCTCCCCCAAGTTATCATCTTCTAGGAAAAAAAAAAAAGAACACTTGTTTTGGTGAAAATGAATGAGAAGAGCTCTCACTCGAATCAATGATGTTTTTTTTTTAACCGGGCCTATTTATCACAGAAGCCTCCGGCAGCCGGCCAGCAACATCCGCGAGGTCTGCCTCCCGTCACCCGCCCAGGAAGCCTGTGACGCCCAGCTTAAGGGAAAGGGGAGCATCTGCAAGCGCGGCTCCTTCCCCTGCTGACAGTGAGGAGGAGGAGGGTCTCCTTCCTCCTTCAGGCTCGGGGGACGTCAGCCTCTCTTCTTCCTGCTTCTTCCTTAACTCCTAAAACTGAAACTCAGCCCTACGTGATCATCTCTAAGCCCTATGTGGTCATCTCCACCGGCAGGTATTTTCTATGCAATTTCCATGGAAATCTTTTGACAGCAATGGTCAGCTTGACCTCGCTTTCCAGCTTCATCTCTCTGCAGTTTCCTGAGTTTCTTTGCCAAAATTAAGCTGAACAAGCCATTCTGAAAACTACATAAAAATTTGTGGTTAATTTCCTCAAAAAAAAATTTAGGAAAAAAAAAAAAACAACAAGAAAAATATTGCAAAGATGCTAAACTCCTTTAAAACTGCCTCCTTTTTAAAAGGCGTTTTCGATGGAGACTTTTTGTCTGCCTGTGCTTGTCAGATGGGAGGACCTGAACTGGGGGAGGTGCTGGTGCTTGACTGCAAGGCTGCTTCCAAGCCGTGGCTGGCCCGGCTGCGACCGGCGATTCAGGTGGAGCACGTGAGTAGTGGAAATTTGGCTCCTGCACTGGGGCTTCCAGCCCAGGGCCAGCAGCAAACCTGCGTGGGTGTCAGGGGTGTTGCGGGGAGCCATTTGTCATGTCCTTTCAGTGATGCGCTTCTGGGGCTGCCTCAACTTCAAGGTAGGCCACTGAGATTTCTGACCCTACGGACAGATGTATCTACATGTGAAGTCAGGCTTGCATCAGCTCCAGCATAGAAGGGTCTGTGCCTGTAGTGCGTTATAGACAGCAGTCGTGCTTCCTGCTGCAGGTAACCCCAGCAGGTTTGTACAGTTTCCTATTTTCTCTTTCTTTTGATAAAAAAAAGTCAGCTTTTCTACCAATTTCTTCTCCTTCATTAGATTCAAAACCCTGGGAAAAAGCAATGACTCCCTTGTCTCCTACAAAACGACTCTTTACTCAGGTGTCTCCTCGAGGTCCGATGTGGTCCTCCAGCACGTGTCTGCCACGAGCACAGAGAGAGCTGAGAGGTCTGTTCTCCCCTCCGGCTGCGTCCAGAGCAGGGCGTATGAGAAAGTCAATGGAAATGTATAGGGATGTTCCCACATACCAGCCCGTGCTCCAAGTGCATATGCAGATATGCATTCGTACGCATTCATATACTGCAGGGACAACACGAAGAGTGTGGACACCTGATATGAAGAAGTAAACACAGCTCTCCTCTCCACTCTCTTTCCCTCCCCCTTTCCCTTCAGTAAAAGTAGAAGACATCTGAGTGACGAGAGCCAGCATATCAGCAAAGGAAGCGAGCCAGGGAGACGGGAGACTATGCTCACATAGTGTTTTGCAGCTGTCGGCTGCCACTGCAAGGACAAACAACTGCATGGAGACCTTCCCAAGATGTAAAGGACCATGCCTTCTGTCTGGGACTCAGAAAGCAAAACAGTGAGCCAGAGATTTGTGTGATGAACAGAGAGATGTCTGACACCACTAATTGGTCAACATTTGTAGAAGAGTTTATGTCTGGACATAAAACACTTTCCATTTCAAGTTGTCGCATAGCTACTCGTGTCAGTCATTTGGGCATCACTGTCTTGTAGAGCACATCCTAGCAGAGCACTGATGGTACATCTTGAAGAAGCACAAGGGGAAAGCTACAGAACAAGAAGTCTGCTCTGAATGTCTGTAAATAATTTTTAATTAATACCAACTTGAAAAAAAAATGTTTTGCTTGTAGATGCTTTGTGACAGGAAAGGGTGGGATTTGTTAAATAAATAATTCCTTCTGAATTAGTCACCAGGTCTAATTAAGAGATACCAAAGGGACAAGGAATCAGAAGAGCAAGTTTAAAGGAATATCTAGCTAAAACATAAGATAAAAGTAGTAGTTGAGAATATCAAAATAAACAGCGTGTGTGAATGTTTTTCTTGGGATGAGCCAAGGGAAATATTTTCCTGGGGTTTGGCCCATACAACATGTAACAGATGAAACCAATCTGGTTGCTCTTTTGAATGAATTACATAATTAGTGGATAAAAGGATGGATAGTTGATGCTAATGCGAAGTCTGAATGTCATTTGAGCAGTAATACCTTGTAAATCCTAACGTTTGGGGACTGCCTTATCTTACAATTACCTTTCTTTGTTGCTGGTGTAACTCCTTTGACTGCAAGGGGCTCACACCTGATTTCACCTGTTTGAAAGAGGAAAAGGCTCTTTGATTCCTGGCAAAAATTTTAGATGTTTCAGCCCTACTGGCAAGACTGCATTTGCTGGGGGATTTTCTCTTCATTTTAAAGAGAGATGCAATTATCATCTCTAATGTGATCCTGAGGAAATCTATTAGTCACAGTCTTGCTCTTCAAACCATCCAGGCAGCCCAGAGGATCCTCTGCCCTTATGATGTTGCTAACAAGGTTCGCCTAAAGCCTAAGGTTTCATTCCAACAGCTAGTAAATGGCTTAAAACATGCATATGCAGAAGGCAATGCATGGCTTCTCAGGATATGAAGACCAGACACCCCTTTTTAGTGACCACCTGTTCTTCTCTCTCAGATGCTGGCATAAATCAGCTGCATAAACAAAGTGGAGGTGAGAGGAGACTCTCACTCAAAAATCCGATAAGAAAATCCAGATCCCATTCTCTCTGTCTCTGTTGAGACACACTCCCTATCTGTTCCTACTCCCTTTCCGTGTAAACCTGGGGTAACTTCAGTTAACTCTGAAGAACGACTCCAGCTCTATAAATAAGATAAAACAAAACCCAAAGTGAAGATGAGATATAAGCGTGCAAAACACCTGTGTAGCACTTGAACATTAAATGCAGAACAGGCTACAATACAACATTGCGCTTAGACATGAGTTTCTATTAAAATACAAAATTTACTTTTATCTGCAGTACAGTTTGCTACTAACAGTAAATCTGTACTGTTACTGAATTTTCTAACACTCTTGTTCAGGAAGGATGCTTTTTAGTATGTGCTTGTGCGTATCCGTGTTTTGTGTGATTCCCAGACACAAAGCTACATGAAGCTGGGAGGAGGTTTGGGAGCCTATACCAGCAACACTTAAATAAAAGATGTTATAAAACCACTGTAATGATCAAAAAAGCCATGCATTTCAAGCCCAGGAAATTAAAAAGTTACCGTTAAATATAAAAGAAATCCAAGAATGCTAATGGAAAAAACCCAATTAACCCATCTTCAAAATCTTAGCTCTGCTGGAGAAAAAATATGTATAAGACATATTGCATTTTAAGACAATTTCTCTTAATGTGAACACTGAAATGTATTAATGATAATCATATGACTATTGCATAAAACTATAATTGCACAAACTTGCACATTCTCAAAAAAGTCATTCTGTACTTAATATAAGAGTGAGAACAGATCTGCTGTGGCTTAACTCAAGCATCCATTTATGAGAGTGATGGACTGTATTTTAAAAGTCTGTGTATAGAGACAGAGGAAGGAATTGGTTCTCAAAACTGAAAGTGAAGCCTACGTAATAAAATAGGACTAGAAATACCAGTAATGCATGGTAGCTGTTTCTGTCTCTGCCCAGAAGGACGAGGGCCAAAAGGATATTTTGTGTCCAGCCCTTCTCAGCTGAATCAGAAACAGAGCTATCCCACATTACTGAGATGAAAAAAGCACAAAAAGGCACAGAAAGATTTTTTTCCTTCTCTTTTGCACATCTGCCTTGTGTTATCCCCAGAATCCCGATGTCGGTGCATCTGAGAAAAGGAGTTGGAGAGTATTATCTGCACTAATAGAACTGGACATTGGCAGGTGGGATGCCAGGGGTGTTGTATGTGGCACTTTGGGGACAGTACTGCTTGTTGAAAGGGTTCTTGCCTGGAGAAGCCTATCTTCTACATGCAAGGAAGTTCAATATCTGATTTTTGGCATTGTCTCTGCTGTAAACATGACAGTATTGTCCCATCTTAGGCTCTACAGATAGAAGTTTTGAAAGCAAATGGCAACATTATTTTTTCCTCCTCCCTACTCCTCTTGACACATTTAGAGGACTTAGCTCTATTTCTCAAGCTACCATTTCTATACATGTATACTATGTATACATTAATACTCTGATATTCTTGACAGAAAGTGTAGTATAGGTCAGATCCTTAGCCTGGGGCAACTGAAAGAAGTCTACTGTTGTAAATGCGAGTAAGAAGGTTTAAACCAAAGAACTCTCTTGTCTTTATCTCAGATCCTTTAGTCTGACTTGCTTTTGTTCCCCCCCCCCCGCCCCGTTTCTCCCCTCTCCAAAAAAAAATACAAATTATTAGAGAGAAATGTAAAATGTGGATTGTTTCCTCCTCTGCCTTAGAAGGTTCTCTGTAAAATGTTACATGTCCCACAAAAAAAGATTCAGAAATGGTGTTGAGCGTTATATCGAGGGAAGGAAGTGTAATTCCAGCCAGTCCTTGAGTTGGCTTGGGATCTCCTTTCAATATTAGCATAACTTGCTTTAAAAGTTGGGACCAACTCTCCCTTTGCCATGTGTGGTATTACTCAAATGAATCTACACTCAACTCAATGTGTCGAGGAAATAGGCCTTTTAATCCTGACTAAATGCACAGTAAATATATTCTATTACATGGTAACTAGTTACGGACAAATGCTTGATTGTGGGTGGGTTATTTACTTATTTGTGGTACATGTCAAAGGATGGGGTAGGTTATTTACTTATTTATTACATACCATAGTTATCACATGCATTTGAACCTTTTTATGTTCCTTTTGCATTTCCCATTACTGTCCGCTTTTGAATGTTTCTCCCAGGATTTTGAGTAAATAGCTAATAGAAACAGGTTAAGCCTTTGCACTGGTAGTATAAACTCTTCTACATCTGCCAATTGATCTGGGAACATAATTTACAGCCATAAGTGATACTATTGAAATTAAATGCAAGGAGACTGTGTGCCTGGCTGCTGGAATATGACAGGCAACTCACTTTCCTCCTTTTCATTTAAAAAAAAAGTCTCTACTTTGACCACATGTCCATCCGGTAGAATTATGGTAGAGCTAAATTCCCAGATGTAAGTGTACTGCCTCCATCATATGTTACTACTGACATTCAGCACTGGTTATCCAAGCTTTCATCTCTTCATCTTTAAAACACTGCCATCTGTTGTTTCCAGACGGTTCAGTCTTCTGTTTATCCAAAACTTTGTTCCAGACCATATGGAAAAAATATCTATTTTCAATTAACCATCATATTTTCTTAAAATATACCAGAATGATGAGAAAAAATAGGCATCACTTACGCATAGATGTTCATGAAGGGGATGATAATTTATTACGAACTGTAGTTCCAAGATTTTGACCGTGTGGTCATTCAGTACACAGATACCACAAAAGCTGGCCAATTTTGTAATAATACAAACATGTTTTAAGCATTTGAATGCTGATATCATAGATAGATTTAATTGGTACTATTATATTGATCCAGTCATTTCTACTGGAAACTTTTCTAGCTAGGCAATTTTCAGCATTTTTCTTTGGTGGTCAATAAATTTCTCATGTCTTGCTATAGGCTATGAGTAACTTCTTATTGCAAATTTTAATCGATTCCATAAGCTACTGTTTAAGCCATGCAAAACCCTTAGATATTATATTAAGTCTGTGATGCTAGGAATATGTTAAAATGTTGTAAGAATGGGAGATCACACTGCCTACGCCTATGTGAGCAAGCAGTACCTGCCATGGAAGCAAATTAGCAGAGAGAAACAGTGAGTGCTGTAACCCACCTTACACACATTTGAGAAGTGGGTTCCTTCAGACTACTTCCAGTCCTGTTCTCCGGACTGAATGTCTACTCATGGCTGGAGCCCTTTAGGTATAGTTCTGGATGCCTCTTCCAGGTTAGTTTCCTCCAAAAGTAATCCTGTTTGTGTGCTGTGAGACCATACTGCAGTGTGAACCAAAGTGCAGTAAGGAGAGACAATGAGGACATTACCTCCAACACAGAGCTGAAATGAAGGGGGTAAAATAAGTCAGCAAAGGTATTCACCTAGGAATCCATTTCAGTGAGATCAATGCCCTCTTTTCTTTCCTGAATCTGAATTTCTGATATAAATAATTTTCAATGCTAAAAGTGAAGGAGATACCATGCTTGGGCAGAAATAGTTTTCTTCAGAACTAAAAAAAATATAAAAGGATGCTATTCTTAGGAATGGACTATTGCATGCCATTCCCCTGTTCAAAGGAATATTTAAAATGAGAAGTTGAGTTTCCATTCAAAGCCATCCTCTTTGAAGCAGGATAAAGGCCTGCCCTTCCATCCTTCAAACAACTGCAAGATTTTCTCCTCCTGAGTTACAGTCTTGTCCTCCCAGCCGCCCACAACCACCAGCCTCCCCCAGATACATGCAGATTATGAGCTGTGTAAAGTGACCCAAGTTGAAACTAAGGAGGAAAACAGGTGCCAGGTGGCCAGAATATGTGACAGTCACTGGTAAAATCAGAACAGAGCTATAGTGATAAAGATGTGTGTAAAAATGGGGAACAGATGCATCAGGCAAAATGGGGAACAGACTCAGGCAAAACACCCAGACAGAGCATGCTTTTGATTGTCCATTTGTATAAAAGAATACAGGCTTTAGCTCCTGGTTTAGTAAGGCAAGTGCATGGCAGTAGGAAGGAAAGCCACCTCTGTGGATTTTGAGACAAAGTATTATAAGGGCTGAAGGCAGGATGGTACAGAACTGCCTGGATCTTTTAAGCTGTTCTTCACCTCTACATCTACCAGCTATCAGTGCAGGCAGCCAGGGAGAAAAAGAAAAGAAAAGGTGATGGTACAGATGTGGGAAACCCTGTAGCCAAGATCAAAATCTAACTGCATATTGATAAAATTAATGTGTGTTATGTTTAATTAATCAGAAAATTAGCAAGCCCAAGTTCAACACTGAATCCTTTCTGGTAGCTAATTGCATGCTGCTTCTCAGCTTGAAACAGTGCCAGATAAATTTTTTGCCCATCACTTGTGGTACTTCATCCAATTTCCATCCACTTGAGAGTGCTTAACTGTATATCCACTGCAGTTCTAGAAAGGAAAATTTTGTAAGTGCGTGCTGTGCAAAATGTGCTACCTTAGATGTAAGTCACGGAGAATCTAGTATCTTCCTCTGTCCATTTATATTATTTTTTTAAACGGTCAAAAGAATGCCCTACCAGGTGAACAGTTAGAATGAGCTTAGGTTTTGGATTTCCAGAACCTTTAACCTCTCTATGCCTTTGTATAAAGCCCATCACTGTAGAATATCATGTTTTCTATCAGCTCACTTTACGTCTCATGAGCTCATTCAGCCTCCTCCAAAACTACTTGCTCTTTAAGTCTTCAGTGTTTATATCTTAGTGTCAGGGAAGTGGAGATCCTTGAGTGATATTTCACATACCCATTTTTGGGACAATTTTTCACTTGTTCTCTGGCAGCAGTGATCTTAGCCTGTAAGTATGTTGTGCTCACAATCAGACAAAGTCCTTGCCATGAGTTTACAACCAAGAAGCAACAGGGAATGATAACAAAAAACCACATTTTTTTCCCCACAGGAAACTGTAGGTACAACCCTATGATGCAGTGCCAGGCAGAGGTACCCAAGCCAGCTCTGAATGGAAACACGTAGATATTGGGATCAACAGACCATGTCAGCTCAGTGCTTTAATATTGTGTTTGTTAAGGAACAATGGCACAAATCAGAGAGCTTGCTAGAGGGTAAGAGGCTGAGGTAGGGGCCCAAACTGTCTTAGAGAAACTGTCCTCTAATGTTAGCCACATTTTGCACTGGCAGCACAAGCAGTGTGCTTCTTTAATAAGAATATGTTTTCCCTAGCTGCAGAGACTAGAAAGAAGCCATAGCATAAGAGTATCAGTCTATGATCTTTCTTCACTGTTTTTCCTTTCCTTTGGTAATTCGAAAAATGGCATATAGTGGTTGGGCTCCTCTGTGACTTTTGCACAGAGTTTTCCTTTGGAGGGGAGAATTATTGTTCAAAATAATTATACAGCCCCAAACTGATTACTGCCCATAGATGATCTAATGAGGGACACATTTTTTGCACGTTCCTGCTATGACAAAGAGCATGCTTCGCCTATACCCTTCCCAAATACCTCACTCTGCTCCCTGAAGGCCTTCCCACTGTTCTTGAGTATCAACGCTAACGTCATTTATATCCCAGTTGCCTCTGAAGTGGCAGTAGGTGTTTTGGTGTTCACAGGTAGGAAAGCTGAAAACACAGCAGTCATCCACTTTCAGGGCACACGCCCACGCTCAGGAAAGCCTTGCGAAAGAAATTGAATGGGTGAGTCTACAGTCAGGCAGGGCTGGCATCAGGCAGCACTTTTGATTTTGAAAATGTGTTGCCCGGAGGCCAGGAAACATGGTGAGGTCCATGTTACTTTCAGTCCTTTGGAGATTTAATGTATTTACTATTTGCCAGTCTCTTGGTACAGATAGTTCATGAACACACATGCAGGTCTGCTGAAAGAGCTGCATTGCCCCTGGGTCCTGTTCCTATCAAATATATGAATAATTAATTTTCCCTTTGTCCTCTTATTTTCCTTCATGTACTTTCATGACACAACTTTGGTGACTATCACCAATCTTTTCTACCTTGGCTCATCCCTCTTGATGGTTGAGTCATTAGATTTCCATTGTCTACCTGACACAAATAAATAAAACATCTTTTCAAAAGGAGCCTTTCTCCAGGGCTCCTGTTTTGCCCAGTGGTTTATGACTGAGACATTGGCCTGGGAAGCACAAGTTACACCTAGCTGTTATGAGAAGTGAGAAGAGTCACTTGAGGATCAATTGACTTACCCCCATACAATCAAGTTCTGCTGCCTGGAGATGTTCTGGACTATTGGAAACATCCTCATGGGGCTGTCTGATTTGTCACAAGTCCTGTGGGAGACCTGTGCCTTTCCATAAGGACAGCTGAGAGTGAGCTCGGCTATGCTCGGAGAGCTCAAATGGGCAGAGACAAGTGCATAAATAAGGCAACTGAATCAAGACATTGGTCTCTCCTTTTTGCCCAATTTTCTATCTGCACAGTGCTGTAAATAACACATTTTGCCCTCTGCGTCAGCTGAGGACTTCTTGGTAATATGTCCAAAACTTAATTTTACTGCCTTACAGGTGAGAAGAATGGCTGTTTCTGCCATAGGAAGAGAGGGAAGGGAAGAAGATGAGGGAACTGGGAGGAAGCAAAAAGGAGAAAAGCCCTGGAAATCTGGGTTTTCCAGACCTGGTGCCACAGGGGATGTGAAATGTATAGGCATGGTGAGTGCTGTTTCTCTGCGGGGCTGATTCTCCCACAGCAGATAAGGCTACGCAGCAGAGATGGAAGGAGGAATTTAAATGATTGCCCAAGTACATCACCGCAGGTAACAGCCACCCCAGGAGGAGAGTGGGTATTTGAGAAGCTTGTGGGTATGTGCATGCCTATGGGATTTCAGTCAATGTAGTTCAGTATGGATGTGAGCCGGGTGGTGCACAGGCATGGATGATGAAAAATCTGTGACATTTGATACAGAAAGCTGAGGGAAAGAATAAGGGGAGAAAACTTTATAGTCAAATACTCCATAAACAGGAGAAAAATGATGAGATGAAAGATTCTGTGAGTGTTCTCTTTAATGAACTCAATCACTGATCAAGACTGAAAATCAGAGAGGGTCAAGCTGTATTCGCTTTTTTTCTAAGTCAAACTTCTAGCTCTCCAGAGACAAAGGAATACGGTTTTTGTGGCACTGGATCTTAGATAATTTGGTAGTTTTGGCTAATTCCACGTCTGTCTTTAGGCATAAAAATATTTTTAGAGATCTGCTGGCCATTATCACAAGGTGTTATTGTGGTCTCAAAGTGACTGGACAAATGTGACATTTATTTACTCCACAGATCTCCTAACCCAAGGGACAAATGTTGGGCTTTGGCGGACCCAAAGAAATAGACTTTCAGTGTCCTCATGGCTGTGGGGAGTCCAGCTGGGCAAAGGAAAGAAAATGTCAAGTTTTGGGGAAATTTGAGAATCTGGCAAAGAGGACTGGGGGCTTTGGAAGCTGGGGCTGGTCCTGGTCTGCTGCCTATCTTGTGGTATGTCTCAAAGCCTCCGATTAACTACTTGAGGTATCTAAGTGTGACTCCCATTCTGCTATTGGCAACATGAAAATAATTCATGGACATAGACCTCCTTGCTGTTAGTTGTGTGCTGGAAACACCTAGGAGACTAGTGGTTAGTAAAGTCCCTTTGTATGAAGTACTTTATATGCTGTACTAATTTAAGACTCCCTTTTGCCTGCACAAGTATGTATGACAAGTGGAATTCATTGCTGCAGGATGTTGTTGAGGCAAATGTAATGTTAGGGGAAGAGAGAGAAACATCACATGAAACTGAACTAGGTTTGCTCTGGCTGGTGCATCCCTGATAGAATTTTTAACTTAGCTACAGGACAAAATATAGCCATTCTTCATGGCAGCTTGAATGATGCTATATCAAAAATTGGAAAAAGCCAGTGTGAGGAGAAAACCTTGCAAGAATGTCAATCTCTGTTTGTTTAAAGATAAAACTCGTCCAGTTTCAGATTCCAAAATTTGAATAGTATTATGTTTCAAAATGTAAAATGTAATAAGGGAAAATACAAGGGTTTTATGGTAATTCCCACCTCCTCTCTCAGCTGCCAACTCAACATTCTTGTTAAGTGCGTTTTATCTGAAAAATATGAATTTGTGCTGAGGGTGATACTCTGTCTGGAAACAAAATCCACAAGCAGGGCTGGCAGTTAGGTAGAACATCTTTTTTACTGTAAATGCAGTATGTATCTGTGTGTGTGAGAGAGAGAGTTTGGCTGTGACTTAGAAATAGGCAATGATCTCAGAATATGGGAACACTGTTCAGCAGAATGAACTATTCCTCTGAAACCTTCTTCTGTGTCCTGTGACAAAAGAGTGCATTTGGGTATGGTCACTTCACAATGATATCCTCAAAGAGGCAGAACCTTGTCTGCACTAGGATCAACCCAACATTGGCAGGAGACATGGGCAGCCTTGTTGAGCAAGTCTCTGCTGAATAACCTTATGGCCTTACCCTCATCACTCCGCGTCATTCCTTTACCCTCACTTGTGCTTTATCCCCTGGCCCCTTTGTTCTGTCTGTAATTAGTGTGTCAGCCTTTCAGGGCACTGACCACATCCCCTTATCTCTGTGGAGGCTTTTGTGACCTTAACATAGATGGAAGACAATGACCTCTCTCATAGCATTGCTTTGGAGGATTTTGGCGATTGCTCCTTTCTGATCTAGAGTACATTTAATCATGTAATACATAGACTTCCATCTGGTTTGCATATCCTGAATAAGCTGCTGAAATGGGAGGGTTTTGTACTCAGCTGCATTCCATGCAAGGGTTTTGTAAGCTTTGGTAGACTGATTAAAGAGGCTATAACCCCTCTCCCTACCTTCATTATGGCAAAATCCAGTGGAATTTGCCTTGGATGAAACCAATAAGCTTCAACACTGACTCCTTTCTACTAAAGAAAAATAGAGCACAGCAGAGAGGTGTGGGAGGTGAAGGTTTTATTCCCGGCCTGGTCACTGATCTCCTGTGTGACCTTGGGGAAATTGCTTCACCGCAGTAGATCTCATCCTATACTTTTTCTCTCCTGGCTATTGAGATTTGAAGTGCTTTTGGGGCAAGGATTGTTTCTGCATGCTTATGAAGTGGCTCACCAGCCCTGATTCTGGTTGGGATCTTAAGGCCCTTTTGTAACATTCCTAAAATAAGAAGATTTACTGACAGGAGAAATAGCTTCTACTGACAAGAGAAATAAGTTCTAATATAGATATGGACATGAAGGGACAAACAGAAGAACAGCAAAGCTGTGAGGCAGAGGCTGTCAGTTACCATAAACAGTCATGTTACTTTGACAAAAGTTATAGAAGTTTCACAGTCTCCTCACAAGCAATTCAGCTGGTAATAAGACATTGCATTAAAAAAAAAAAAAAACAAACACCACACACACAAAACTCCAAACGGAAGCACCCACCTTTTTTTGATAAACAACTTTCTTTTCTTGAAATATTTGCTTTTTGTAACTGTGGTGGTGAAATAAATGTATTGGCCAGTGCCACAAAAATATCTAACTAAATATTGGTAAATATTAATTATACAAACATTTCTGTCACACACAGCAGCTATAATCAGGATGGAAGAGGTTAAAGTTCTCAGAAGACTGTACTATTTTATCAGGTTTCTCAGGGTTACTTAGGGAAGTTATTTAGGGATTCTCCTTATAGGGAGATTATACTTTAAAACCTTTTCATGCAATGGTCTGAAACAAATCTCTTAACAGAAAAAAAGGTCTCAGTGCCCATTAGATGTTGGAGATAATTTTGATACAGGCTGGAGAGTCAGTTCTATGCTGTGTATCTCTAAACAGAACTTTTAATGCTTGGATCTTGCAACTGATTGCATAGGCAAAAATTAGTAAGGATCTGCACTCTTAGTAGGGATCTGCACCAGTTGCAAGACTGGGATCTCAGGGAAGAGCTAGTAGACAAACCTACTTAAACAGACGTGGCGATACCACCGCCTAACAGCCATGCAGCCAGAAAACATCTGTATTTTCAACTGAGCATCTAAAGCTAGTTGCCTGCCTTTCCAGAAACAGCCCCTAATCCTATTTATGACCCCGTGACTGACAGGCATCTGCATTCCAGACGAAGTACAGAAGAGTTCTCAATTACAGGAAATATGTAGAAAGTTGCAGCAGGTTATTTGCTCATTAGACTTCCCCTCAGTGACTGTGGGAGTGCACGGTATGTTGGTAAACCCTCCTGCTGCCGATCATTTGTCTGTCATAATGTGATCAGCCATTCATTCATAATGAAAAGCTAATGCCTCAAGAGAATCCAAAGGTTGGAGTTCAGCTTGGCTTCTTAAGAAGATAAAAGGGGCAAAGCTAATTCTGAACGGATGTCATTTGTGTTTCCATGCGGCTGTGTCTGCTTTCATCTTTTTTTAAAACCTGTCCAAAGCTGCAGCCCTTCTAAGTGTGTAAGGATTTCTTAGTGTCACTGAACTGCCTGATAAAGGGTAGCAGGAGTTTCTCCTCTCTCTTGGTGTCTTCCTTTGGGAGGAATTAGCTTCCAGAGAACCAGCTGATGGAGCCTACCAGGCTCTGTTCTCTGCAGTCATGTAGCAATGTTCAGTTCTAACACAGTCTTTCTTAATTGTACATCATCCTATTCCCACTTCACAGGTGGGGAACTGAGATATGGAGTCAAGGTCATCCATCTTGTCATTGCTGTATTAGAAACTCAGTCCCCCGTTTCCCAGCTCTCTTTACTGCTGCTTTTCACCCATTGGAGGCATGGGCTAGAAGTGGTAATTTGACGTGTTTCCATTACGATTTCTAGAAAGAAGGAATGAAATTTTGTTCCTTGTGCTGACTTGTTTCCTTAGTGATTACAAAGTGCCATATAGTTCTTGTGTGAAGATCCTGTGGACATGGATGGATTATAGGAGATAAGAGAATGAGGTAGGACCTCTGTATGACTGCAGAGGTCTTCTTCAGAGAGAAAAGGCGGAGTCTGTGCAACTTAAATTTCTTCCCCAGGATGAAAGGGTGAGTGAGAATGAGACATTAAAGGAATGGACTGGAGAACTGGTTGCATGTAAACAGGGCTGAGTACTCTATAAGACACTGAGGCAGAACTCTCTTTCACCATTCCCAAAGAGAGTAAGTTCATCAGAAATGTAGTCTCCAAGGCACTTTTCTTCCTGGCCATCTTCCACCGATATTTCTTCCGGCAGCAGTGCTGACTCAAGTAATTCCTCTCTTTTCAGGTGCTGGTTGTGCAGTTGCATGGCTAACTGGACTGCAACACTGAGCAGGGCTGTCAAAAATTTCTTTTAAACTTTGAGCTCCTCTGCCCACCTCACTTGGCAGGCCCGTAGATATCTGTTGGTGGTACAAGAAGGAGCGATGTGCTTGAGCTGGCACTTACAGTGAGGAAACGCTCACAGAACCGTACCAGCACTCTTTCTGGAGTGCTAGTATGTCCTCGATGACTGTGGTAGATATCTCCCCCTTGCCTCAATGCACTGCATGGTCAGGATTTCAAGAGGATTCATTATTGTCTCTGCCATGTGGCCAGAGGTTCATATTCAGCCTTTTTTACAAGAAACTGTAGTTTGATTGCCTTTACTTTTTCTGCACCAGCTCATGCAGGGGACAGTACTGTGATTCTGCTGTTCCCACTGATATGACTATTGTATTTAAACATGCTGATCTGGAGTGTCAGTGTGGACGAATGTGTCTGCAATATCAGACGAGTCTGCTCTGGTTGTTTGATACTGCAGCATAGATGGAAGTTGATACAAAACATTTCTGATCCCTAATGGGTATACAAGTACAGGAGCATTGGATAGTTCACGTATGGGAGCAATGGATAGTTCTCAAGAACAACCTGCACTGGCAGGATGCAGAGAAGTAGGGTATGCATTCACAGGTAGGATAAATTACAGATCATTATAACGGATAATGTGATCCTCCATGTGCATACACGCTTCACAGTTCAATGGTGTTTTCAGTTGAAGCTAATTGGCCTATCTTAAAGCCTCACATGCCAAGCATCTGAGTTAACTCCAGGAAAGACATGCCATGAGTGTGTGCCCATTTCAGACACGAAAGACTTAGGGGAGGCACAGCAGAAATGAGCTGTGAGTGCATGTGTAAATAATAACAGTGTCCTTTTCTTTCCCCCTGTCCTAGCACCCATTGCTCTGAAAGATTCTGGACACCTTGACAAAATTTAACTCAAATAATCTTTTCTAACTGCTCAGTGTGTCCTTAAGCAAACCTTAAACCCACTGCAGAGTTAGGCAAGAGAGGAAATAGCAAATCCTGACATCTCCTACACATGCAGTGCCCAGAGCAAACACACAGAGACAAATTAGAAAGAAACAAAAACATCTTGAACTTCTCCTTGAAAGTATTTGCCACAACTGGACTTTGGCATGTGAGGAGGAAAGGTTACCAGCATCACAGGCCACTGTAGATGAAACTATTACTTTACCAGCTAATTCAAGGGTCTTTGACCTTAGCAAATATTCTTTTGTTAATGCAATTAACTTTTAAATAGAAGTCTCCAAATGAGTGGGGTTTTGTTCTTGAGCATAGCCAGTGTAGTGAAAAATGCAATTCCGTAATCCTTGATTTATTCAGTAAAATCAGGTGCAGTTCACCAAAGAGACTCAGCATCAGAAACTCTCAAAAAACTCGGTTTGAAAAGCAGAATAGGTGCAGGAGAAGAACAGGAGTTCAACTGCATTTCGCTGCTGGGAAGCTGCCATGGTATGTTTAACATCTGGGGCATTTGCCCAGAGTAAAGATTTAAAAAAAATCATTAAACTGTGCTTCAGGAGATATTCCCCACCTATATCCCTCAGGATGGTACCTAAAACACCCTACTACATTGGGCTACAATCAGGCAAATATGCTGTGACTCTCTGTTGCTCACAACAATCTTTTTTGCATAAATAACTCTTCTCCTGAATATTTATACAGAATTAAGAAGAGGAACACTGTTTTCCCTTCACTGTCTCCCCTCTTCATTACTCTGTAGCCTAACAGGTATGACCTTTTCTGTGAGATGCTTTTGGGGTGGGAAGAGGAGTAATGAACCCTTGTTTTCACATCCTGCTTGAAAGCTGTATGTACTTCATGAGATACTGGATGAAAACCAAAGCATACCTTCCCATGGTGGTTTTTTGGCTCTAGTTCTTCCCTGCCTTCCCTTTTTTTCCCAGATACTTCACATGAAATATTTCCTGTTGGGTCAAAGAGAACAAGTCATGTATTGACTGAAAAGGACTTCTCTGTGTATTTTCACATAAGAGAGAGGACAACATTAATTCCGACTCTGCACATCAGAACCATCAAATACTAGAGTAATTCAGTAAGATAACCAAATGGAGAACAATTAGTCATCCATAAAAGATTCCCAAAGCCCTGGATGCACTCACGGGCCTTTGGGTAGTACTAGATTTTTAAAAAAGCAAAACAATGGGATTTTGGATGCTGTGGTTCTGTAGCTGGATCTGCTGCTAAGCTTCCTGGTGTCTTCAAACAAGTCACTTCACTTACCACTGGCTGTTGAACATAGGTCTGACTGCTCCAAAACCAAAAAACCCCCTGTCTAGACCAGTAGTCCACACTGAGTGGTGTCTCAGTGGATACTCTCGGAGATGAAGAAGAAACACAAACATTTTCCTTGCTTCTGGAGACATCATGACCCAGAACAGACATCTAAGCCATTGTGCTAAATATCTGTCAATAGGGCCAGCCTCCATGAATAGTTTTCATATATGAATACACCTATGGGTTTTGCCTCGGTGATATCCTACAGCAATGAGTTTTATAATTCAATGTAATGGTGTGGAAAAGTTTTGTTCCTTTCCTGCCACCTTGAGTCTTTTCCATTTAATGTATCAGGCTTTTATGTTTGTGGAATGCCTTGTGCCCTGGATATTAGTTCAGATTCTGAGGCCTAAGGTACTACTAATAAACATTGAATGACTTGTTTAGACAATGAAAACACCAGCTCCTCTTTGGTGTGACTAAAGAGAAAAGAGCCTTTGAGTCAGTAGTCATGGCAATGGAATACAGAAAATTTCATGTAGTTTCGTGAAAGTGATTATTCCTCTGAAATCTGCTTCAAGAGTAACATTCTTCATTTAAAACATTAAATCTGGCATCCTTACACAGATCAAAGTATATCTCATCTTGCAAGAAGTATCAATGTTCTCACTGGCTGTGTATATACAAGCACAGCCCGAGGAGCAGCCAGGAGCATGGCGTGCTCTAAGATGAGTCCTGTGGCTATGCGGATGCCCTATATGCTTACAACCTGTCTGGGTCCTTGTCTGATGTACCCCCTTACCTAACTGAGAATCAACACCCCATAAAGCTGTAGCCGGCTCATTTGGGATGTGGAATTACAGGTGTTTCAAAGGTGGTCTCTGACTGTGCCTGGGGCTACACTTTCAGGTTTGCTGACTACTGATAGATAATTGGATCTTGGTAAATTAGATGTACTCTTAACAATACTGTAGGGATACGCACATTAAAACCGCTCATGGAGTACAACTGCTTCTCAATGGTGAATTAAAGCAGTTCAAAGTGACATTAAACCTATGTTAGATTAAATAACTTTTTGTCTCTTGACCTGAACATAACAGTGCTTCAGATAACTATATTTAGGCAGTGGAAAAAATTCATTGCCTATAACTAACATTGTTTACAAAATGCTCTAAATAGGACCATTTTCCATTGCCAAATTTAGACTCTTTAATTGAGTAGGAAAGCCAAAAGCCCTGCAGAAGTCCCCTTATCATCTCTCAAGCTTGGCCATCAGAAGAGACGAACTGTTATGGCAATCCTTTGTACTTGTTCTTGGCTTGCATCTTGACCCAAACCTTACCGAAGCCAAGGAGAGTCTTTCCATTGACTTCCACATTACCAGGAACTGGCCCAGTGATCCAAGATGTGCATACTCGGTTGTTTCTTTTCAGGCCTAAATATTTGTTTTGACTTCTGTCCTGGTTTTGGCTGGGATAGAGATAAATTTCTTCATAGTGCTGTGTTTTGGATTTAGTATGAGAAGAGTGTTGATGACACACTGATGTTTTCAGTTGTTGCTAGTACCGTGCTAGTCAAGGACATTCAGGTTAAAAAAAAACCCACAAGCCTTGGGAGGGAGCACAGCCAGGACAGCTAACCCAGCTGGCTAATGGGGTATTCCATACCATGTAACGTCATGCTCAGTATATGAATGGTAGGCGTGTTCCAGGAAGTAGTGATCGCTACTTGGTTATCAGTCAGCGTGGGTGGTGAGCAATTGCATTGTGCATCACTCATTTTGTATATTCTATCATTATCATTATTATTTTCCCTTTTCTGTTCTATTAAATTGTCTTTATGTCAACCCATGAGTTTTTCTCACTCTTACCCTTCTGATTCTCTCCCCGTTCCACTGCGGGGGGGAGAGTGAGCAAGCGGCTGCGTGGTATTTGACTGCCTGCCAGGTTAAACCACGACACTTCCAAGGGGCAGAACATACAGGATATTAAGCAGAACTTTGATTGAAAACCTTTACAGAGTATCTTCATCTTAAGAGTGAAGCATATGTAGGTACTTATGACCTCTGTTATTTTTGGGATGGTTTTGGCAGTTCTGTGCACGGTAAGAAGGAGCTGAACACTCATTCTCTGTGCTGAATAAATAAATCTTGACCACAACAATGTTACAGGAAAGTCATTCCAATTACACTGTAATATCTACCAAAACAGTGTCATGGCTTGGAAACAGAGGTATCCAAAACCGATAGTTACATATGATTATGGTCATGATTGTTTTATAAGTCCCTTGGGGAAAGGGGAAGAGGAATCAAACTGAAGTGGTGAAAGTTAGAATATGCAAAGTGGGAACACTTCTTCTGTTCTGATAAGTGTGCACATGATGAGAAGGCAGAAACGTGGTCTTCTGAGGTGTAGTGAGAGGGGCAGTCCCTACATCCTGAGCTAGCTCCCTGCCCTGTCTGACAGGGATACCACTGTCTCTTTCCCATGAAATGCTAGGAGTACCTAACTTAAAATAAATAAATAAATAAATTCCAGGTGAATTCCTAGCCCCCTTACAACAAATAACAAAGCTTCCATGGATTTCTATCTTTAAAGAGAGCATAAATCATTGTGTCTCATATCTGAAAAATTTTCTTATCACAGAGATGGACAATGCTAAGACAAAAGAGAGGAAATAAAACAGATGCAAAATATTAGCTTAAAAAGGATAATTAATTTCACACTTCTGTATTTCAGGGAAAGTTATAATACATGTGAAAATAAGGGAATTATTATTTATTGCCCATCTGTTATGAAAAGACTACTTCTACTCATTAGGATACTGGAGGATTCCTCACAATTTTAAAAATGTATTTCATTTTTATGCATCAACATACGAAGACTTTTACAGAAGTTCCATTTCAAGTAGCAAATGAGAGGTCTGATCCTACAAAATCTCCAGACATCATTTTAAACCTGTGAAGAGTGTCGCCATATACTGTTTTTGCACTGTGTGAAGCTAAGCACATGTGTAAGTCTTCATGTAAGTGGAGCCTGAGGATCTTGGTTCAGACGACTCTTCTTTTTTTCCACTTATGTTCTTGAAATTATACTTCAGCGCTGAATTGAATAGAATACACGACCATGACCCCAAGTCCATTTAGGTAATAATAAAGACATTCTAGCAAATTTTTGTTTGTTTGTTTCAGGTGCCTTTCACCATTTATATAAAACATATAAGAGATAAAATGTTTGAGTCACTCTAAAACTGGGACTTTTTGTCAATTAAGACTTGACACAGGGAGGCTAGTGCCCAGCTGGCAACCAGTATCCAGGCTTCAACTGGACTTGAATTTTCCTAATTGCCTGTACTGCTGGTAGCTGACAAACAAGGACATAACCGGCAGTGTATAAGCTGCATGACAGTCATTAATTTCTTCTCATGAGCCAGTGTGTCCCCAGAGACTTTTCTCTTCTATCAGATCATTGCCCTGTAAGGAATGGATTTAAAATGCGACTATCTGGGAACTTTGATGTATGCCCTTGAAGAAAAGCTCTTTCTTGTGGAATACTAGAGACTAATGTTTCTTGTCCTTCAGCCTCTTCCCTCCTCTCATCAAACATCAGATACAGAAAACAAGTGGGTAAGCTCCCTGCAAGCAACTGCTGTTTCTCCAACTCGGTGCTTTCTCCCAGGAATGCAGACAGGAGAAAAAATGTACAGCAGTAGACCTGCACTCTGATTTCATAGATGTGGGGGTCTGAGATCAGCCCTGCAGATCTAAGAGCAGGATTTTCCCTTTGGTCTTTGCAACTTGGCGGAGTTCTTGCTAAACCACTTGGCCTGTATATAAGAACCTAATCCATGACGTCCTGCCGTGCAGCAGGCAGCCTGAAGTTTCTTCTCCACAGAGCTTTGACTTACTAAGTTTGTTAGAACAAGTGGCTAAGTCGGAATGGACACTGCCTTATCTAACTGATTGCATTTGGAATGGCTTCATGCTTCACAGTGCTTTACAGATGCTTTTTTAGAGAGTTTAAGCAAAAGACAGCTACCAGAGGATAAGCTGTTTCTGAAGACATTTGGCTCTTGCAGCTAATTCATTTGCCAAAGAAAACTCTGTGTTCCAATTCTGTGAGAACCACTGGAAACATTTCTCCTGCTGTTGTCTGCTCTGCTCTGCTTTCTCAAGCAAGTGCCTATTGTCTTCACTAGACAGGAAATCTCTTCTATAGTCTCTCTTTTTTTCTCCATCAGGGCTGCTTCTTTTGCTTCCACACTTTTCCTTTTGCAAGTACAACAGCTTTCTGCTGCCAACTACTTTATCTCCTTCCTTATCATGATGCATTTCAGCCAACAGGCTTTACAAAAACCTTTTTTACCTTTGGAAATAATAACAGTGAAGAGGCAATTTCACACAGTCTAAAATAACCACCAGATAACTGTATGCTAAATAGCACATCCACTTTGTGTAGAGCATTGCCTGACACATCCCTGGCTGCAGGAAGCTGCACACCAGGCATCAGTATATATGTGTGATATAAGCACCTAATATGGGTTATGATAGAATTTGATACAGCAAAAGATGAATTTTTAAGCTCCAATACAGTAAAAAAAGTATATGCTTACTTACCAAATTCTTACATCTACATATATTCAAGGGAGCACAAATCCTGCTTTTAAAGAATTAAACCAAATTTTATAGCAAGCTATAAAGTGAGTTGTTGTATCAAAGCATAGTTGTATCATGGAATAATCTTATTCTGCCTTCATGTCTAGGGACACACACACTGTGAGTTGCTTCATGTTAAAGTAATGAAGAAAAATATTTTAAAACTTTTTCCCTCTCCAGCTAATAAATCTTTTGGTACCTAATTTTTTAGGAATATGTCTCTGGAAAGGGCAGTCTGGCTCAGAAAGCAAAAGGTTTCAAACTCTCTGAAGTTCCTTAGCCCTGTTTATCTGCTACCTCACCCAGAGACATTTGAAATAATCATTGGAACATTTCCTGTCTAATTTTCTTATCCCTGCATGGTAAATTCTTCCCACCTGTATTAATGCCTTACAAGGAACCTTTGTTTTAATGGCAGGGTATAAAAAAGTCCCCTTAAGTGATTGCCTTTGAATTCCTATTATTAAAAAGTCCTGAGACGATAAACCTTACTTCATTAATTGATTACAGAATACATGAAGTCTTACCCTATTAGTAATGTTTGCCTTTTGTAATAAAAACAAAATACAGGTTCCAATTGCCACGTGTTCAACGTCCATCACCCCACCCCAATATTTTCAGAGTTGTTCTTGGGTGTAGGATTCAGCTAATCTCATTCTAATGCACATTATCTTCAGAGTTGCTGCTCCAGAGTGAACAAAGTATAAGAAAAAGCAGGTTTGGGCCCAGATATTCATTAAGAATCCGATTTTAAGTTACATCTGGCAAGTTTTCATGACATGTTAATAACATGTTCTGAATCATGCTAATGACACACTGTAAAAAAGCTACAACCCACACAGCTACACAAAATGTGAAGTGGGAACTACTGGGACTAAGCATAGGGAACTGCAGTCTGCTATCACCCTGATTGAAATGACTGTGAAATAGTACAAATTAGTGGTGTAAGTAAGAGCAGAATGAGTCTCACAACATTTCAGGACATTTCAATTAGTGGTGAAAAAACTCACCACGTTTCCTGAAACATACTGTGGCAAATGAAACTTGCAAAGCAATTCCTCTGGTGCTGAGATGTTTGAGAAGGTCATACCCTCTTATGTCTGGAGGCAATCAAAGATGAGTGGTTTATGAGTTCTGTGCAAGTCAGAGTTATTGCATATACAGGGTTTTATTTGATGATATGAATTTAATGAAGTTTTACAAAGTAAAATATCTCCAATAGACTCTAATGTTGATTTCATATTTATGGAAACCTGAGCAGAGCATAGAGTAAACACAGTGACAGGATGAAAATGATGGCATTGGGAAAAATGCTAAGATTAGCTTCTAATCATAGGGAAAAATATGCAAAAAAACCAGGGTTTCAATTCTGTCAACATTTAACTACTTATATTATTCAATATAAGCAAATAAATCCCATCAGCAACCCAATAGCTGCATCCCTGTGGCCATATAAAACAGTCACTTCAGAGCAATCCCGAGTCAAAATTTGTTGCCTATTCATATCACATAACTGCAGAAATACCCTACTGACTGTCCCGAAGTCATGATGCCACCTGGCATGCCTGAAAGAAAACCTCAGATACGTTGTTTAGGGTGTCTTTGCAGTGCACAAAGGGCTGGGCACACTGTATGGGCTCCAACTGTCCTATGCAGGCAGCCACGCTGTGATGATCTTGGGCAGCGAGGATAAGAGGGAGCTCTGCTTTGAAACCCTCTGATATTGCTTCGGTGTCTCCTGCTTTTAAAGTCTCCTTCCCATTTAGGTCATTGTAAGAGTAAGTGCTAACACTTGAAATGCTTATTAGTTGTGAAAGTCACTGAATGCTGCAGGTGAGGAAAATGTTATAATTGAAAAAATTATAATTGAAGCAGAGCACAGATATGCATAAGGTCACTTCGCCAATGGTAAGCCTACAAAGATACCCGTGCCCTATCATTGGGGTGTTTCTGCTTTCACTTCAGAAATATCGACCCTCTATTGACTGCATCTCTGTGATTCAGTTATAGAGGAAAGGGGAGTTGTAAATCAGTAATTGAGGTTATTTTCACTTACTTTGACCAGTCCAAAGTGCTTTTGAACTGTTTCAGTTAGACAGGGGCCTATTACGGGTATTACACTGAATAAAATACAAATATTAGAGTGAATACCTGAACAAAGTTTGTTGCAACAATTTGAGATTTTTTAGGGCACATTTTAACTTTTTTTTTTCTTTCTGTACTCCTAAAATGTATCTTAACAGTATTCAGTGATCAGAGTAACTCACCAAAGGGAGAAGTAACTGTGACCGTACCCCACTCCTTTTGTGATAAAGCTGTAACAAGCACTATGCTAGAGCATCGCCTTCCTGGGTAACTTTTTGTATGTCAGTAAACACAGTCCTGCAGACTTTATACACATGCTTAATTGTTTGTACAGGAATACACAGACTGAAGTCAATAGGAGTACTCATATGCTTAGAGTTAAGGACATGCTTAAATATTTCCGGGACTGGGGCCTGCCTTCTCCCAGTGGAGAATTATGCTCTTACACAGGCTTTTCCCCCAGTGTGCTTGTATAAATCTGGCCCTTTAAGTTTTACAGAGCCGAACTGCTCCAGTCTTACTGTAGCCATTTTGCAACTGCTGACTGCTGGGTGCCTGTTCTGCCTCCTAACTGGTTAGTACCTGTTATGCTTTTCCACAGCCCTCTCCTTCTTATCCCTGCATCTCACACATGTGATTGAAAAGGTTCATCCAGCGGTAAGTCTGACTTTTCTTTTGTGTTTGATCATGGTGAAAATGCTGTAACACATCATTTGCTAGTATTAAAAGAATGTCCATAGCCTTGAAAAATTGTCTCTATTCTTTAGCCAGTACTGAAGAACAGGGTCTGTTCCAGTATGCAGCACTTTGCCAGATTACATTGATTAAGCAGTCTTCTGTAGGCTCTTTCCCCTGCAATTTTAAGTAATATTTTTGTTTTTCTCTCTAGCTCAGGCAGCTTACTGCTTCACTGTCATTGGTAAATACTTAAAACAGGTGCAAGACAGGTGCCCTATTTATTGCATAAGTACATTTCATTTTGTAGTATTCTTGTATTTGAAAATAAAAGGCAGAGGTAGCAGCTGAAGGTGGTAAGAGGCACGGTAGCTAAAAGATATGCTACGTCTCGAACAGATGTCAATGGATGCCGTTCTCAGAACTCTATCATGCATTGATTCATCAAATAGTATCAGTAAATGTTTCCACCCTTGATATGTATCGTATTATGTCAGCTAAAAATCTGGATGCCACTGAATGCTTTAGAACTAGTTCCTGAAGAGTAATATGGAATAACACTGGGATAATAAGGATACTGGAATAATAAGGATATTGGAATAATAACTTTGGAATAATAAAGAATAGTATTTGCAAATATAAGGAACTAAATTTGGAAGCCTGATTTCCATCACAAATCAGAAATTTTAGTAGAAAGAACTGACGGGCTTGTCTACAAATTAGTGTTAGACGAAGCAGCAAGGGATCTACACGGTCTTCTTGTATGAATGCGATTAGTCTGCAGGAAATTCATAAGTAAGCTCAGCAAGCTAACCTTCTCTTCTGGCATGCCAACACCTCATCCCAGGGGAGTATGTGAGTTGTAGCTACTACGTCATAAAGCAGTCAGTCATTACGCTGCAGGATGATGGTCTTTTTCTGCTTCATGACTCTTCCAAGATTTGCAGGGGATTTTGGAAGCGCTGATAAGACTGTAAGATAAAAACTGTAGAACTTGCCAGTGTTTTGCATTTGTCATGTACCACAGATTGAAAGAAAAATTTAAGAGCTGTAATAGTGGGGAACACTGAGCTGGCAGAAAGAGGAGTGTGGAGAGGCAGACAGTATCAGTGACTGTGTCCTGTGCTGTTACAAAATGTGATGGTTGGGAAGTGCAAAGAGTGTTTTCAGCTCCTGAGCTTGCAGTCTCCTGCAAGTGACCTGTGGTCCTTCTGTGATGCTTTGAGTGTTATCAGTGCTTGCTCTCAAGCAGAGATGTCACTGACAGGTGAATAATTAACTCCTTGCAACAGCCATAACAACATCTTGCCTGCATTGCATCAGTTGTACTGCTGAACTGAAGTGTGCATGAGCGCTGGGCAATTAGTCTGAATGATAATATATTTCATGTCTATGCTCTACATTGGGTCAGCCACTACAGTGGTGGCAATCCTAAACTGTAGGGCCAGGAGTTGTCCTTCTAGCAGTGGAAGTGGTCAGGCTGAATGCTGGGGCAGAACCGGAGTGTTCATCCCTAGGAAATGCCCGTGGGCTTTGTTAATGACTTCAAACACCATCGGCAATGGAGGCTGCTTTTTCATCATCCTGCCTTTGGTGCAGGTGCCGTCGCAAGATTTTCCATGGACTCGCAGTCCAAATGTTGCCTTTACAGGCAGTAGAAAGCATTATCTGGTACAGAAGAGACGCCTGTTTCCAAGTGCATGCAAATGTGTTTTGATGTGCTGCCTTCCTACTCCTTGGCTTGTGTTATGGGAACAACATCAATATAGTGGGAAATCCTTTTAAAACGTCTAATATTTCATTGTTACTTTGAAGACTGCTGCGCTGGCCTGTGGGACAGAGCTGTGTTGCCATCTCGGAGGAATGCGACCCTGCCTTTCTCCACACGAAGCCGTCCTGGCGGAGGGCCTGGCAGGGCCTATTTCTGATAAAGCAGACGGTGTCTTTCCATTCAACCACCTTTCAGTCAACCACCGAAGAAAACTTTGTTCTGCCTTGCTGTACAGCTGTTATTTTACAGCTCTGTGTTCCCAGAGTAAGGAATCGGTTATATTTTTAACTTGCAAAATGTCTTTCCCATTAGCGCTTTCCCATTTGATCTGCGTGGGTGGCCTTCAGCTTCTTGGCCTCAACTATTTCTTAACCTTCGTCAGTCTTCTTGCTAGTTTATCCTGTCCCCTGCCCAGCCCAGAAATTGTTGATTGTCTTGTACCCAATTCGTCATCTCTATTGTAAACTGCACATTTTTATTTGAGGACTGGCATTTTGTCCCCACTGCCAAATGTCCAAAGAAGTTGTCTCTTCCTCCCTTGCTCTCTCCCACCCTCCCTCTCTCTCTCTCCCTCTCTTTTTTTACAGCCTTTGAAGCTGTTTGCCCTGGGATTTCCCATCTCCTATGTACGTTGTCGCATGACCCCTTTCATTTTTGGTCAGTGTTGACAGCTTTAACTTCATTTTCAGAGCTCACACTTGTGCTGAAAATATCTGGAACTTCCTCTTCACAGAGCATCTTAAGTCAATGTGCTGGTCTTGTGCTTCTCAGTCCATGCCACTTTCCTTTACCTAGCTGGGATTTGCAGGTAAGAGGTACTAGGGACAAGCCTTCCAGCCCATGGGAGGCTTCTGGAATTGCAGAGCACAGTAAGTCTGTTAAAAAAAAAAAAAAAGCACAACCATCTCATAGTCAGTCTAGCACCAAGGGCAAAAGGAAATCAATAAGTATATAAATGTATATTTACCTGTGATGAACTATTATATCTTTCATTATTTTAAGGGAAAACTTATTTCTTTATGGGCTAAATTCATTTTTTCTGAGCACTTGACTCTGACAGTGCCAAAAATCTCTCTCAATTAGCTCAATCCCCTTTCTCCTCATACATAGCTCCTACTTCTAATGTCAGTGCACATTGGGCCAGAAGACAAGCAAAGTGGTCTGCAAACGAGATTGTGATCCTGACAGAAAAGGAATATATCCTCATTTGTCCCTCTTTTTAAGTCTGTGATGGAATCCATCACTCCCTAAGACAGGGATGCCCAGCCTGCAGCATACAAGCTGTTTCCAGCTGGCCAAATAATTCATCTCACAGTCTGGTTTTGGCCACCTTTCCTTAGAGTCCCTGGGTGACAGACTAATAAATTAATCTGGAGAACTAATTAGGAAGGAAAGGAACAGCAATCTGGTTTATGCTGAGTAGCACCCTATAGCTCAACTTTCATTTAGAATTCGTTGGCTTTTTTTAGAGAATCAGTTGTTTCTTGTGTCCGAGATGGTAATTTTTTCTTTAACTACATGACATATAACCTCATAGACTTCCCGGTATTAGTTTTGACAGTTGCCCAGCCCCTCCAAGCAGCAAGGAAACACAGACACTTCCATCCAGAACCAGAAATTAACTGTGGAGGGGAGAGAGATGTGAAAGCAAGTGTTAGAGCTACCTTAACAGCAGTTTGTCAGCTTCAGTGACAGCTATTAGTCCTTTTCTTTTAACACCTCTGGATCTCCACAGTGAAGGGTGCTCACCTATGCTGGCAGCAAGGATAACATTAAATAGCATTTAAGTCAAAAGTGCAGGAAGGAGCCACGTAGGAAGATGTAGAAAGGAAATAGCCTATGTACTTTCATTATCCCACATGAAGTTTAAGCACATGAGACAGAAGAGGATGAGTGTTTGGTCATCCATTTCTCCCAGTGTCTAGTCTCCTCTGCTGATAAGAACCATGAATGTCCCGGGATCTCTTGTCATGGTCCTAACCAAATTCTGTGTTCAATGTTTGAAAAGTGTCCTTGCCCGTTTCCTCCAGCTGCTGCCAATGAAGTAGTGTCTGTGCTGGAGTATTTTGCACTGGGTGGGGAGGAGATCTCCAAAGTGCCGCATTAACAAGTGCTTGCCTTTCTGCTCCTAAAGAGCAGGTCATGCATTCCTCTTCCAACAGCCATCGAGAACTGTGGCTGAACAACTGGGCACAGAAGTAAGTCTGCACTGAACATCTGCATGGCGCTCACTGCCAGCAAGACAGGAGGCTGGCATCAGCTATTTTTAATGTAAATGGTGGCACACCACTGCTTGTTTCTAGGATATGTTTGCTAGGGTTCCCCTGTTGGTGATAGCAGAGGATCTAGATTTAAGGACCTTTACATTGACTTCATCACTTTCGTAAAACTAGAAGTTTTATGTGTGAAACTGGAACAGGGGCTGGGGGCAATCGTGTTGCACAACTGATGTCTTACTTTGTCAGGCCACTTTAGGCCTGACCCACTTCCCTCTAGAAGGGATGCATGTGTTTTGGCCCCACAGCACCTAGTGAGGGACCTTGATGCAAAGTGCTCATGAATGTGAACTGGGGTGGCCAAACTGCAGATGTGTGTCCCACTCTCTGCCACCCAAGTTATAGCAACAATCACTTCTAATAGTGGGAGCAATAAATTTTTTGGACTCTGAGTTTAAGGCAATACGGAGCCCAGCTACCAACAGAAGTGGAAAGGCAAGAAAACAGGACCTGTTTTGCATATAAGACACTCCACTTGTAAGTGGATGATGCTTAATTTATTCCCTTTTGGATACAATGTACATTGAGCAAAGCAGTATGAGAGGGCAAAAGTGCTCATCCTTGCTTGGGGTGACTCTACTCCTAGGTCTCTTACTATGTAGGGAGAAGAAACGTGACTTCTATGCCGAGGAACCTTTTAGTCCAAATTCTAGATAAACTGTCTAATGCTGGAGGAATCCCTCAGCTTTCCATGTGTTTGCTTTAAATCTTCCGTAAATTGCTGGAGCCACCTACAAGGGACTCGGAAGGGCTTAGGACCTCATTGTAGCAACTTGCTTAAGTCTTGGATAGGCTATATTAATGGTAGGAGGGATAAATCCAGAGAAATTGCAAGGAATTTTCTTTGGGCATGTGACTAGAATATTTATCTGCCGCTGCAGCAGCCTTCTGAGCAGCTAAATGAGTAAGAGTCACTAAGCAAGGAGAAAGTAATCTCAAATTATTACCCAAAGTATTTTATTTTCTCTTTCCTCAGCACCTTTTAGAGAATGCTGCTACCAAACCCCTCATTTGAAGGGAAGTGTCCAACTTGCCTTCAAAGAAGTGATGTGGGCACCTAAGTCACTGGGGTGATCTTGATAATTTCACCCCAGGTCTAAAGCTGTTTCTGCAGTTACCCACTGAATGACTTCTTCCCCCAGTTCAGCACATTTCCAGTTATCTTTGCAATGTAATCCGTATTCCTTTTCCCAGCTCCCCATCCAGGTGACTGCATTCATATCCAAGTCTATCTGAATGACTTTTTCAAGTAAGAATTTGTGAAGTACTGCCAAATGCTTTACTGCACTCTAGATATTACTTTATCTGCTAATTTTGTTCTTTGATTTTAAAAAAAAGAAACGATCAGTTTTATTTGGTGTGTTCTTTTCTTTATCCTATAAATCCATGGCATTTTATGGATCATGGTTCAATTACTAAGCACATAATCCAGGACCCAATGGAAATTTATGGAGCTTTTTACAAACTTCCATGGACCTTGGATAAGGTCTTAAATGTTTACAGATTACTTGTTGTGCTTTTTTTTCCTAGGAATTTTAAGCAAAATTTATGGAATGGGAACTACTAGGATTGCTTATATTCTTGTTCATTTGTTTTTTTAGTGAATCGCTATTATTTCCAGTAATAAAATCACTAAGGAACCTTATTATTGCCCTGGTCCATAAAAACATTTGACCATACGCTTAGCTTTAAGCACAGGGTTAATCTTGCCCACTTCAAGACAGCTATTCTTTTCTTTAAAACTGGGCATATGCTTAAGGGCTATTTTGGATCAAGACCTATGCAAGCAGGCTGAGTGAACTAAATCCACTTAAATGCATCCCAAACTATAGAACTGGCTCTCAGTAAAACCTGACCGTGTATTTTTTTTAAGAATGAATCTATAAACCACTCCCACAGCCAGATGGACAGAGTGGGATTACAGGTTTAAGAGAGGAATTTGTTAGGAGTGGTTACCCTGATTATTAACAGAGATCCACTAAATGTTTTAAGCATGAAAATCTCCCTGACAACAGAATTTCATCTCAAGCTATTATATTTTACTTTCATGGGAAAAGAATGGATTTTACAAGGCCCTTAGAGAGGGATGAACCCTATGAGGGAAAAAAAAAAATATATATTGCTATTATCAAAGTCCAGCTGATCTTTTTTTCTTAAGATTACAAACGTTTGGATTTTTTTTTCCTCAGCTGTTGTTTCTCTCTCCTATTGTTGTCCTTGTTAAACTCCAGTTTTGGCTTTCCAGTGAATTTCTTGGTATCAGCTTCTGTGTTATTTGCTGTATTCACACCTCCTGAGCTGTAGTTCTTCACTTCTGGAGCCTGCATGGTTCCTCCTGAGTAGGTCATTGCTTGGGGCAATGGAATATTTAGTAAACACTTCAGGAATAATAGATGACCTTAGGGCTGACAGAAGTGGACACTTCAGGTTATGTTTAGGGATTGTAAAATCTTTGGCATTTATGCAGACTTATGGAAAAGCAGATGAAGAGAAAAATCTCAAGAAGTCTTCCAAGCCCACAAAGTCAAGCTGTATGCCCTAGTCTGCAAATCAAGTCATTACTGAAGGCTAGTAAAGGCTACAAAATTCAGGATGTGATACTTACCCAGAATGAATCTTTTCAGTTTATTTCAGATGGTAGTTCTGGAATGTTTCTGATGTAGTTAAAGTTATAATGTTAATTATACTCAATGTTTGCTTACTGAAAAATGCTTGGGAAAGCCAAAATGTGAAGTTTCCAGTGAATTAAAAAGAAACTCAGGTGGGCACCTCTGTTCAGCAGGATTGGGTTCTTTGTCTTAGCTGAGATTAGATTGTTGTTGTCTAAAGCAGTTTTGTTTCTGAACAAAAGCATCTTCACAGAGTTTGTAGTGTGCACACGCTATCTTAATTTTTCAGTGTTTCTTGTGTTGACAATAGTTGTGGATTTCAGAACTTAATTCTGAATGCCAGTAACTGCAAATCGAGTTTTTACTTCTTTCTCATCATTTCTTCAAGGAAAACAAGGCCCAATAAAGTTACATCTGAAGCAAGAAGTAAAGTTAATTTTGAATGAGGTGCATGGTGGTTCTCAGGGGAGACAATTTAGCTAGTGCCATGGAAAGCCCCTGGGTTTATCTGCATTGAATCAGTCTGAGATCTGACAACAATTTCCCTCCATGCAGGGCAGATGTGGTTTAAAGCTGCTACAGCATAAAAGCGTAGGCCCCTTGTAATCTATCACATTAAATAATTCAATTGGTATTCATCATATAGCTGCGCAGGCAGCACCTACATAGTATACAGAAATTGGGAGTCTGATCAAGTACAGAGCTCACCACCTGCTTTAAAATGTCACAGGCATAATTCCAAGCTTTATTGTATCAGTAAAAACTGAGACTAATCCTACTGAAGTCAGACATTAAACCTGCGTGAGATCAGAGTAGAGTTATGTATTTATTAGTTGTGTCTGTGGTGGTTCCCCCTAAAACTATATGGGTGACTTAAACACTTTACATTATTCAGACTGACTTTTTCTGTACATTCTGGATGCAACAGGTCCAAGCCATGGCAGGATTGCCTTCATATTTCTTAAACTTGATTTACAAAATGACAGCATGGATTCTTCGCCTCAAAGATTCCATGGGAGGAGTTGAAGGACCTGTCCCAGGATCAATCTGTGAGATGATGGAGTTGACCTCATGCTCTCTTTGCCTGGCTGTTGTGAATGGGGAAGTGTGTTGTGCACCTATACTGCTATTGCTCTCCATTTTTGTGCCACTGACACACCCCAGTCTCCATGGCATTTAGAAAAAGAGAGGAAGATGCCACAGAGACTGCTGAGTCCCTCTCCTCAATCCAGTCATAGTGTATCCCACCCACATATAAATGCTCCCTGCAGCAGGATCTATGTCAGAAGACTTCCTCACATATTTTTGTAGTGAACCACTAATGTGGTAAGGGGAAAACTGAGGGGAAGATAGATCACTGAATGAATCTACTAAAGGAGAATTTTCCTCTTTCTGTCTAACTTCTATTCTCCAGCGTCCTCATATCCCTCTGAGAAAACGACATGCAGCAGGCCTTTCTCAGGAACCCGTGTCTTCCATTTCTGTGGAAAAAAAACAACAACAAAAAAGCATGGGAGTTTGAGACAAAACTGTTCCCATGAGAACTCCCTTTTGCATAATTGCCGTTATCTGATTATGGTGGGAGAAGGGTTTTTTTCACCTTTACCCCCGCCTAGGACAAGTACCATGTCCTGATGCCAAGTCTCAGGAATCTAAGATGGCCGAGATTACTGACCTAGGGGATATGTGCCTCTGAGTCAGATCCTGAGATCAGGAGGATCATGATGGTTGTACAGTCTATTTTATGTGTTTCAGGGGTCTGATTTTCAAGGAACCAATGTAATAATTGTTGCCCCACCCATCCCACTTCTTCTACCCTTCAGCCCTCCAGTCAGCCAGGTTCTACCTCCTCGAGATTTCAAACGTAGGTCCTTGTGATATCATGGTATAGACACTGTGACTGTGGCAGCTGAGCTCTCACTCTCTGGAGAATGGAAGAATTTCCTCCTGAAAGTTTTTTCCTCAGGACATAAATTCAGGGATCATGCTCTGACCTGTGATTTGGCTCATATATTGGAGTTATGGTGTATGCTCTGTCAGTGATGTAGAAATGAACAAATTTCTATCTATCTTCTGAACTTAATGGGAATCACATTTAGTAGCTTTGTGCAATAACAAAGATTAAAAAAAATTGCACTCCATATGAGCAGTGGGCTGTGTCCAATATGAATCTGACTCAAGGTATTTGTAATAATTGACAAAAGCTGCCATTCGATATTTTAAAACATATTTAATCTCTGAGCCTGAGAAGCAGATTCTGTCACTGTTGCACATTGGTTTAACTATCTACTGTACAAATGTGAGACTTAAAACTTTTACATTGCCCAGCAACTTTAGACCAATATTTCTGCTCCATTATCCACAAAGATTGCACACTGCAAACATCTACAAGCAGTAAGTTGAGGTGCTTATTATACAAAATACCATGGGTAAAACAAAACCAAGATTTGTATTAAAATTCCTTTCTCAGACGCTGAGAACATAAATGGGAATCAACAGAAGTTATTTACAGTGCTAGACACAGTATTTTACTGCATACTTCCATTTACAGGTTTTTTTTTTATTTCTTTTGTAAATTGCTGCTAAATATATGTGCACTGGTCATGTCAGACAGTTCAAAACATATTTTAAATCCCTGGAACTAGACAAAGAAACGAACAATTTTTATGACACCAATGTTAAAACCTTGGCTTGTTTTGTGTGGTGGGTAATGCTTTCAACTTAGGCTCCCTCTTATGCATTCAATTCGGATTTAATACCTTCTAAACCAAATTCTGCCCTCACTTAACAGCTTCATAGTCCTAAGCGCTGACAACAGGGGCTGCATAGGTCTAACCGAGAGCAAGACTTCATCATCTGTGCTCAGTGAGCATAGGTAATTCCTAATCAATGCAGTAGGATTGACCCCAATTAATAGAGGTTCGTTTTCCTTTTAAATTAATGTTTCAGACAATCTAATGGTATTTCTTTAACCCTTATCATAGCAGGAAAGTCTTTCATCTGAGGTTGAACAATCTTTCTCCCTTGCTTTCCTAAATCTCTGTAAGTTGTTTGCCACCCGACAGCTATGACTCCCTGTTTTTTTCAGCACTTTTACTTTCCTTTTCTCCCACCCTCCAGGGAAATATTTTTGCTTAAAGAAAAGGATCATCCTGCCTTCTTTCTTAGCAACTTCCCGCGGACACATTAGTGTTTTCTGTCAAATGGTCTCAATGTAATTTACAAATAATGGAGCTGGTTGATCAATGATGCTCTCTCCTCATTGTAACAGAGGTAAATAGTAACAACATGCTGTGTTTTAGAGAGGGGACATGCTGCAACCACAGCACCCTTTTACAGAAGGTCCATCCAGATTCGTATAAGGCATGCTTCTGGGCAGGCAAAAAAAGCGAACTGAGAAACTGTCCTTCTGTCAAAGGTCTACTTGGCATCTCAACCCTTGGACACGCAGGAAGCAACCCTTGATTATGCAGACCTTGATAACTTGCAGCTCAAGACTGAAAGCAGAGCAGGATATTTGGAAGGCAGATGTAAAGATGGCATAGGGCTGCCTCACCCTCGTTTTGCTCCTTGGCCGCCGTGCACACAGCAGCTCCTCAAGCATGATTTAGAGCAGCCTGGTCATGATCTCACCTAATTGTGTGGCTAACGGCTCCAAAATAGGACCCTGTGATCAAAATGTCCGGAAACATGAGGTCATGACATCAAAAGACCAGTTCCGTAGTGGAAGTATGGCTTTCAGGTGCCGCTGGCTTCAAAGCTCAGCAGTAAAACAAGGGAGAAATCTATATTTGGGGACCTTCATGGAAAGCATTACCATTTGCTGTTCATCAGAGGTACCAAAGCAACTAGCAAGTACAAAGGGGGAAAAAAAAAAAAGGAAAATTATCCAGCTCATGAATGTAATAAGTTTCAGGAAAAAATACATTTTTTGCCACAGAGGTTAGTTAAATAATTTAACTGGGAATGTCATTGCTGAGCTCTGCAATAACGTGCACAGAACTGCATGGACCTACAGTGGTAGCGAATGGCCGACTCTCCCAGGAAAGGTTTTGTTATCCTTATATTGCTTGACTTTTTTACACCACATCTGTGCTTGCTTCGTCATTCTGCCATCTGCTGTAACAAAATACAGGCAAAGCATTTCAGAAAACAACCCCTCCACACTTTAAAATGCTCCAACTCGGAGCACAGCCCTTTACTTCTCACAAGCTGTAGTGCTTATTATCCTCTCCTCCTCCTCCTCCTCCTCCCTCGCCCCCCCCCCCACATGCATGATGAATTACATACGCGTACCAAGCGTGGAGAACACAGAATCCCATTGATTTTGCCACAATGTTTCTATTAAATGAAATGAATGTTTATGCGCTTTACTTCGCTGCGCAAATGCATTTGCTGAAAGGTCAGAAATAGCAGGTCATTATCATTAGATTTTTAATTTTGGAACTCCCAATCAGACTTGTTTCCTGTTTGGTATTGTCTGCAGATACACAATGTATAGCTGAGCGAAAGACTCTCATTGCTAAAGCATTGAAATAACAGAGTATGAGCAGAGTGGTTTCGAGCACACACTCTGTAAAGTCCAGTCAAAGTTTCTTCCTGGTGCAGCCGCGCAAATCTCTTGGTAGCAGTAAACTTGCTGCACAGACTTCATTCCTGAACACATGTTCAAAGGTGATAAAATAAATGCAGATGGTTTCCCAAAACCTCAGTGGAGCATTTTTTACTGTTACTAAATGGACTGTAAAAAAACTAGGGAAAAAATGGAGAAAATACAGTTTGACACGGACAGGCAATTTCAGAATAGCATTCAGTCGTTTGGGAGAAAAGCTAAATAAAATGTGTGTTTATAATGATCTATTGGCAAAATAATATTGACACAGCATCTGAGCTGCCTAATGGGAGTGAGTTTTAGAATACTCAAATTAAACTAGCGCTGCGAGCTGAATATTTTGCTTAATTACTTAACAGACATACAAAAAAGTTGGATAGCAACTTTGAATTCATTGTGCCATGACCGAAGTTGACAATAAAACCATCCCCGGCTACAGTGAAAACAGAATTAGGCCTTAACAAATTTATTACAGGCTTTGTTTACAAACTTGTTACAAAATTATACAGCATCTTATTGTGTACACAGGATTTACAAGAACGCGTAACTGATGTGTGCGATTGCTCCACTCTCTGGTTGAGATCTGCAGGTTTTTCTTCGCCCAGGGCCTGATCCAGCTTCCACTTGGAGAAGGTGAGAATTTTTCCATTGACTTTAGTGGAAACTGGATCAGATCCAGAGGGTAACACTTCCGATCATTGTTATACTGGGGTGGGAAAGAGGCAGCCGATCTAATAACCTTACGCACCACGCTTCTTTCTTGTTTAATGTGTTTCAGATGACGGGCATTGTATTTACTCTGATACATTTTTGCTGGCCACTTGTAAAATACTTGGTGCATTGGTGAAGTTAAGAGTCAAAGACCAGTTCCTGTTACTGGATTTACAGTGGAAAATGACAAATTGTTTTCTTTGAACCTATAAAGAATGAACCTCCCTTGATTTTCAGTGAGCAGAAATAAAGGCATTAGGATCGACTCCGATGTTTTTTACATTGCTATAAACCTACATTTTCTTGCCTGTCTTCAATAGAATTTCTCTGGATTTACAGTGATGTAAACAGGCGTGGCATCCACACTGTATGAACAAGGTAGTTTCCAATTAAGGGGGGTCTCTAAGCAACAGGGACTAACCAAGCTCAGTGAGTTTTCTTACTTCCTCTTCTCATATGGGGATAGACCTATCTGGCATAGTGAAGCATGGGGATCTCTAAAGTTAATGATCCATGAAAATATTTGTTCTCAATTATTCACAGCATCTGAAAATGATCTTTATTTGGGAATTCAGGGTGTAAAATTGGGTTTTTAACTTGCAAAAATTTTCAGTGGGACGGGACTCTGAAAAATGTGCTTGTACCTCCAAGCTGAAAAATTAATGGGTAGGGGTTATTTTTCCCCTGTTGAAACTTAAACTTTCCTGCTAGTAAAACTAGAAAAACTTCTGTTGAGGATTTTTTTTTTTTTTAATGTTTGCCAAGGAAGGAGAATGCGGGAAGAATTCTAGTCAGATCTATCACATACTGAGTTCCTTGGTATATTACATATTCTCTTTCCTTTTAACAATTGCCTTGGTATTGAACCTCTGAAGTTGTTATTGCCTGAAGCAAAGTTAGGGTTCAGTCCTCTGAGCTGGTGATATTTTCTGGGAGGTAAATACCCTGGCCTCATGTTGAAAATTGAGATGGTTCTCAAAAACTTTGTTTATGGCCTCCCCTGCAGAATTATACCTACACGCTCCAGCGTGGCTTTCAGAATCACTGCTATTCCAGTGCTTGGCCTTATGAGCAACCTGTCCAGCTCTCCAGTGGTTTTATGATGTGTAACGCTCTCTGTAAGGAATTAGGGGAGACCACACAATTTGCTGCCTTTGATGACCTGTGGCAGATTTGAAGTTGGTTCTCCAGTAGTGAAAACTCTATGAACAAAGGCATCCTGCAACTTTGGTTTTGAGCTTCTGATCTCATTGTCATTTGCGATGCTGAACACGCTACAACAGTGAAAGCCGTACTGTAAAAGCCTAAGACCACTACAGCTGTAATGCTCTTTGAATGGCTGGCATTTTTCAGCCCTGATTGTGTGTTAAGATCTAGCTAGATAACATATGCAGTCCAATCTCAATTCTGTTGCTGTCCATGACACGACTCATTTACTTTTATGGGAGTGGGATCCCATCCAGGGCATTATACAGCTAATGTATAATAGACTATCTCTTCAAGTAGTCTAATTATTACTCTCCCCAGTGGAGCTACATGACAATACAAAGAAGAGTTTGAGGTATATATATGCTAGTACATTTGTCTGTCTTAAGTAACAACTCACCTGTATAATTGAAGAACTTCATTATAACTATAGACTACCTGGATTTTAGTCACCATACTGCTCAAAAAGATCTATTATTTCATGTCCCTATGAAAGCTACCAGGTTTGTTCAGCAGTTCTACACATTTTTCCCTCTGTGAAAAACGGAGAATGGATTGCTGAGGAGAACAGCAGCTTCAGGCGAGTGTGTGGCTTTGATATCCATGCCAGGATATCACATCTTTCTTTACTACAATTTGCAAGCCAAGGGCTCTTTTAATGTTAAGACACCACCAGCTTTGTTTCTATTTTAAAAACTCAGACAGAGAGGAACGATGCAACAATGCAAACAGAAGATAATTGATCCATGTGAGGAGGAAGAGGCTGATCACAATAAATAGTAAATTCCAAAGAAATCATCTTTTATGTAGTATATTAACGATCAATTGAGATTGGTTCTTGGCTTCAGTAAGTTTCTGCTACAAATATTTTAGATTTTTTTCATATTTTTTCTACGACGAACTGGCAGCATTAGAAACAGTTGCAAAACAAATGTGCTTCAAAAACATAAATGAAAGTTGGCGGATAATTAGCAGTCATTCTGAAATGCTGACAGAGGGAAAATGATCATTTCACTGGCAAAACTGGCATAATACACAAAAATTGTATTTTATGGCTACTTGATGCCTGTGACGTTGACATCATCTGCAGGCTACAACACGTATTTTGGTCCATTTTTGTTTTGGCGGTGAGGAGTCAACACTGCACCCAATTAAATATGAATGTATAGATTGGGGAATATAAATATGTACACAACTCTTGACATTGATCTGATTTTTAACAACTTTACTAAATGACAGTCACTGGCTTGACAATACTGAATGAGAAATACTGATTTTACACAGATTTTACAGCAAGGTTACGGTATGCTGCCAACAAGCAGTGTCACAAACATAGTCTAAAAAAAACCCGGAGTTGCCCATAGCAGAGGCACACACCCTTTGCTCTTGTTATTGAGCGAGAAAGCTTATATACTGTAGATTTGCTGAAGTTTAATAAATAAGGTCAACTTATAATATATAAAACAATATAAACATTTATATGCTACATGCATATCATATAATTTAAAGTAATAATTTATATAGCAAAGAGATGCAGATTTATGTTCTTCCTATTTTCCTTGATAACGCGCACACGCAAGAGGTGTCTATTCTTATCCATCTCCAGCCTACCAGTTTATTGTTTTCTGAAGTCAGTGCTCTAACGTAAGTTTGGGATGTCTTGCATTGGGAGTTCCAGTGCTTGTCATCAATGCCACGACAGCCATTTTTTACAGGCTTGGCTTCTTTACACCTTGTTTCATAAAAGTATTGCTTAACTGGAGAGTTGCCTGTTTTAATTTCTCCCAGCACAGTTACCTGGTGTCCTCTAATGTCGATGGCAGACGATTTGTCCGTGACCCATAAACTTTCACTGTCACAAACGGAATATTCCCCTCGGTGGCTCTTGTGCTCTGCGTACCTTTTCCGCCGGGAGGTTCTGTTCACCACCACTGAATTTCCAATATAATCCTCCATGAGGTACAGCGGCGGCGGTTCCAGCGGTGTGTTGTCACTCAAGAGGACTCGGGGAGAGTTGTAGCGTCTCTGCTGCCTTAAGAGGTCTGTATCCATTGAGATAACTGGCTGGAAGTCTGATTTCACATTTTCATCTCCATCCATGTCTTGCTGAGTGTCTGCTTTCTGCACTGTGTTTTGATAGTTTTCCTTAATATCTACCACCTGCTTAGAAAGCTTGTTTTTCAAAATGTCTGCCTGAATAAGTTTAATAATAAGAGAATTTATTGAATCTTCTGGCAAACTCCTTTGATCCATGTTGGTAGATTGGATGCCACGAAGATAAGCGAGAAATATCACATAAAACAAGATGGACATCACCTTGTTCACCTGTAAGATCTGCAAAGAAACAGAAAGGCAACATTAAAACAATTATATAGGGAAGTTTACTAGATGCTGTAGACATGAAAATTCGGTTTTGTTTTTAACATGTCTTACATCTTCTGCACCTTATAGATACAGATAGGCCATGTGTTTCTTTTAAGATAATTTTTCATTATATTTATAATGAATGTAACTGTTTTCTGACTTTTTTTTCAGTGTTTCATCTATGTTTCATGCACTTTTCAGGATGACCTCACTTTTCCTCTTTCCATGTGTAGTGGCAGATCTGTCAGTTAGGTCCTTTCTCTAGGTAGCTACTCTTGGGATAGTATGTCCAGGTCTTGGCAGCAGAGAGAGGCCAAGTTACTTTCACAGAGTCTATTCCACAGCGTGGTTCAGTTTCAGAATTGCAAGATTATGCAGAGTAGCAGATTATTTAATGGTGTAAAATGAAGAAGCTCTGACTTTGCTAAGTGTTGCCAATTTTTGCGTGTTGACATGTCATGGATCCCTCAAATTCCTATTCATCAAATGGCTTGTGTTTAACGTCACCCTAAGAGCATCATCATATACTTGGAAGTAAATACTGTGTTTCAATAGCTCTTTCTCTCTCTTTCTCTCTCTGGTGCTGTAAGGCAAAGTATTCTTGAAGGAAAAGGGTGCAGTCAGGCAGGAAAGTGGGGTTTCTTATATTTTGAGCTTCAGAAAGCAGTAATTAGACTTCTGTAATACAAGTGAGAAGTTCAGATGGATCCAGAGACCATTTTGTACTGGTTGTTTACAGGGTTGGGGCCTGGTTTTTTTGATGTTTTTAGTGAAGTTCCTTCATTACATTTATATGAAGTGGAACAAAACTGATTGTAGTTAGAAATATTCAAGGACAGATGAAGGACCTCCCACCCACCCCGAAACTGAAGAATCCTGTTCAAAAAGATCAAAATGAACTCAAGATCAAGATTTTGAAAACTGGACATAAAAGTGTGCTGCTTCTCTGTACTGTATTTTGCCATGAAGTGCTCTATATGCATTCTTTTAGTGTCCTTATAATTCTAGCTGTTGAGCATCTTCTAGAGGCTGATTTGTCATTTCTGGCTAAATCTTTCTGTCATCCTGTTTGTGTAGTTAAGAACTGTGAGCATTCATCTAAGGAGGTGGTTTTTTTTCTTGGGAAAACCTGTATATCTTGTATTTGCACTTATATTTAAATGAAATTAATTTTCAATGTAAAATACTAAATCATGGAAGCAATCCATTACTTCAAAGCACACCCCTTTTAATGAAATTTTTGCACAAGTAGTGGATTGAAGGAGAAAATATTAAACTCATGTTAGAGTACTCTCATGTCATGTGGGAAATCTGGCTGTAGTACCGCTTCAAGTGACTCAAAACAGTCTTGAACTTGATTCTTCTGCACCGCAAACATGTCCACTATGTGTCAGACCACTAGCACCCTGGGATGAAGACACAGAGTTAGAGAACACAGAACAGATGGAGCTGGAAGGATCCTCAGGAGACCATCTAGTCCAACGCCACTGCTCAAAGTAAGGTCAGCTAGAGCAGCTTGCGCAGGGCTGTGCCCAATCAGGTTTTAAATATCTCCATGGATGGACACTCCACAACCCCTCTAGGCAAGCTGTTCCAGTGTTCGACCCTCACAGTAAAAAACAAAACAAAACAAAACAAAACAAAAAAACCCAACCCATGTTTCAGTATTTCCTATATCTCAATTTGTGCCCGTTGCCTCTTGTCCTTTCTTGGGACACCCCTGAGAAGAGTCTGGCTCCGTCTTTTTTACTCCCTCCCATCACGTATTTCTACACTTTGATAAGATCCCCCTGAGTCTTCTCTTCTCCAGGCCAAACAGCCCCAGCTCTCTCAGCCTTTCCTCCCATGTGACAGATGCCCCAGTCCCTTAATCATCTTTGTGGATTCGGTCCTGTATGTCCATGTCTCTCCTGTACTGGAGAGCCCAGAACCAGACACAGCACACCAGATGTGGCCTCACCAGTGCTGAGTTGAGGCGAAGGATCACCTCCCTCAACCTGCTGGTGACGCTCTGGGTACTCTGTGTTTTTCCCAGAAGAAATGGCAGAGAAATCAGACCTCTTAAACAGAAAATGTTCCACTTCTTCAAATCACCGTTTTCTGTTTAAGAAGGCAAACCATTTTCTATTCAAGAAGGCAAAGAAAAAAAGAAAAAAAGTTTTACTGGAGAATCCTTTATCTGCTCTAAGCAAAACTCCTTTTAGCAACAGTGAGTCCCCACTTCATAGTTTGGAACTGCAGCAAAATCAGAGCTACCCTCTGTGGATGTGTGATCTGTCCTTTTATGGACAAGAAATGTGTTTTCTCCATTCTCAGTTTGTCACAGTATGAGTTCACCTAAATCTAGACTGTTGCTTGCAGCAATGTTATGCTTTGGAAAAAAAAAATCTAAGATTTTCAGTTACCATACAATTACTGTCATACCTAAACAAATACTAACTTAATGTAGATGGATCTCAGAGCCCAGACCGTGCTGTATATAAAGACCTCTTCGTGCACAATTTGGTCTTCCCTCAGTAAATTATGTGCTTTTAAAAACAGTAAGAATATTATAAAACAGATGTCATTCAGCAGATTTCTTACAGCGTTCAGAAGGGCTAACCCGCACGCAGTATGACACACAAGTCCATAGGATGGTGAGCAAAGCTCTGACAACGCTCAGCTCAAAAGCTGAAAGCATTATTCATGCCAACATGCAGCTGCATGTAATCACTGGTCTGCTTAGTTTCAAAACTAAGTGGCACTAGCAAAATACACAAGTTGGAGCAGGTGATGAGGTGGGAAAAGTAAGACTGGAGTTCCTGCAGACTCTCTTTAATGTCATGCTGCACACAAAAAGGAAGGGCTAGGGACCTCAGAATTAAAGCAGTTCAAATGAACTATTTTTCTCATCCATGGAAGAATCCCATTAATGGAAAAAAATGTTTAAAAGTATTTTTCTGAACCTAACGTAAGACGTCTTGTGGATTTGGTGGGAAGGGTGTTAAATTACTCTGAAATTTGACTTGTAGTTTGATTTGTACTTGGCAAATTATTTGCTGCAAAAGTAAAAATGTTTCAGAACCAATCTTTACATTTTTCTGGGATGTTTTGGTGTGCAAAATTTGGAAAGAAAATGCAAACGCTTGATGAGATTACAGTTTTCAGGGAATTCCTCCAGGACAGTTCACCTAGGACGTTCATAAGTGGCGTATTCAGAAATTCCAGTCCATGACTTGAAATTGTCAGGCTGCCTGTGGCGTCCAGAACCTCAGAATACACCTAAGGCACTAAGAGAAAACTGACCCAACTTCCAGACTCCCGGGGCCCAGGCTTGTACGGACCTTAGCAGAAGCTGCTCCAGCACAAGTAACAATAGCTCCTTCTTCAGCCTTTTGGACAATGGTGCAAAAATCCCCCAAGAATTTAATCCCTCACATCAATTTTTCTGTTCTCTCATTAAAAGTTCTTAAAATTAAAATGATTAATTTCAGGTAGAAAGACAGATTTTGTTCAAGCCAAACTTTTTCTAGTTAGCTGTATATTGTGAAATATTTTTGTTGTTCTTCAAGGTTCTTCTTGAAATTTTCTGCTTGTAAATCCCTGAAAAGGTTCATTTTAACTGTCTTTGTAGACTGTTTATAGTCAAGTAAGTGTGATGAATGGTCCTAGAAATGGACACTGTTCACACTCCTACAGGAAGTACAGACTAGGTTACTATACTTGGGGCTTGGGTCCCAAGTAAGCATAGGCAAGCATTTCCATGGTGACCTCAGAATAAGAGCACAGCCCAGCAGCATGCTCCCTCGTCCAGTGTCAGCTGAAGTAATGTTATTAGATATAAATAGAGAAGACCATAATTGGTGACTGTGTCTACTTCATTTCTGCTTGATATCTATTGGGCTACAGTATTAATGCTGGTACCTGAGCTCAGTTTCTCTTTCCACGGGCTGTCAGGTCAGCTGTGACACACAGCCTAGTCAACATTAAGTTGTATGATGGCACATGACTTAAATGGGTCTTCAGTATATATTGGATATAACAACACATCCAGTATAATCTTAAATGGGTCTTCAGTATGTATTGGATATAACAACACATCCAGTATAATCATCTTACTGTGCAATACCTACTACATACCTGTCCTAGAAGCCATGTGGTTGTAGAACAGTTTAGATAGTGTGAATCCAGAAGAATTGATCCAGCACTTTCTCTGGATTCACATCAAAAGGTATCCCTTGTTGACCTATCTGTTTATGGCAAACTCATCATTTGACTGGGGACTCAGTGGCTAGACGTAATGGTAGATTACTCATCTCACTTTGTGCCTGTGCCACAAAGACCGTAGGCAGCTACCTAGTGTGGGCATTAGCAGCCTGACAAGGTCTTGCTGCTGGGATATCCATTCCATTTTCTGTCTCTCTCCTTCTCTATCACCCAAGTCCTTTTCTATTCCATATATTGGGAGTTCAGCAAGGGCTGCTGACATATTCCAGAAAGCTGTTTTTCCTGAGCCACTGAGAAGCTTTGGAACAGCTCTGCTTTTGTGCTGTGCTATTCTGTGTGCCCTTCTAGATGTTGGGATGCACCTTTGATGCTTTGAGCTCTTGCTAGAGGTAATTAAAAAGGGGGCAGAGGGTGCATGGATCTCAAATCAGCCTTTAAATGTGCTTGGAAAACACTCTACTATGTGCAATTTGGAAAAGCACCGGACATCGAGATAGGAAGACGTATTAGTCTCTTTGAGTTGGTCCCTTTGCATAGTGGTAGTGCCCCCTTATTCAGAGATACTATCCCAGCTTTCAAAAATGATTGCACACATGGCAACAGAAGCAAAGATGATCCTTAAAGGAACAAGGAGTAGAACTAAGTGACACTTAGGCATTATGAATGGTCCAGAGGGTTTGTGGGAGCACACATCACAGCATGGCAGGAAAACCAGCATATCCTGGTAATACAGAGCCAGCTGTTAATTTGCACTAAACAAGTTTGACTTAGAGATTGCTGACATTTGTGGCACAGCGGGTAAAAACAAACACCATAGAAAAGAAAAGCTCATGCATTGCAAAGTTGTTTCATCTTTCAACTGTAGCTTAGTGTTACTCTATTTTAATGGTTTGTATTCCTGCCTATCACTGCAGTGTTAGCAGGGTATTAATGCTGTCTAATCTAGGTTTCTCAGGGAAGGCCTAAATTTAGGAGAAATAAATAAGCTTACCTATTGCTTCCATCAAGAAATTAAATCCCCAATAGACTCTGGCAATTCACTTTCTGCTCTTTTCAGACTCAACACTTTACGTAGTGTTGGAAAGCTTTGTTTAGTTTTGTTTTGTTAATGGTGATGTAAAAAAAAAAACCTGTATTGCTTTATTTTGATCAGTCTCTGTACAGTCTACCCAGCTCAAGAGCAAAGTGTCATTTAATATGTTCTATGAAAATAATGAAATTCTAGTACTGTGAGATACTGCCTAAATATTTACTTTTAAGTCATTGCGAAGAGGAACTGGAATATAAGGAAAAGTGACTGGTGAATTTTACATTCGGCATTGTAATACCCGACATGATTTATGTAAGTCAGCTTGAAGTATTTGGCACTTTCTGAAAAATTTAAAAGCAGCTTTTGTTCTTCAGACCGAGCAACTAATGATCATTTGTGGTGGCTGACAGCTTATTCAGGCTTTTGCCAAAGACGACAGTGTAATTATTCTCATTGCTTGCTAAGCACTGTTTTCACAAACTCACAGAAAGCAACAAGTAGCAGAATGTCTGTTGATTCCCTCATCCTAATAACTACGTTGAGAAGACATGCAGCCCTTCTCCTCTGTGCTTAGGGGGACAGTGAAAATGTACAGAATAAGAAAAATATCACTGCATTCTGAATATTCAGAAAGATGGGAGTATGAAATAATTGCATATGAAAATTTGCACTGTATTTCAGAATAGTAATTGACTATTTGTACAACATGTGCCTGTAGAAGGATTTATTAAGGTAGATTGTTGCGGAGTGCTGAATGCCCCTAGAGATGCTATGACCCTTCTGAACATTTCCACTTCTCAAGATACAGAAATTTCAACACATACGGATTGAAGCTAAAGTTTTCACAAAAGCCAGACCCACTAAGAAGCTGAAGAATTCAGAGACAAAATCAAGTGGGACTGAGTTATGGCAGCTCTAAGCGTTAACCCTCCCATCCTCGGGGCCAACCAAACCATAAGTTAGAGTGAAGGAATTTGAAACTAATGCATTCCTCTTGCAGATGGGCTGGAGGATGCGGCTACACACCATATCTGAGGATGAGGCCAGCGAAGTTTCTTAAAACCCCGCAGCAGGTCAGTTGCTTTTAATCATGCATTACTCAAGACCATTTTCAAAAGAGAAGACACATCTGAGCACTGAGCCCCAATAGCTTCCAGTGAATGGTATATACCTAATCTCTTATGGAAATGGAGTTCAGCCTGCTGAGTCACTGACATTTCCTTTTCCTCTTTAAATGACTGGCTGAGCAAAGCACAGCAAGACAGCTGTTCATCCAAGTATGAAAAACTCATCTACACTTTGAACCAATCTACATTACTATTTATGATTATCGTTGTGACCATGACCCTACCAATCATTGAGGACAGCTTTCCCGACTGGTGACATCTTTCTGAGAGACAGTTTTGTGATAATACATCTGCTGCAAGGAGCAATCTGTTTTCTGAACGGTTAAATGCACTGTGTAGAACTGCAGCAGTCCATTCAGCTGATTGCAACGGCATGTGTGTCTACATTTGATCTTTCCACAAACATATCTTTTTGGAGATCAAAATGTGATCGCCTTACACATACCTGCCCGTTTCCAAGAGAAAGGTCAGGAGCAGTTCCTCGGTGCTTACCTCACTACTTGGAACAGCAGCTGCTTCTCACACCTTGTGCAAAGTTAATTCTGTTAGGTTTTGGCTCCGCACCTTCCTCCCCCGCCATCGACATCGTCTGGAATTCAGGGCACTCAAGACCCCCCCCTGGAGGCATTTGACACTCCCCAGCATCCTCTAGCAATCCCACCGAGGGACTCGACTATTAATAATGTCCGGTACAATATCAACCACACTAGTTACATCCCCAGGTCTATAATCAACTACAGAAGTAGGCAGGCTTTCCTCAGTCACAACCAGGTCTTTTTCTATTTTAATTCCTTTCCTCACTGATATTTTTGTGACATAATGTTTATACCTGTCTGTCTCTGCCCAGACTGCCATAGTGTAATTTTGCATTACCCAGTTGACTAATTAATCTGCATATTGAGAAGGTCAGGGCAAGAGTTTGGGAGGCTAGGATCCTGACTCCTCTGATTTGTTGGAAGAGTTTTGTCAAGTCAAAATCTCTGTTCATTACTTTCTACATCTGCAAAGTAAGGAACTCTATGGAATGGTGTTGGGGTTTTATTACCCTAGATATATACCCGGACATCCTTTGGTTTCTCCCTCAAAGAGCTGGCTGCTGTTACCCTACTAAGAGAGCACAAGTAAAGATCTCCTCTCTCCACACAAGGCACGATAGCATTGCAGTACAATGCCCTGCATGCTGCGTGGGAGATGCCTGTCTGTTTTGAGAGTAACGAGGCATCTTAACAAACATATTTCCATAAATGTTTTCAGTGTAAATCATCTTCTGGTTTTTTTTTACCATTCTCACGTCACCGGTGTTTGAGCACTCCATAAACATTCATGGTTAATACCGACAAAGTAGGAAGGGTGCCATTGTTCCCATTTTAAAGAGCAGAGACTGGAATACACAGAAGTCAGATGTTTGCAAGGTCATACAGGTATTCTGCTGCAAGTTGGGGAACAGCCCCTGAGTTTTCATGTTGCACTGCCTGGATCAGGAAAGTCCATCTGTAATGCTGTATGGAAGTTTGATTGATCAATGACAAGCATGAAATGCAAGGAAATAAAAACCATGTCGTCTGAGATGAGCAGTCAGCCGCATCTTAGTAATGACAAAGAATTAAAACCATAGTTGGGTAAACAATTTCCACAAAAGCTGAAGTATTTCTACATATTATTCACTGTGTAGCTCTGAAAACTGTCCAAAGTAACAAGAAATCTAAGGGTCATCCTTAGCTAAATCAATAAATTCCAATGACTTGACTAGACCTGTGCTAATTTTACAAAACCAAAAGATTTGCCCAGAGCTTTGCACTTGCCTTTTTTTTTTTTTTTTTTTTGAGAAGTCATTTGCAAACAGAAGAATAGAAAGCACCAGTACTAAATCATCGTAGTGGATAATTTAAGATGATAAACTGTTTGTGTGTTAGTTAATCTTTTCATTACTGTTTGTTAATAGCAGCAGGGCCAAGCAGCAAACAAATTAAATTTGCAGCTGATTTTGGAGGGGATGCAAACAGCAGTGAGCAAAGAGAAATACAATCTCTGCTGGGGAGATGGAGACATAAAATATTGGCAGAAAATTACAAAACGAAAGTCAAAATACAAATTACAAGCTAGCATGCTGGGGGAATAATGGTATTGAAAAATGATATGCAAAGGGGAAAAGAAATTTAGAAAGGAGCAATACCTGATCAGACCCAGGAATTAGCTAAAACTTGGAAAGGTACAGTATTTAATAAATGCAAATACTGAGGCATTGCATTGCAGAGCTAGGAAGGAATTGCCACTTTTTGTAGCACAGCATAAAAATCAGGAAAGCTGCTTGAAAGTTAGAAGGTATAGTCATACAAAAAGAAAATTAGCAAAGGGCAGCAAAAATTACTAGAAAGACTGTATAACAGACCTTTGAGGAAATTGCCTTGAACGTGCAAGCCTTTGCTATGAGCTGACAGAAAGGGCATGACAGCAAACCTAGTGCAGAGATCTGGAAAGTGTAAGCATTCGTGAAAGAGGGCATTCACTTTGGGGTGGGGCAAAGGAGTGCAATCAGGAAAAATGGGATTAAACTAAGGAAAGGGAAGTTAAGCTGATCATCAAAAGCAGTTTTCAAGCTCTGCAAGATGTTTGTAACAAGCCCAAAGCCACACCAAAGAGGCCTGGTTTCATATTTCATTGCAGCCCTGAAACTCCATCTAAGTCTTTTTTTAAAATGGTTTGAAGATCCATTAACATTTCAAGTCAACCTGGACCTACTTTGGCTCAACTAGGGCTGATTAATTGTTTTGTATTAAAGTCAGGCAATAGTTGCAGTTCCTCTTATTTTTGTCAGAGAGATGCTTTGAGGGCTTCAACTCTCCATAATTAAAGTTGAGAGCAGTCCTCCAGATGAAACTCCCTTCTTTCGCTCCCCACAATTCCAGGGGGTTCAAGCCTGGCTTCTGGATATATCAGAGGCATGACTATATTTGGTGTATGTTTCTGGAAAGAGCAAGGGAAGCCATGGAAAGGGTTAAGGTGAAGTGGTCCACATTTATAACAGATTGCTATAGTCATTCTATTTTTAAATGCCAGAGGTGGGTTTTTTCTAACTTGGTAGCAGGAGGAGAAAGGGAAAAAACTCTCAGATCATCAGCATTTTGCCCCTCTCCTCTTAGACTATGAAAGAGCACCCTTCTAGAGACCCTGTGATGTAGAATGATCTGATGTGTTTTTACGTTTACATTCCCACTGGACAACACATTTTGTAGGAAAAAAAAATCATAGAAAAGAATTGAGAAGTTTTTAAAATGCTATTTTTTAGTTTTTCTGATGTTAAGAAACTCAAGAGGAAAACTGTTTCAAACTGTGAATTTCAAGATCATTGTTTTGCTGGATTTTACACTGAAAACAAAAAGGTTTCTGTTTTGTTTTGGTTTAGAAACTGAAAACTTCCTCTTCCATCTTTTTTAATACCATCCCATTTCTTTTTTCTTTTATGACGAGAGGAAAATGGTGAAATCAAGCAAGCAAACAAGAGACAACAAGGGTTACAGCGTCAAAAATGTTAGAGTCTCAGTACAAAAAACCTTGCATCCCTAAACCTAGTCTATGGGTACACCTCACACCCACAAGGAAACAGAAATACAGTAATAGGGAATGCTAGTTAGAAATGAAATTAGCTTTTTTTTGGTTTGAATAAAAAAAAATTCCTGAAGAGAACCTGAGATATTTCTGTTGAAAATAGAGCATTTCTTTGGTTTTCTGACAGCTCTACTGTGACCCTTGAATACAGATGTTCGCCTTGAGAGTAGGAACACTCTTAGGGCAACACTGCCTCTTAAGAGGCCCAGTCAAATTTTTAAGGTACCGTTTGCTTAGAAGGAACAGCACTGCTGCTTGCGAGTTTCTCCCAAGCACCAGGTATGAGCCTTGCTGCGCCTCCACACGCAATGCACTGCCACCCCGGGTGTGCTCCACGGGACCGGGATTGTGGCGAGCCACGGCGCAAGAGGCTTGGTGGGGAAGCCCCGTTTCATTTCAGCCAAAGCTGCACCTGTGTTTGCTTTGCAAAAGCCCGTGACTCTGGGTTTCTTTAAAGCCGTACAGAAATACATCCATGGCCACTTCATGAATCAAAGTTGGCTTTCTGAATTGCCTCTCCCTGTTCCTCAAAGGTTCACGAACCTCCAAATAGAAAAGACTTGTTACACAGGCAGGTGCAAAGTATCTGATGCAGAGTTCTCAAGAACAGGACTCTAGGCCTCACACAAATACTTTAAAACCACCAGCAGGACCTCACTGAATTCAGCATGAATTGGACAAAGTTTTTGCACAGTAAGGGGTGCAAGGGAATGTCAATATGGCTAGATGTTGATGTTTGATCCTTATTTTATCATACATGTAGCATGCAACTGAATTGTTTGCATCAGGACCATAGTGAGAAATTAGCATTGCAGTATATAAGTAATACCTTTTCCACGGTCTTTGCACAGGTGCAGTAGCTTGCTTGCAACTAGCTTAATATTATATTTTTAAAGTCATTCTCAGAGAAAAACAGTCTTGTATTTCTGATGAAATACAGGTAAGGGTTTGGGGGGAAATATAAGGTTAGAAGCTTGTTTATTTGCATAAAATGTAAGCCTTTAGATTAAAAAGAGCTTGTATGCCTGTCTATTCTGACAAGCTAAATAAGCTGGTCTAATATGAGGGATCACCTCTCCCAACAACCTTGCTCAGTTTTACACTGAAATCATGATTGTTTTCTTAGAACTGCTCCCAGCTGCACAGTGAGACCCCTGAATCCTTCTTATGGAGAAGAGCTCACAGATACAATGTGTGCCCATGAAGGACTGTTGTGCTTTTTCCCATTGCATCTGAATCTTTAAAAAAGCCATTGCCCATTTAGAGAAAAAAATCATTCTACTAATTGGCATTACTTTATAGCAAATTGTTTACATGTAAGCCTGTCCTGAGGGTAAAGACTATTCCGGTAAATCTAGCTACTCTGCATTTTTTTCCTTGTAAAAATTTGCCTGAAGTGGAACTTTGCTTGTGAGTCCCTTAGTTCATCAATGTTCATGTGGATAAAATTTCCAGTATGCAGTTCTCCTTGAGACACTGAAGTTTGCTAATTTTAACTCTCAGTTAACACTTTGCTGTGAGTTTGACTATGTTTAGGGGTTAATGCTCAAGGGTGGTGAGAGTATTCTGGTCCCAGTCTAGCAGAATGCATGTTTTTTAAGCTTTTGAGTTGCCCCACTGAAATGTGGATTGCTCGCTCCTTAAGTTCATGGTTGAATGCTCTGCTAAACTGCATCCGAAGCGTCTGCTAGTTTGCAGAATTGAGCCCTACCTTCCAAAATCAAAGTCTGTGTTCTCCTATTACGCTAATGCAGGCTCTGCACCTCTGCCAGGTCCAAAACCCATCTGAAAACTGCCCTGGTTTTTGGAAACCACTGTGCTTTTCTTATCTTTCGATCTAGATGCCATTTTGCTGTTGATACACAATGCCTCCCCCCTCCTTCTTGCCAAAAATCTTTGAAAGAAGAATTTTAGAACTGGGAGTACTTTAACACATGCTGTCTCTAGCCAGGCATATGATCTCCAGACATTTGATAGAAAAGCAATATTTTAAACTGGGCATGGGAAGGAGACAAATGAGATGTACAGCAGCTGGCCTTGCCTCTCCTTATACAGTCAATAACTAGAATGTCTTTTTAGATAATTTCTTTCCTCTTACAGAAGAAATTCTGGTTATGAGAAATTTTATCTATAGAAAGGCAGGAATAAAGTAACTCTCAGGGTATGGGAACTAGGAATAGAAACAGTAGTTTTTTAAATAGACTTTTGTTCACCTCTTTTCATATGCACACTTTATACATTTAATGAAAAAATCCTACTAACATCTGATCACCACAAAGGTTAGTTACATCATTGGATAATTGACTCACAGGTCAGATACAAGCTATGGAGATGCTGCTGCAGGAGTTTACTCTTTTTGCGAGAGATCAGGTGTTCACTGCTGTTAGAGGCAAGAAATCATATTTGGACACACAACCCCCACTGCAAGAGCAGGTGCTGTGAGTGCATAAGAGCTAAGAGTGGGTAAGGGAAGGCTGCTGGCAGTCTTATTGCAAGCATGGCAATGCTGCAGCATGAAGCTTTTTTGCATAATTAAGAATGGCTTTGGTAGTCAAGTGCTTTTGCTGTTCTTTTACAGTTCGGAAATTAAAGCCCAGAGACGTTATGTGAGTTTTCCAAGGTTATGCGACTTTTCCGAGGTTATGCGAACCCAAGATCATGTGAGAAGAGAAAGAGAGTGGGCGTTCAGACCCTCCTCTCGTGAGGTCTAGGCTGTGGTTAGTTCTACCCACTGGACAAGCATCTTCCTTCTGGTTCTTCCCAACACTTTGCTGGCCCCAGGCAAAGTCCATTGGGTCAGCTGGCCAAAATCAGAAGTACTTCCATGCCATATTTCTTCCTATTGAAGTGGTAGCAAAGGGAAACAGTCCTTACTCTAGTGAAGTCAGAAATAACTGGGAAGCAAGCAGAGGGAGGGAAAAGGATGTGGAAAACATCGCCAAAGGTGTCCATGGTTGGCTCATGTAGAAGATCTCAGGTGCCTTGAGGAATTAAGAATAACTTGGAATCAGCCTTAAAAAAGGAGCAGGCCAATGTAAATCCGCTGTAACAGTTCAGTAGTTTTCCCCAGGAACCAACAGAACAATCAAGGGAGAGATTTTTAATTCTGCACATAGGAAAAGCTTGGTCCCAGACTTCAATTTGCACAGTAGAAATCCCTGATTAAAAAGGAGCCAAATGCTGTTGTGCTTCAGGAAGTGGGAGAATTAGGGATGCTTACTTTGGACGACAGTGTAACCTTACAGTGTAGCCTATACAAGGGGAGATGCACAGCTGCATCTCCCCAGGAGCAGAGTACAGAATATATTGTGAGTCAGAGTCACAGTTCCTCCCTATCTTCCCTCCACCACCACACTCACTCCCTTTGCTCTGCTGCAAGAGTCAATTACTTCATCCTTCTTTTTTTTTTTTTTTTTCTTTTTTTTTCATGGAGCAGTTTACTCTCCCATGCTCCCAGCCAGCTACTTTGGCTAGCAAGGAAGGGGAGTGGGGTGAAGCCTGGGCTCTCTGCACTTCTGTCATCCTAACACCCCCTCTCCACCCACTTCCTCTCAGCAGGGAGTATTGGGTGAGCAGTCCCTGGTCTCCCTGCTGCAGGCAGAGTTTCATTGAGCAAGCTGAACTGGAACACTCATGGGAACAAAGCTGGGGGGGAGAGGGAGGGACAGTCCTCCCTCCCTCTTATATTCCTGTCCGACTAGGTACTGGCCCTGGCAATGTGTGGCGAGTTTAACCTAGCAAGTGTATTCTGTGCAGATTCCGAGTTAAAGGCCCATGTTAAAATGATACAGGATATTACCAGTGCCAGAAAATGGGGGAGCATGTTCACTGAAACCTGTGGAAGACCAGCATCTCCCTAACCTGATCTCAGTCTGTTACTAGAAAATATGGAAGGGAGCCCGTTGCAAAAACAAAACAAAGCAATCACATCCTTAGGAACTTTTGGGAGGCAAACATATGGGGAAACTCTTTACCAAAGGTCAGAGGTCAGTCAACATCTTGGGATAACTGGATGTAAAGGGGATAATAAGTTCTCAGACTTTTTGACAATGGGAACACAAGGAGCTTTGCTGAGCTACAAGCAGGAGTAAAGGGCTTTTCCAATGGAAGGCAATTTTTCCTGTGGCTGGCACTGATGGGAAATCTACACATACTCAGGAAATATCTCCTGTGCCCTCCCAGAAAAAGGCAAAAGCACACACATACCTCTTTTCTGTCCCATGCTCTCATCATCTCACCCTAAACCTACATCTCTGGGCTGAAAGCACATCAAGGCTCAGAAATGTCTTCCTTGACCATGTCATGAAGGCCTTGTTAGCATACATAGGGGGGTACAGTTTGTGGTTTCGAACTTTCAGTATAGCTTTGATTAAGATACAGGTGAGTGGAAAGCAGAATAGAACCTGGTAGGTCAAGACTGGGGGATTCAGATCCTCTGGACTATGGGACTTAAGTGCATGTGCAGAGGTTGGATTTACACGCAAAATACTGTGCTAGAGTTATTTAGAAAAGATAAGACACATATTTTGGGTCTGCTAGAAATTAAGGAAAATTGCAAAGAACATTTATTCCCATTTTAAATTATTAAATGGTATTATGCTTGGAGACAATTGTGTATATGCAACTCTTAAAAATTAAAGCTCGAGGCCAAATTCTGCTTTTGGTCACGCAGAAAGCAGGCGACTGTAGACTGAGTTGCATGTAACTGAGGTCATAATCTGGCATAGTGTCTGAGCTGGCTCAGTTTTCTATTAAGCTAATGTCAGTACTAGTAAGCTGTTACAAGGAAATCCAATAGGGAATGGGTCAGGTGTTAATGCTCACAACGAATATGATTCCAAATAAATTGGAGGAATTTAGGAAACAATGCTGTGCCTTATGATTAAGTTGCTTGTTTACATTTGAAATAAATCAATTGACTTGATGGTGTTACTTCAGATTTACCTTGATACAAGTTAGAAGAAAATGTGACTCTGTGTTTAGAATATCTTTCCATGTCAGATCTTTAATAAAAGTGAAGGAAGGAAGCATATGGAAATTTCTGAACAACAAGGTGGTAAAACCAAACTATCTTCTTGTCTTCTTTTCTGTGTTCTCTGAACAAGCTGAAACTAAGATCATAATTTCTCCAAATTCTTTCCTTTCCCTTAAATTTGGGGAAAACATGAGTCTATGATGTTGTTAAACTCGGAGTCATCTTTTTTGCTGGGTCAGGTGGTCTACAGCTATATGAAAGGAAGAAAATAACATTACTGCAAGAAAGGGGGCTAGTTTGTCTACACTCTAGTGAAAGAAATACCTTAAAATGCAAGTATAATTCCACAAAAATATATTGTAATTTCACTGCCTTCTTCCTAACCTGCAATTTTTGGCAGTGGAAAAGAGAGTTTTATTCACAGTATGAAGACAATGGTCTCTCAATTTTCTTTTATTTGTTTCTAACTGAAGAGAAATTTTCATACTACAATAAGGTTCAGCATTTGAAATTAAAGTTCTGGATTAATTTTCAAAATTTTTCTTCAATTTCAGTTCCAAAACCCCACAATTGCGTTAAGGGATTTAAACCCCTTGCATCACTGAGGGTTAACTTTAAATCCTTTCCAGTGTGCACACTGAAGGCAAATATCCATCCTGCCTATCTGTGCTGAGTTGTCTAAATGGTATGCTTTGCGTTAGGTGAGGTAAATATGCACCACTGTGAATTAGCTATTCTGAGACTGTGATTGAAATCTGGTTTCTCCTACAGGCTGAACGGGTTCAGACGAGAGGTTGCAATTCTGGCCTGGTTTTGGCTTTTCTCTTTTTCTATTTAGTTTAGTCCTTGCATCTGTCTTAAAACATAATGTCACAGGTTGGCACTCGATACACAGTAATCAAAAAAGCACTGTACCTCTTTAGCCCAACATGTAATGCAGGAGACAGTTTCTGCGATACCTAGCGGGGAGGTTGAGAAAGAACTTGTTCAAGGAACTCAAGTACAGCAGGATAGGACCAGCAGTACTATAACAAATTGTCCCATGGCTTGTTCTGGTGATTGCTTGCCGGTGTCTAATTCTAGACAGACTAAGCCATGAGAACATTTTCAGGACACGAAGTTTTTCCAGATATGTAAAAAGAAGTAAAGTGCTGATTTTGTACTAAAAAACCTTCACACTCATAAAACTCCTGTTGAAAGCAAAAGAGACCAGAAAGAATGAAGATTTTAAACCATTACATATTGAAAGAAAATACATAGCCATTAACATTTTATTAGCTCTTGCCCTTTGTGTTCTGGGAAGGCAAAATTGCAGTCCTAATGAAGACAAAACACACTAAATCCCACAAACGCCACATTTAGGAAGGGGGAAAGAAGAAGAAATAATGCTCATCATAATTTCCCTTCAGGATGTAGATAATAGTTGACTACCTTAAATAAATATATAAAAAAATAGGAATTGTATTGCTTGTGAAGCTTCCACGGTTGGAAATTTCCTTATGCAGTTCCCTGTTGTTTTCTTTCTTGAAAACATTCATGCTCCTTGCTTTGGTTACTCTTTAGGGTAACATGTTCCATATGTTACATAGCCTTTGTATGAAATAGTTTAGACTAAATTCTCCTTTCATCCCTGTGACCTAATTTTAAGGTCTTACTGCTGTGGAAGACTAATCTGGATCAGTTTGATCAGACCCTCCTATTTTATAAATGTCATTTAACTCACCACAACTTTTTTCCCCTTTCCATAACAATAAGCCCAACGAAGTCTTTCTTTGTAAGTGTTGCTATTATAAACTCCCTTAAATTCTACATCTAATTGAACAGTGCTCTCTGACTCAGTTCATTATTATACTACTTGCTTTCATTCAAGTGAATTTTTAAAGTAATGCAAGACAGAAGCTTATTATCTTCATTTTTCTTGGTTGCTATTCTCTGGAGTAAATGCCAAAGGGGTTTTTCTATGCTTCGCATACAACATAAATTTCTTCCTGGGCAAATACTCCCTTTGATACTTTTTTCTTGGAATAAATTGCATTTAGCATCTTCACAAGCATTATTTTCTTTATGCCTTCCCATCAGGCTTCTGTGTAAGAAATACATGCATTTAAAAATTGTCCAGACTGTTCAGTTCACTAGCTAATTCAAGAATTCTCACTGTGGACTCTTGATGTTCCCTGTGCCTCACCTCTCTCTCTAACACTAGTTTAGACTGGGGGAAACTCCACTGCAGCTGATGCAATTAAACTTGTGCAAACCAAGCACAAATGACAAAAGAGGGAACCTCATCTCTTTCCGATTCTGCTCTCCCAAAATTCACATTCTTCAAATATTCAAATCTATAATCCTGATGCAATGTTTTTTCAGTGGGTTAATCTGCTTGCTATCAGTTTAGTTTGTGCTTGTTCTACAGGTGGAAAAAAGATCAAAGAAACAGTTTTAAAATGGCCCACATAGAAAAGTTGCACCAGTTCAGCTATGAAATTTTGACTGAGCCTATCTCAAAGATGCACTGTTTTATAGCAGGATCAGTCAGGCACTGCACTACTTCTTCTTGCCATCGACACAACCATATGGGCAAAAGACTCTCTGAATTTGTCCTGGCAAAAATGGATTTTTACTCCTTTAGTCTACTTTGCTTGTGGAAGGTAGCTATATCTATACAAAGCACGATCGTGCCTCTGGTGGTTGTTGCCTGCAAGGAGTACTGGGCTGAAGAAGTCAACCCTGCAAACACTCAACTGTAGGTCTGGGCCAGATCTGCACTAGAGTCTTTCCTGCAGAGTTCTTTTGTTTTTAAAATAAAAGTCTCTGTAAAACAAGCTCTACCTGTACAGCACTGACACAGATATGCTGCTTGTGTTGTATAGCTTATGCTTGGGAAAGGGCACGGCTCTGTTGGTAGCTAAATCCCTTTTCTTGTCATGTGCTGTCATCCCATTAGAAAGTTTTGTTGGCAGAGGCAACTGGCAGAATTGTGGCTCTAGACAACCCCTTCTGTTCTCCTCAACTTTATAAAACTTGTGATTTGGTATCTTTATAGTATTTACGTTCATGACATTCCCATGAAGTTGGACTGTGCTCCAATTATTCCTCTTTTGCAGGTGAAAAACTGTCTGGCAAAGAGACAAGCTGACCCATCCGAGGCCCGCAGGAGGTCTGTAGTATGACAGAGAGTTGGACTGAAATAAGCCAGTGTAAGCAGCAGCCAGAGCAGCTTCTGGGTTTGGACCTGTTGAGATATTGCACATTGAGCTCTCAATGGCTAAAATCAGTCTGCAGTAGTACACTTCCTTGAGTAGTACCAATAATAAAGTTTATTTTACTGTAGCTTAGGGTCCTGTGGTTGGATTCTTTGGTATCCCAAAAAGTCAAATTGCAACTGAAACTCCTGCTGCAGTTCGGATGTTCTTAATGTTTTATGCTGTGTGGATTGTCTGGTACCAAAGTCTACAAGTTTCTCTTTCTTGGCCGGCCTTCCCTCAGTGGGAGCACTAAGATAGCACTCTCATCTTTTCTCTCTGTCCATCTGTTTCCATGACCTTTGTAAAAGCCAATCACCTTAAGATCCTCTCTCAACAATGGCCAAGCTCAAAACTTATTGGGAGGGACTTACGAACAGTCACACAGACTGTATCACTACATCAGCTTCATGTATTACAGAGATTGCCAGAAATTGGGTGAGATGGGCTATGTGTTGCTAAGACATAGAGAAACACTTCTGGGTTTTGCCTCATTATCATTGTTGTAGTGTCTGGGTCTCTGTAGCACACAACCATTATTCCATTCTCTTTGCCATGCCCCTGTTCCTCCTGATGTCTACTCCACCAATAGTCCTGAGCAACAGTAAAAAATATTCCTCTTTGCCATCTCGGCAGAACGGCTTCCAGAGAGAGGGATAGGAGCTGCAAAACATAGGTGTCTCTTCCCATTTGCTAAGCAGGTACTTTCTGACTCCAGAGAAGTTCCTCAAAACCTTAGCCCAGGTGGGCAAAGGAGACCAGGCTTTGAATGCAGAAAATGAAGCAAATTAGCAGGGAACAATTGAGGTTTATACCTCTACTCCAGTTCTTGAGCTGATGTATAGTCACTTAGAGTTCGGCAAGGCTGAGATGGTGTTATTTAAGACATACAGAAGAAATTGGTGTTAGGATCTTAGTTACTTGTATTAGAATTTTTCTGGTAGTGAGAGAGTGGCAATCAGACATACCCTCAAACACGATTTCAGATGCACCACTTCTGTGGTATTCAGGAATAGTGCACATCTTGCAAATAGGCTCTCTGACATAAATAAAGATCAAGAAGTCAAAGTTTATATCAGGATCTCAGTTTTGAACTCAGCATGCCATGGTATGGAGAGCCTGTGCTTTGATTTAACACTTTAATTCCAGCTTGAATGGTGTAATAATCACGCCCTGCACAAATTGTTTTTTTGGGTATTTCTGTTCTATATCATTATCTTGATTTGTTTCTATAGGACTTTTGACTCAAAGCCCTTCATGAAGGGCTGAGAAATCCTCTCTTCACACTCAACAGAAATGTCTACTGCAATGCTAACTTTTCTGTGTAGACTGCAGGACCCTGTCAGCCTGTTTAAGCCCAGAGAAAAGCTCATGTCACAGACCAGTCTTCTTTAACGTAAAAAAGAGTAGAATATGCATTTGAAAGAAAAGAAAATCTAAAAAAACCCCACCAAATCAAAGTGCAGTCATATACTCTGCTGATGAGGAGAGTGTAGGAATCTATATTGAGTAGAATTGTACATAGGGAAGGAAACAAGATTAAACACACAGAACAAATAAACAAAGCAAGTGGTAACTTCTTCTTAAAGCTAAGTCTTGGGATTGCAAAAGGTCAAAAATGCTTTAAATCACTGGAGCATGTTTCAATTACAAAGATGAGATGAAATGAAATGAGGTTTGAAGTACTATTTAAAATTGAGGAGAGGAATCCCAAAATCTGAGAGAGTCTCAAAGAGTTAAAAGTCATGAATTTGGCAAGAAAAAACATGAGTCAATGTCAAAAAGTTTACAAGTTGACCATCTGAAAATATTTTGGGTTCAACAGATCAAAACAGCTTGCTTGACTTGAACTTTAAAAGAAATAAACAAACAAAAAATATGTTTAGAAACACAAATTGTTTAATTGTTTGAAGTGAATAGGCTTTCCTTCCACACGGTTTGAATTTAATTCATTGGACTTTTCTGATTCAAAATATTTTCAGGAATTTGGGAAGACTGGGATGTATGGTGTGGTTGTTACAAAGTGAGAATCTCATCTGATTGCTAGATACTAGCAAGTCAATGATCTGAAGGATAATATCATTACAGTGGAATCATAAGAACAAACAATATTGTCCAAAAGACGTGAGGGAAAAGTATTTAAAAGCCTTGGAAGTCTTTTTGTCTAACAATACTGGCATCAGAATTTTGCCTAGATGGCCAGATCATCTGTAGTATAGCATCACTGACTAGTATCATTACTCTGGCTTGCATCACTCTGAGGATCTGGGCCTTAACTGAAAATGTTCCAATGTTTTGTGAAACAATATCATTCAGTGAAAAAACCCGACAAACCTTGATTGTCAGCATGTGTCATGCAGGAACTGTTTTATGGTTTGGTGCCAGTGTACTTTTTCACCAGTTCTGAGATTGACAAATTTATTTCTTCATGAGAAATTTAAAAAAAACCTCTCCTCTCCTCTCCTCCCTCCTACCCATCTTTGCTCTTCTCCCAGCTGTCATCACTGTTTACAGTTTGAGTAATCAAAAATACATTTTTACAAGTACAGCTTACTACTGTGTTTTCTGGTATAGACTCCCCGAGAGCATGTCTGTGATTTGAGCACCCAGCTACAAACATTGTCAGCCTTTCCCCTTCCCTGCCTTGTTTTCTTAAGCCACGTGTTAAATCTTTTCTGTTGGATTCTGAGCTTTGTGGGATGGAGACTGACGTCTCACTTCATGCCTGTACGTGACCTCTGTCAGACCTTGAGCACTAAGCATGAGGCTCCTATCATTCCCGAGCAGGGAAGGCCAAACCTCCTGTCTTTATCAAACACCGCTGTGGCCTCTCTCTCCTGCTCTGTGAACCTACACGCTGGATTAACTGAGGTCACGGAGCAGGAGAGACGTCATGTGCCTGCGTTGCAGCTGAGTATTTCACCTCATGGGGTTGCGTGTGAAAGCAGCGTTAGGAGAAGATTTTATTTTCAGCTGCAGCCTAGTGCTATGGCCCTTCTCGTGACTGGACATGTGCCCATCGGACAATCCCAGAGCATCTTGGTTGCTTGCCAGGCCCAGATGCCAGAAGCATGTCCCCACTTCCTCTCTCCTTAGATGATGAAGTCTGCGGGGTCTCATTCACCATAACTCAGAAAAGTTGTGTCTTACAGAGTCTTGGGGCAGTGAGGCCAGATCCTGATGAAGGCCTCCAGATGTTATTGCAATAGCAATAATAATTAAAAATCTACCATAACTAACTGAATAATGTACAATAAATTTAAAATCTGGCTTTTCTACAGTCTTAGAAATAATGCTGCAAAGAAACATCTACAGTCTTATCAGAACTGGCCTTTAGCATCATGCAGACTGTATTTGTGGCTTTCCGAATGCTCATGACTTCAAGTACTGCTGAGGCCAACTGAAGGCTGACAGTTCCCAGAAATTTTGCAGGATTTCTTCTCAGTGTTCAAGTAGTCAGAAATGAGTGTCCGGTGGTTAAGGTCACTAACCTGTGTTCAGTTCCTAACTCCCCTGGGAATTGCCTTTATAAGTTTGGGAAAGACATTAAGGACTTGTTTACGCTGCTAAAATTAACGTCATTTTTTTACTGTAGCATTACTAATGAATGTGTAGCTGCCACAATGTTATACCAGTAAAGACAAAGCATGTTAGTTTTAGACTGAGATATATTTGCTGAAGTTGACTCTTAGGAGCACAGCTGAAGTTTTTTGTTTGTTTCGCCTTCATTGTGGTTTTGACCTTGGGTAGCTAGAGTGCATTTAGTGGTTCTGAAATAAAAGAAGAATGCAGCTTTCTGAAACTACTTTTCTACCTGTGATATGGGAATGATAGTACTAATTTGCTTTGTCTCAACGATAGTGTTGACTACACTGTAAAAACTGAGAGACTCTATTTGTTGTGGGAGCTGCTGTGGGAGATGAAGACAGCTCTTGTACCCAAGGATCCCTGGATTTATTCATGTATGGGCAAAAATATATTTAGATATTTGTTTCAACTGCACATTTCACTCATCTGTGTCACAAAAACTAAAAATAAAACCTAGGGAAAGATAGATTATTGCTTGCCACTATTTTCCCAGCTGCAGAATATCTGTAATAAAGGTTTACATGAATATAGCTGTAATTGATATTGCTAGACGCAGACCTGGTAGACTCATGATTGATGTAGGCAGTGATCACGTGGTCTGTGGGTAGCCTGAACAGTGCTTGGGAAAGGTGTGAACTCGCTCATCCCCCACCTCCAGAGGGATACTAAGAGTGGTTTTTGCTCATGGTATGGTAGATCATGTATTTGGGCTTGTTTATATAAACCGTGGTACTGATTTTGCTAATAAAAGTTATCCATACACTAATTTTTGATCACAGATCCTTATTTGGTTTTACATAAGGCCATGTAGAATCATTTTCAGCTAAATCAAAATGTGACCATCTTAAGTCTCAATATGTGTTTACATGACCACATGAGTAGAAACAATGAGTATTGACTCCTTTTTGTTATCGGTGAGTAAATGTTTGTGGTGATCACAATAATATCAATTAAGTTTTCTTGTGGATCTGCACCTCCTACACATAGTGAAACCTCACAGTGATGACTTAGCCAAAATGTGAGTTCAAGAAAGAACATAAACCTGTTCAATTCCATTCAGTGAGTCATCACCTGTGGAAACAAAGAGGAAAAAACAGCATCATGGGTAGGATTTTCAAACTTGTCTAAAGGTGCTCACTCCTTCAGTTGCCAAAAGTGTTTTGGTGCCTTTGCAGATCTCAGAATGGATTACCAAAGAGCTTTGTAACACTCTGGGAAGTGACAATAACTTTGGAGCCCCTGTCCTTTGATGGCCTTTGAAAAATGGCTCAACATTTTTAAACAGTATAGATATTTGAGGAGTATTAATGAGATGAGTGCTCTGCCTCTACGCTCTGCATCTACCATCTGGACAAGTCCTGCTTCTGTGTTGTCTGACAAAGACGCAGCTTTCCTGGAATGCGGAATTGATAAAAACTAGAATCCGGTATGATATTCCCTACACAGATAAACTGTAACACTATGAGATTTAACACGTGAAGTTTGTGTAGAACTACATTCTGCTGATAATTTTGTTCTGGAAAAAACAAATGTGTTTCTTGGTTAGTGTGTAGAATCACTGCAATATGTTTCAGAAAGTCCTTTCCTCCAATTTTCACACTAAATTCACAGGAGAAAGCATAAAAGTGGCTTCTAGTTGCTAGAATTAAAGTATGTTAGTGAAGAAAAAAGGTATCACCCTAAAAAATGGACATAGAGAAGTGAATTACAAGTATGAATACTGTTAAGTGGTCATAGTTTCACTGGTCCCAAAGGCAGACTGTCCTTGTTCTCCTTTCACACAGGATACATGACATAGTCAGAGACTGTGATCCTGGTTTTTTTCTTAATCTTTTATGCCCTTTGTATTGGTGATTGGTTTATAATGCCAGAAACATGAACTATATAATGCATACCATTTATGCAAAAAGAATTCCAGTTAATGAGCATTCATGCACTTTGTTAATATGCTTTTCGCTATTTTCGGGCTTCTAAGCAAACAGCTGTATATACCGTATGCAGCACATTTCAGGACCAATCCAGCTCCAGAAGAAGTCAGTGGGAGTCTGTCTGTCTCCTTTTGGTGAGATGGAATTGGACTGATAAAGCTGAGAGAAACACTAGGGAAACCTTTGGGAATACTTACTCAAAATTACTTAATGAGTCAGGATGAAAATACATGATCCCTCTGGTATTCTCTAATCTTTTGTATTTTCAGTAATACAGTATGCCAAGATACTGGAGACCAGACTTTATCCTCTAAATCCACTATACCCACAGCTATACCAAACAGTGGGGGTTGTCATTTCTTTACATCATTCATCTAAGTACTGTGTCGAAGAGATGTTAGTTCTGGGAGTTGAAGAATGAGGTCACTCATGGCTCCTCCACCCTTTTGGTCCCTGATACTCCCAGATCTGACTACATTCAAGATGGCACAGATCACTAGTTTGTGAATAAATTAACTATCCAGTGCAAATAGTCTTCTGCATATCACATTCGTCCAAATCCTTAGGCTCAAGTCTAATTTCTGGTACTTTCAAATACACTCACACTAACTCACATCATTCCTACTTTGAAAGCCTGGGAAGCCTGGGAATGTATCTGAATCTAAAACCTTGACAGTCTATAGATATATGAACACACTCTTGATGTCTTTGCCTTTCCTCTTTAAAGCACCACTTTTTTTTTCTCCAGAGTTAACATACTCAGACTCTAACTTTTTTCCCAGTATTCTCCCATTAAAATGGCAACTTTATGACTGTCTGTCACTCTGATTGGAGCTTGACCGTTTGCTGCAATGTCTGGCTGGTGGCTGACCCACTTCACACCCTTAAATCATGCAGCAGGGACTTCTGAAATAACAAATCAGAGTCTCATTTGCTTGACAGCCATTAGTTGTGACTAAACCATCATAGCAGTGCAAAAGACAGTGCGGCACAGCACGAAAAATGCTGCTTTATATTTGAACCATCTGGAAATCAAGGACTTCAACAGATATGAATGAAAGTTTTCTTTAAAAAGAAACATACAAGTCACTCCAAACAGTTATCTTTCAAAATAGTGCCCTGAGTAAGAAAAGACAGCCACTATGCCTTGCAAAGCTCAAAGAAAATAAGAAGACCTAAGTAAAAATGAAGTTAATTGAAGATGAGTACTGAAGAAACCCAGTACAAACAAAACAAAAAAAAGATGTAATTCTGCCATAAATAGATCATGCTAATTAGGTACGTATAATATTTTAGACTTAACAATAAAGGATATTCATCCAAATGCAAGCAGTCATAACAACTAGTAACATTTTCATTAAAAACAGACTAAGCCCATTATGCTGCAAAAGTGTAATTAAATGAATTTCAGCAACTCTATACCTCTTCATTTTTTTTGGACTGGGGCTATTTAATAAGCCAACATCATTGCAACTGTTTTGTGTTTTTAAAAACACAAAGCCAAACTACTAAAGGAGAAAATCTTTCTTAGAAACAATTCTTCAGTATTAATTTTTACTTGCAAATTCAGTTTTCCAGAATTTACTCTGTATGTAGAGGGGTGGGCTGCTTTTTGCTGTAGTTATTACACTGTGTGTGCAAGAAGAGACTATTCTCTTAACAGAGAGAGTCTGAGCATTTCCAAATTTCACATGCAGCTTCATCTTTATGCTATACTCAGAAGTGAGATGAAACAGATTTAGTTGCTTTAACTCCTGCACTTTCAAAGGGAGTACAAATGTTCCTTGTGTTTTCTAAAGATTTGTATTATCAACGATTATCAATCTTCTGTTTTATTTTTCACTAAAAGTGATTGTAAGAGGGTGGGTCAAATATCCCAGTAATCCTGTTCTCACACACCAGCTCTGGGATCGAACAGAATTTGCACCTTCTAAAGTGATTCCATCTTGCAGCTGAAGGCTGCATTGTCTGGGTAGACCACAACCCAAGGGACTATAGAAGTTTCTCTCAACATTGGCAAATCTTCAGATTTCTCATCCAAGGTTCTTTTTTACATTGCCTTCATTTGACTCCAGTTGGCACACCAGGAGATTACAGGCATTAAGTTTCGCCTCGCAGATCATAATAGCCATAAGGCCTGTATTTAATGAAGTGACTCCCACCTCAACAGAATGAGACTGCTTTTACTATATTATTATGATAATCAACAATTAAGTTGGCATTTGCCAGCCATAACCACAGATGTCTTCTTTGAAGTGTGGGAGAAACAACACTAATGTCAAATACCACAGTGTGGGAACACTTGGCATACACCACCAGCATAAGAAATCGAGCATTTGGCCATGCTCCTGGAAGATACTGTGATTGAAGTGACATAAATATATAATTAGGAGAATCCGTACATCAACAAGAGCTGCACCCACTTTGTTGTAAAAGTGATGAGGAAATCACAGCATTTTTCGTTGTTCTTCACCTCTGCTGCCATGGAGGTATCTGAGACAAACACAGTATCTGACTTTGATGTTAAGAAGGCTTCTGAGAGGCCCTCTTTTAGCTTTGAGCTCTACATGTACAATAAGCAGAGCCTCCACAGCAATGCCTTTGAGCAATGAACCACCTTTAAATCACAGTCCAGTAGTAGTGTTCATATTTGGCTTGTGTATGTCTTGCTCAGTTCCAGTACAGTAAGTTCAATAGGCTTGGAGCTGAACTGCAGTACAGCCATTAATCAAAAACCCTATAAAATTGAGTTCCAGGAATTTATAAATACATAATACAAATATGAGCTGTGGGATTTTTTCTGTAAACACTCCATCTCAGCAATGCTTCATGTCTCCCCAAGCACCATAACTTCACCAGCTAACGTAGCTTGCTCTACCTCTTGATTTCTATCTATCTGGCTCAACAGTGTTGTCTTGCTTTGTATGCCTGCTTTTCAGTTCACAGTCATTGTGAAGAGGAGAGAGGAAGAAAACTGTCACCACCACAAAAGCCTGCCTAGTTTTTTCCATGGGACAAGCAGGACATGACCCCATAGGTCTGTGATCAACTGCTTGCGTTATTTTTGGAATAAGGTGGACAGGACTGGATCCCTCCTACCCACATGTCAGCAGCCTGTCCATGAAACACCAGAAGTTCAGTGTAACTCCAAAGTCCACCAAAGTCCTTAGGAATCTCTCCATTAACTTCATTCGCATTGGTCTATGGGATTCTAACGTTTTCACTTTAAGAGTGGGTAGAAAAAATTGATTACTTTTTCTTTGCTTTCTCTGAAGGAATGTTCTCTCTGTTTATGCTTTGCTTTTATATGAAAACTCCCTTTCGTCTCCTTCACTGCTATTCTGCATTAAACCCCCCATTTTTAGCTGTCATAGAGGGAAGTCTGACACTAGAAAGTGTTTCCATTGGTTCCATCTCCTACTGTGACCACTTGACCCGACCTTCTGAAATGCTGCCAAGTGATTATTTTGGAGAGGGTTGAAAATGGAGATCACTTTCTTTGCCTTACAGGAGTGACCTGCAAAGGACTTTCCCAGTGAATTAATTTGCTTTCATGTATTCTGCAATGCTTTGTTTTGTCTTGTCTTGGGCCAAACTGCACTGTGATGGCATAAGCACATGTTGGTCTCTGACTCGAAAAGCCCTGTAAAGTGGAGAGACTTGAGTTTTCTTGTAGGTGTTGGAGTTTTTTATTTTTTGCTTTCAGTTTGGCATGAAAGCACATCTCAGTAATTCATAAAGCACTGAAGATATTCATTGTAGCCTAAGTAAATGGAAGTAATGTTTAATTTTTCATTTTTAAGTGGTGATGCAGAACATAATACTGCATATGCAGTTTACAAAGCTCCCACCACTAGCATTTGGACTCCATTTTAAACTTATAAATCATAGCTAAGTATAGTGCTTGTTTGCGTTTGTTAAATATTTCCTTCTTGTTTGTTCTTATCAACATCCAGTAATGATATATACATATGTCATGCAAGACAGTAAATATGCAGAAGTTCCAAGGAAAAGTTCAGTGCCATATCTCTGCTGATTAATGTGTAAATGTTTGAAACTAGTATAAAAGCTGGAACAACGATAACCTTTAGCATAGTCCAGAGGAATGAACACAGAAGATAAATGTGATCCTATGGAAAGCGCCACAGCAAAACTTACATGCCACCCAGCCTCCACTTCAAGGACTCCAGACAATTGTGTTCCCTAGTCCTGTTCATTCCCAGGTGTATTACACTCAGTCTGGGAGGCAGGAAATTGCATTTTCATCTTTATTCTACCGCCAGCTGTAAGCTAAACCCATACTTGAAGGCTGTAGCAACAAACCCATTAAGTACAGGAATCTCCCGCCACTGTGCTCGTCAGTCATTTTCACTCTGTGCCTCTAGATAGATAAACAGATATTTATTTACAGGGAAGTGTCTGTGAGCCAGAGAATGGTGCTCTCTTCATGTCCATTTCTGAGTCTGTGTGATTTTCTTGACTGGATCTTTTTCTTTTTGAGAACTCTTGGGCTGCTGCAAGAGGAGAGAGAAGCGTGTCTCATGTATGAGAATGTGTTTGCAAATTTATGGTTAATAGATGACACAACTTGCACAGAGATGCTGTGATACGTTATTTCAAGTTATGCATAAATGTCTATTTCTGAATTCATTGTCTTTGTAAACTCACTGGGAAGCAAAAAATAATAGATTCAAAAAAAAAAAAAACCTAACAACCAAAACAATCAGTTTAAGTTTGCTGGATTTCCTAAACTATAGGAAGTGAAAATGGCATCTTAGGCTGCATTAGGCTACAAGTTATGCACTGATCTGCCATGTTAATGATAAAATACATGCCTGCGTGCATCTGTTTATCAAGACGAGGCTACTGAGATTGAGAAGGAATGCCCCTGTATTGCCCTTGCAGGTCTCAGCCTCAGAGTAAAGGTAAGTAGGAGGCAGGGAAGGATATCTCCATGCTGTACAGCACTAAGGGGACACTGTACTTCAGTGTGCTTTGGCAAAGCTGGGGGGAAATAGTTCAGTATTTACACATTTATGCATCATTGTGTAAGAAAAGCCCAAGATATCGTACTGATTCTGTACCCATGCTGTGTATGGGCAGAAATCCAGGTTTGTCAGCCTGACAGAGAATAGATTTAGCCCTGAATCTGCCTGTCTTACTAAAAGTTATTGAGATCTAGTAAACAAAATATATAATGATGGTTTCAGAGCTTCCATGAATAATTGTGTGCAACCGTGTATAATTACAATTATCAAAAATGTCCTCTGTTTACATAACACCTCAGTAGATATGCTGATTTCTCTGCTGCCTCTATAGATACAGCACCATGAAATGCAAATGCTTGCATCTTGCTAAACAGCAACTAAAAAACACACTGTGAAAGGCTGGGTGTGGAGGGAGATATTGGCCAAGAAAATCATCGCCTGGGTTTATAAGGAAGAGCGTAGAATCTTTTACATCTGCATGAGATATGGTTACGTGGTTACATTGTAAGAACAACAAAGATCAAGTAAGAATCCCAAACATACTTCAAAATTAATAACAAACTGAAGTCATCTTGCGGGAAAGGTAAAACTGGGATGAGCATTAACCACTTCTTAACAATAGTCATGGGTAACAATTCTAACTTGCAGAAAACCAGCTAGCCCTCTCATAGAAGTCTAGCACATAGCAGGTGTTGAAAATGGAAATGCAATTTCCCAGCTAGGCAGACATCCAATATTTATGAGCCAAGTCTGTGGAAATAACAAACTGCCGATAGGGACAGAATAATTTAGTGGAAAATTGAGTAAGTTTTCCACTTCAAGAAAAACTGTCATTCACCTTGTGTCCGATCATACTCCTACTAGTGTCTGAATGTACTGTCTGGTGCTGAAGCAATCATACAAGATACTAACACAAAGACATGAGTATCCTCGTGACTAGAGTTGATCACAGCTGCTTAGTTATCTGGCAGAGCCAAGTGATGAACGGATGAGAAAAAGACAAAAAAACCCCCACAGATACCTGAGAGGGAAAACAGTCTACTGACTTGCGGCAGCACCTCTAATACTTCCTAGGCAGTGTTTAGAGTCCAGATTAAATGTCGTCTAGAGTTGAATTTATAGTCTGATTTGACAATGTCGCAATCTTGTCAGATTTGTTTTGAAATTTCTACCATGTTTGGTGGAAATCTTTCATGAGCAACAAATGCTGCTCTGAGATTTCTGGAGCATGGGGATATGACCCTTGCACTTTTGGACTGAAGTCAGAACCAGAACTGCAGAACTAGAATGGCTCTGGAGAACCAAGTCTTGAACACACCTCCTGCCCAGCCAAAATCTAAAGACGCTTGGATTTGCTCTGCAGCTATAAGGGGGAGAATTGATAATTGCCAGACGGAGGGATCTGTGCCTGTCAACACTCCTAACTCCTAAATTTGCTTGAGAATTTCCTGTCTCTTTCTGATAAGACTCCTGTCTCATTTTGGCAGACTACCTACATCGAACTGCCAAACTATGCATAATAAGTCATGTTTCATGGGTATTTGCACAAATCTGGATACCGCTGGCACCACCACACATGGCCAAGCTATCACTGGATCAATGCAGAACATTAAGGTGTGGAGAAATGAATGAATATGTCCGAAAAAGGAATATATTCAATGTATTTCCCTTCTTCCTTCTGTCTGAAACTCACTGTTAGAGGACTAGTAAGGAGCTTAGGCTCAGGCTAAGCTCTAGGCATAATAGACCATAAGTGCGACCAGTGTGGTGGAAGTGCCCATCGCTGGCTCTCTGTAAAGGGTGAGCTTCAGTCTTTGAGAACTGTTTTTAAGTGGATTATGACACCCCTGCCCCCACCCCAGTGTTTTTGTTATTCAGGCAGGCATGCCAAATAACCTCCACTAAGTGACTGCTTTTTTTGAGCTGGAACTCATTCTTGGACAGTTTGTTGTAAGCACTTGGTCAGAGTCACAGCAAGACAATTTGGAGCCTGTTTTGGCAACCCTTCATCCTCCCTTCCCTCTTCTTTGGGCTCCTTCCAGCTGCTGCCAGCAAAGACTCCTGCATCCCCAGAGATCTGCAGGCCCTCCTCTTGGAGAAGGGCAACAGCTCTAGCATGAGTCCCTTTTGGTGCCTCTCCGAAGTAGCGGCCCTGCTTGCCCTGTCCCTTGGTTTGGCTCTATACATACTGCTTAAATGTCAGGCTGTGCTGCCAGATGCATCACTCACGTATGGAATGGGTTTGTCCCACCCTCTCCAACAAACACTCCACTTTCAAGAAGTCCCCATGCAGATACTCATTTTTACAAATTTGCAATAACCACTCTGGGCTCAAAGTCCAAAATTCCTTTAAAAGTGAATGAACTTGAAGGAATGATTATGGAAAGCAAAACAAAAAGGAGTACTGAACACTGACAAAACAATTTTGATAGCCAGGTTTTTTTCTGTTCAAGAAAAAATGATTTTATTCTCTCAGACTGTACATATTTGGGTTTTTTTATTTATTTATTTTTTTTAAATAGATGTATCACATATAACCTGAAACTACACAGGTCAATATAAACGGCATTTTTATATCTAAAAAGCAAGAAGGGTCATATCAATGAGTCCACAAATATTACATTCATGGAGCTTTAGAGACGGAGGCCAAAGAGAGCTTTGCAACTGATACATGAAAGATGAAGTCTGTTCCAACTGAAATCACTCAAAAATTTTCTGTTCATCTGAGTGAATCAGCTTATACCCCAAAAGCTGAGTATATAACAAATTAATGGAAAAGTATGAAGAAAAGAAATTAACCTAACCCAAAGAATAAAAGAAACAAGAATGAATGAATGAATGAGTGAATGAATGACAGAAGGCTGTGCTAGGTTTTAGCAATGTGTTACTAATAAGACCCAACGGAAGATTATTAAAACATGCAGTACCTAGGTTCTAGCAATAACAGCTCATGAAGTCTTCCTTAAAGCATTCAAACTAGTTCAATGTGAATGCATTTGTGTGGATGTGACATTGGCAGACCACTGCCTGACAAATTCCCACCCCAAAATATTTGTAATGCAAGAGTTCAACATGAAAACATGTATCCCAGTGAGTTGATACTAGCAGAACTTAGGGATTTAAAAAGATGTGAACAAGCTGATCTAATTCTTTTTAAATCATCCAGGGCTTCTTTTGTGGCAAACACTAACTGTCTATCAACTGGTATCTTCAGCCCATGACTTGAAGACTCTCACCCAGTTATATGGGATACTTAGCTGGCGTTTGTTTGACAGATAAAGTCCCATGACAAGATCTCACACTATAATATGATACAATGTGCTGCCTCCCAGGTAGTAGCTTCTTCTTTGGGATGCATGCAATTGGGAAAAAATGCATGCCCATGCCCAATGAGAAGGGTTGCATTTTTCAGATTCATGCCCTCCTACAATCATGTGATAAAAAAAATTTACTAACTTAAAGCTGTGTGCTAGTGCAAGTTCCAAGCTGTTGTAGGGGAAAGAGCCTGAAAGCTTTGGTCCCACTTTTCTCCAATAGCATGATTATGAACTCTCATGGACTGCTGAGCCCTCTGAAACAGCTGTAGTGATCAGGTAGTCAGACAAGTACATTTCTTTTCCAGTACCAGGACGCAGAGCAATACGCAGCACCACTGTGAATCTTTGAACACACTAGGTTTACAGAGGCACTAAATGAGACAACTGTATGAACTGGGTTATCAGCACTGAAGCTCTTAGTCTGGGCTATGATCAAGTGCTTCCAGTACTGTGACGTACAATGAAAAAAATGAAACAGGAGAACAGATTGACCCTGTTTATGAACTAGAGGGTAAAGCCATCTTTGAATTATTTGGGGGCAAGTAAACATAAGAAAACAAAAAAGAATGAAGAGATTGGTGCTTCTTCAGAATTTCCCAACTTAGAGACAGTCTGGACTGACCCCTAGTTGCTCCTAAATAATTGTAAAAAACTATGTTTGATCACAGAATAAACATATAAATATTTAGTGGAACAGAAATATTCTTTAGCAAAATAGGTATTGTCTTACACTGCAACTCCCCCTGTGCATTCCACTGTGCCTGTTTAGCCTGTTTTACTAAAGAAAATTGCCTGCTAATCACCTCCTAGTAATTTTTAAATTTGCAAGTTTATTTTAACCAAATCTATAGAAGTGCAAAATTCTCAAAAATATTAAGTTCCTACAAGTTTTATGACAACTGGTGGAAGAAGACACTCAGGTTAGTGAGTGTCTTACTCAAAAAGAGCAAAGTGTTGCAAGCTCTGTAGCTTGTAGCCTGTGAATTAGCATAGGCAGCGCTCTCAAGTAGCTAAAGCACATGCTAACTCCTGCCACGCTAGTAGTCAGAGAACATGGAAAAGAGATAAAACACTGTGTAGGTGCTTTCAGGACAGGGAGGTGAGAGCAGGAGAGTAGGAGGAAGCTGAAGTATTGCAGAATGAAAGGGAGTGAAGCTCAGGGAAGGAGTACAGGCACAGGACACAAGTTCATAAGAAACCAGGCTTAGTTCATGTAACTGCCAACAAACAACTTGTTTTGGTTTAGTCTTTGTTACTTGGAAAAGAATTTATCTTAAATTCAAAACCAGACACTCATATACCAGAAGCAGGTTATGCACACATGGACATGTTGGTAAATTCATAGCATGCTTTAAATTCACACTTTAGGTTTTACAATAAAAATTTTTTTTTTTTTTTTTTTTTTCCCCATGAACAAGAACTTTGACTCTATGGGAATTAGATATTGGCAAGAACAAGTTTAAAGAAAAGTTGAAACAATTTTGATTGTGGATAAATTATTCTAATTCTGTAGTGAAGACATAACCATTATACTAAATTTGTATGAACGATGACATCTAGGAGGGAAGACAGCAAAGGTTAGAGTTACTTAAAGACTTTCATGAAATGGGAAGGCAAGTAAACAAAACAGTTAAAATATCATCTGGTGAAGATCTACAAGTCTTCTGTTTTGAAAGCTGTTGAATAACATCAAGGTCATGTATTCAGAATCCAGATTTAAATATAATTTAATTCAGGACAGCTGGAAGTATCAAGCCTGTGCTCCTGAGAGGTGTCTTTCCCTATAATTGGTTAGAATCATTTTGCAAAGGGTGTTTCTTTGTTTTTATCAGTGAGACGTAGTCTAAATTTTGCAGCTTGCTTTCTCAATTGCAAATTCCACTTCTCTAATATATGTTGTAGTGGGACACTGAGTTTGAAACCTAGCAAGCCTCTTTCGCTTCTAGATGAGGAGGTGTCTGCATGTATAAACTCTTTCACCTGCTTGCATCCTTAGATGAAATATGAAATTAGGGACATAAATGAAATGTGGAAATGGCTGAGAAGCAAAGAAAGATGGGAGTACCAGTAGGAACTGCGTCTGCTAAAAAAACATGACTGCAGTCACACTTATAAATGCAGGAGGTACTCTCTGTAAAATTTGATTCTGCCAAGAAATAAAGGAAGTTATAAATGAGTTAAAGAAAGAATCATAATTGGGAACACCCATTCGGTTGGAGAGGAATTGTGAAAGAGGTTTTATTTTCATTCTTAAAACTGTACTTTTAGGATTTCTGATACAAATTGTGATGTCACACCAGTGTGCTGTTGATATGAATCATTAATCTCATGACAATGTTCACAGCCTTTCCCTCAAAAAAAAAAAAAAAAAAAAAGAAAGAATTAAGATAACCTTACTGTTAACTGTTTCAATTTTAACTGAAAGCAACTTTTAAGGGTCAAAATCAGCAGACATTTGCTTTGGCTTTGTTCTTTCACTTTATACTGAAATGGCAACAGTGATTCCAGACACAGTAAAATCTCTCAGAAAGAAGCTGATTTTCTTGAAAAGCACAAAAAAGCCCTAATGTAGGGGAGAGGGGAGGTGATTCTAGCAGTGCCAACAATAAGGGAAACACTAATTTAGACCAGTCATTGCTGTTTTCACCACCAGATTGTCTCCACATGTTCTAAATATGGTGAGGTAACACAGTGGTGATATGGCTGATGCCAGTATATCTACAGCACTCTTCAATGAAGAGTAACAAGAGGGAGGAATTTTCCATCCCCCTCTATTTTCTGCCCCCATCACCAAAGAAAATAACACAGGTGACATTCATAGAAGATAAGTTTTTGATTCTGATGTTGAGAAGCTCATTAACTTTCCTCCACAACTGGAACCAGACACAGCGGAGAATCTATTTGCAGCGATACAACCATGTTGCATGGCAATGATGCGGTGTGGGTTTGCCTGTTTCTCTCAAATCAAATTGTGGATTAATACAGACTGAAAACTATGCACTAAAGGTTAAGGCTTGGTAGCCAGGTGTGGTCAGCAATACTAGAAATAGAACTGGTGAAAATTTCTCATTGTGCTCATGTAAAACATTCTTTCTGTACAATTTATGATTCGGCAATATTTTTCTCATTTTCACCATTAAACCTTAAATGTTAACAGTAAACACTTCAGTCCATGTGATTGCATCCAATGAGATATTTCCTTTATATTTTCTTAACAAACTCAACACATTTTGTTTCCCTAAACTCAATAGCAAATTACACAGCAATTCTCTGTGTACAACATTATATTGTAGCAATTTTATTCATAGACATGGCTCTTCCTTCTGGGCTGAGCTCCCTGAAGGATAACATCTCCAACAGCTGGTTTATTGAAGTCCCTCAGATCAAACTGTTGTGGTGAACCTTAACTGTAGGCTTATATGGCGCACTACTGGAGATGTAGTTTGGAAGTCTGATGCAGCCATTCTTTTTCTGTGCCTCTAAACAGTTTCAAAAATACTGAGTTTAACCATTAAAAGCTAATTTCAATTTCTATCTTTCTGTGAGAGGAATGAGGGGATGCCTTTTCCCTTAATTCCTTTCTCTGTCTGAGTTCTGTCTAACCACCATCAAGGCACAGTGCATTGCAGTTTCAAAAATACTGAGTTTAACCATTAAAAGCTAGTTTCAATTTCTGGCTTTCTGTGAGAGGAATGAGGGGATGCCTTTTTCCTTAATTCCTTTCTCTGTCTGAGTTCTGTCTAACCACCATCAAGGCACAGTGCATTGCAACAGGAGAAAAATGAGAAAAAGAGTGTATGTAGAGTATCAAGAGCAGAAATAAGATGATGAGTGAGAAAACAGAGATACCAAAGGTCCTCAAAGAGCCTAACCTTTCCTGAAGTCAAGCAGAAGACATTCAAACAAGAATTTGTCTTCTCACAAACATAAAGAATGCTATTGAAAAAGAACATGAGCAGCAATTGTGTCTTTTGTGTCTTGGGGGCTTGGTCAGAGATCAGATTTGCTTTATACCATGGCATTAAAAAAGGAAAAGCAAGGCAGTTACCAATCTGTGGTAAAGAAATTTTGAAAGGTATCAACATCATATAAAGAAAAAAAAAATGGGGACAACACAACATAATGGAGACTTTTTCATTCAAACAAGCAATTTCAGGGGAGCTTGTCAACCCTATCCGCTCAGATGGTGATGGGTCACAAAGGCGTCAAACTGAGAAAAAAAAATATTACAAACTCCTGATGTATGTTTAGGGGGAAAAAAAAAAAGCTATGAAAAATTGCCAGGCTGCACAGCAGAAACAAAACAAATTGCATGTTTTGGAGGGAAAGCAAGAGAAGGCCACAGCTGACTGGGTTACCAAACCACAAACCCATAGCAACATGCAGACACAGGAGAAAATTGAGGATGACAAGCAAAAATTGACAAAAGGCAATCAGAGCCAACTTGTAAAAGAAGCATAAAGGATTGCATTATGCATGGAAAAAAGTACCGGTTTATGCAGCTCCAGCTTTTGGAAGGAATTGTTTTGCAAGTAAGTAGCAAAATTGTTCTGCAAAAGATGGCAAAACAGGGTTGAGGATATTTACCAAGAAACTCAGTGTGTATGTGTTCTGCATGGTTGAAGAAAAGAAGTAGTATTGATTGGAACTGTTGAATAGCTTTTTATATATATTAGCTGGAACATTACCTTGAATCCAAATTAAAACTTTCTGACTTACACATTTTGCTTTTGTGCCCAAGTTTAATTGAAACTTGAAATGATGGGAAAGCATCAAGGAATGTTATGATGTTATATGATGGTGTTTTATTCCAAGGTTGTCCCTAATTTAAGTTAAGTTAAGTTTTAAATTTAAGTTAAGAGATACTGTACACACAAGTGGAAGATGTGAGACAGATGCAATATGTTTACCTCAAAGGAGAGTAGGAAGATTGAAACACAAACAAAAAAATTTTTAAAAAATGGAACTCACACCACCAATGATGGTGATTTCCCAGAACTTAGATCCACGGTCCAAGGTTGACACAGGTTGTTTATTCGTGTTTTCTGGAGGAAAATATATTTTTGGGGGTCTGTATTACTAGTCTTATTAGTATGGAGAAGGTATATTATTTGCTTAAATGTCCTTCAGTGGAAAGTTTAAAGCTTATGTAATCACAAGATTAAAACCAAAGGCATTGTGAATTTTCATAACTGTAATGTAAAAAAACCAAATAGAATATCTACTCAGATAAGGAACAGGACATCTTCAGTCTTGTTCTATGTACAGTCAGTGCACATATATATATGCACATATATACATATATTTATATGTATTACATATACACATGTAATTTCCAATACCTAGAGCAGAAAAGTCAGTGGATCATACACCATCAAGAGACTGAACAGAGCTATGATGGATTTTAGGCTTCTGATTTCCCACTCAAAGAAGATTTACAGGTGCTCTATTTGCATTTCAAATTGTTACAAAAACAAGGTCCAAATTACCCATAAATAAATTCTAATTAGCATAATATTAAAAAATTATGATACACATAATGGACTTTAACTGGAATCCAGACTGCAGCGTTAAATGTAGTGTAGGAAAGACCAAGGCACAGAATTTCCTGTCATATAAGAGATAAAACTTCAAATTAATTTCTTTTGCATTTCTATGCATAACTCTGTAGTTTTCAAGATAGTTGAACAATTACATGACAAAAAGATACTGAAAAAATGGCTTTCCAAAAGTATTTATCTTTAGCATAATTTAGCCCTGTTGAGACTAGGTTTTGATGTTTATAATTGGCAAAGGTGGGCTGGTGCTGAACAAACTTGACACCTGGCCCTTTTCATACTAATCTTTCAGTCTTTCCAGATGGCAGAGTTTACTTCTGTTCCCATCTGTTCTTTTTCAGTAAGAAAAAGGAAGGAAAAAATGAAATCGCTAAAACATTTCATGGCTTTTAGAAGGATCTTTGAGATTCTTTTCAAGTCCTTTATTCTGGACCACGTTCCTGTGGAAGGCTGGTGATGGCACCTACGATTATTTGCTCAGATCAAAGGTAAAATGCCAGGTTTCATTTTTCAGGTTTTGCCTGAGATAATTCATCTGGACGAAATTCACGGATGGAAAAATTGACAGAGCAGGAGTCATCACATCAGCACATACTTGCAAAAAGAGTAAACAAAACAAGCAAGCAAGCAAAGAAACAAGAGTGGTATCAGACTTGCGATTAGATAACATTTGATGCCATCTAGCAGTAGACAGCTCAGAGCAGAATTTCAGATGAAATTTTGCTAGTTCAGATTTGGAAAACTGCTTCTACATTAAGAAAACATTTTGTGCAGAAACAACGGTTCTCATTTCCCTGGTTATTTGCAATAGTTTCTCTGTTGAGTTCTCAGGTCTTGACTGTGATCTAAATTTTCACTGCCTCAAGATGAACTTATTCCCTGGGGGTCCATTAGGCTTCTTCCATGTAAGTGGGGTCAGAATTAGGCCTCTGTTAAGCTAGTTATCTCCAGAGCTAGCAACTGATTATTCAAGGAAATTCAGCTGGAGGATGATAGAAGCTGATGGATGGGAAAAGACAGAAAAAACCAAAGTGAAATCCATCAATGGAAATCTGCCAGGTAACCAGGAAGTCATTTTGGATGCTACTTTGTAGTCTATAAGTTTCCATGTGTTACTAAAAAATATCAGTTAATCTGGAGAAAATTCAGAAAGCAATTAGAATAAACAAGTTTCTAGGGATATTTATGAATAAAAATTAAAATAATCAAATTTATGGACCTGGCTGAAGAAGGCTGTGGTACCCATGTGTGCACACATTTGAATATCTTAAATAGCAAGAAGCTGTCCGTACCTTTCTCTTGCCAATGATCTGGCACAGTTTCTTTAGAGGAACGAGAAGATTTCTGACTCCAGTCATCCTAAAAGAGCATGTTGTCCTGAGGGAACTGGAAGAAGGCTGTAGCTTAGTTCACATGCCCCACCAAACAGTCTGAATATCTGAGAGGAGCCTCAGCGTGTTTGCAGGGACATGGCAGAGCAAGTGGCTGTCTTCTGCGTGGCAGAGCCTGTGCTCGCGCTGCAGGCACTGCAGGGTGCCGGCTCACACAGTGCTGTCTCTTCCGCTCCACCTGAGCCTCTTTACACATGGGGATGTCTTAACACCAATCTACAGAGTGTTTTTGGGCAATTTGTTTCTGGAGAGCTTTGCAATGCCATCCAAGCAGAAATAAGGCTAGTTATCCTGGTGCAGTTTCGCTAATTGATTGGAGGATTAGGAGGCTCTCCTTGAGCGAAGTGCTGTATTGTGTAGGCATGCCAATTTGTATGAAGTTGCTTTCTGGATCTCTGTCCAGGTTGCTCCAGGCTATAGACATACCTCAGTTATCTTTGGGAGATGCTGCTAAGCCTTTATCTTGAAAAAGAGCTGTTCTCCAAGAACAGATTATTTATTAAAATATTTCTGTTATTTTCAGAATTGATGCTGTTTATTTTCACTTCTTCCTCAAAGAATACCATCATAAGAAGTGACCACTAGAAGTTAACTAATGAAAAAATAAAATTGAAACCAAACCTCTACTCTAAAAACATCTCTTGCCAGCCGTCCTACTGCCACCCACGACTGTGTTGTTGCTAACAACTTTTACATGGAAAAGCACTCAATACTGTAGTAATGAGTGGCACTCAAGTTGGATGAGGGATGGTATGAAGATTTTAAGTAGAGTGATGGAAGCACAGTCACCTGATGAATTTAAAATTAGACATGACAGAGCTTTGAAAAATATGCTATCTGGCTGGCTGGGATCTTAGGACCACAGACCATATTAGGAGATATTTAACTGTACTAGGGGATGGATTTTGTTGGTTTTAATTCTCCACTTCTGAGGAATTCCACTTGACCTCCCAAGCCCAGCAGCTTTCAGAGTCCCCTGTGAGGGGACAGTATCATGCCCTGGGTTGCTCCAGGTCAACAGGTTTCACTGGCTTTGTCCTTGTACTTGGTCTGTGGATGGCTGGTGTCTCTAGCAGCCAACAGACGGGTCAAAGAGGAGACAGGGTTTTGAGCGAGGGGGAAGCCTGCCAGGTTTTTAAACTTCAGTGTCCAGGGGGACTTAGTTGAGATTTAGTAGAACAAATAGGGGAATGGTTTGCAAATTCCAGCAAAGAAACGGATTTCCTACAGTTTTTCCAATCAAGTGTATCAGTCATCTAATATAGGCATATTCTCTTCCCCTCTCTGATGTCTGTGATTCAACATACTAAAATGCTTTGGATTTGCATCCATGGTTTTTAAAAAAACAAACACCAAGACTCAAATTTAAGGTTTGATTACAGTCTCACTAATTTTAGTAGGATGGGTGCAACTGAAGTCAGAATTTGGCCTGCAATCAGGTGGATTTCCACATTTGCTCAGCTGGGGACTCCTGCTTCTGTGTAAATCAGAAATAAATGTATTTGGTTTAGTGGAGGTGCTGGTGTCAAACCTGTCATCAGAGGTGGAGTCAGTAAAGACACAATCTGAACCAGAGACACAGAGAAAGATTAAGGTAAACAAATTAACTCACCAAAGAACAATTAAACCAATCAGATTTGCTAATGGTGGTTCAAAGGACAGCAAACACTGAAAAGTCACCAGCTTTTATTTCAGAGGAATGAGGCAAATGAGAACAAATTATGAGAAAAAAGCAAAATGAATAGGAAGATCTATTAGTAGAAGAAAGACAGAAAAAATGAGAAAAATTAGAATATTTCACTGGACTTTAAAAACATATCTATTTCCCCAAAATGCAAACTTTTCCAAGGGAAACCACTCCCTAGCAGATGTGAAAAGTAGCTTTATCTTCCCAGGGCAAGATTTAACTCCATGAAGTTTTTGTTTGTTTTTGTTTTGCTTTGTTTAAAAAAAACAAAAAAAAAACCCCAAAACCCCAACCTCATCTTGTAGTAGTATTTAGATTGTTTTGCTTTTCTCAGAGCCTGTAATTGTTACTCTTTCAACACAAAAGCTAAACATCGTTCTTGAGTGTTTCAACCTTATAAAGGCAGTTTGAATACAGAAAATGCAACCTCTCAGCAGAAGTATAAAGTCTCTCTCCAGATTGCTTCATGTGTAGCATTTGTATTAATAAATTGATTCAACATTTTTTCTAAGTACATATAGAGCCCATCCAGGAGGAAAGACATACTAAGGCAATACTTCCTAAAGGTGTTCTCATATGGTGAGATATTTGCTATCTCTCAGAGTTTCACTATGTAAAATTGTCTGTTGCAAATCATGCCTGCTAACAGAAGCAGCCAGACTATACCAGCCACTCTATACCACCAGTACACACTCTCTCCAGGGCTGACTTTCAGGTGGCATCTATACTAATAAATAAAGCAGGGCCAGAACATGGTGTCAAGCACTGGCATGCAAAGCCTGCTTCATGTAGGCTGCACATAAAGTGCAGGTGCCACACAGAAGAACTGAAGGATGTGTTTGGCAGATGGTGGTACTCACCACACACGCCCAAAGCAGAAAAGGTGACTCTTCATTAACACATAGACTTGTAAAGTATAAGTATTCATATTCTAATTTATAAGGCCGAGAATATTTAAAAGAGTTCTAGTTTGTAGGACTTTCAGATCCTCATAGTATAAATTAATTGTGCTTCTATTACTATCGATGCTAAAACTTCCATTCACTCTGAAAAGAAGTGTCAATTCTGTTTTTGAAAATCCTGCTTTCTAGGCCTTAGGGCCATCAGGTTCAAAAATTTGATAGCCCTCATTGGTACTAATGCCAAGGAGTTTTTAACTACAGCTGCTTTCAACTTTGGCTATGTCTGAAGAAGCTGCTAGATAGCCCCTGTGAACAGGAGATGTTTTAATAACATGCATTCCTCATCACATGAAAATTTCTTTTCCTTATTTTTTTTGAAAAAGAAGTATATTCTGTCCAAAGTCTTGAGGGATCTCACTTCTTCCAGTCTAAGTCAGCTGTTTTCCCTGTGTTACTTAAGAAAATAAGAAAGATCTTACAGAAAGAACTGAAAGTGGAGGGCAAGTGGGTGGGGTCCTTGGTGGTCAGAAAGGACGAGGTGGGAGCACTGTGAGCAGCCCGGCCCGTGAATAGATACTGCTTGTGTGAGCAGCAGAGCTGAGGTGGAGAAGGAGTTACTCAGCACGCCGGTGTGACGACACGATGCCTGACTCCCTGACAGGAAAGCAGGCAAAACCTTGTAGAAACATTCCAAGAGGGCAATGAGTTGGTCAATGCAACAAAAAGCAATTATACGGCAGTCTTACATGGCCTAAAAGAAGGGCAAGGACAGTGCTAGGAAGGCCAGAAAGAGGAGGACAAAAAAATAGGGTGCAGTGTTCTTGCAGCGCAGTCACATTTTGACCCCTCATCTTCCATTCACACACATGCATGCATGCATTATCCCCACACATATGTACATTCAGCTTATACATGTCTCCCATCTACTCTGCAAAACAAACCTGGCCTGAAAACTGGATATAAGCCATAAAACAGGATGCTGGTGAATGATGACTATTAAGGCTGGGGTAGTCTTTTCAGTTGTGTCTGAGCAGTCTGAAAGCATTAAGGGGTACAGCTGCAGAAAAATAAAACAGTAGAGAAGGAATGGGCTGCAAATGGATAGAAAGGATGGAAAGGATAGAAAAAAATTGTTATATAGAAAGTGGTTAGAAAGTGGTTAGAAAAATGGGCAGAAAATAAGAGACTCAGAGTAGAAAAGCCCAAGATAATAGGTCTAGGGAAAATCAATTCAAAGCACCTATATTAAATGTCAGGGAGGAAGTTGGAAAGGCGTAATATTGGAAATCAGCTAGCCATGATTTAAACAATAAATTAGGCTGGATTTATTACACAGGGGTTCATTTATAGTAGAAGAGAGAAAGAGAAGAGAGAACTAGAGAGTGCAAAAAGTCAGTATAATTACAGAAGGCACATGCAAATGCAAGGTGGTATCAGACAAAGAGATGTAAGAGGTCTTCCTGTTTTTGGAATGTCACCTTTACTCCTGGACGTTCTAGTGCCACAAAGATGTGGAAGAAATTGAGGGAAGTCAGAAAATTGAAAAAAGCATGATAAAAAAAAAAAGAAAAGGCTTAAATTAAGAAAAAAAAATCATATGCACTCTGTAAGACAAAGAATGGGATTAAACAAAGAACAGCTCATGTCAAGTATTTGAGGAGTATATTTAGTAAACAGCAAAAAGGAAGGAAAGTTGCTCAAGATGTTGGAGAATCTAAGTGAGAGAACGTGCAAATATCAATAAACAGCAAAGAAAACCTATCCTATAGAGTTATCTGCATCATCCATTTAGCAAGTCAGTCATGTAAAATAAGACTGCAAATTGTTTGAGAAATGATCAGAGGAAATAGTTTTGTACTTATCATAGCAGCTGAAAAAAATGAACTGAATAAATATTTTCCAACTTTTGAATGTACAAATCCAGGAAAGACCCCCAGCACATGAAATGGCATGTCCCTCTTGATGACCATGTTTTTGTTACCTAATTCAGAGCAGGGTAAAGTTTCTCTTTTGCTAAGATGGTTTCACTGGACTTTATTTTTGCTGCTACCTTGCAGTTTGGTTTTGTGCATACTGCTTACGTGCTAGGAGTGGGTAGGAACTGTGAGGAATGGTAGAGAGAGGACACACAGAGACATGTTTCCACATTCTTCTAAAGCATTTCTTAGATATTTCTGCTGCAGCCTTTGCATCTAAGGAACATTTTTTTGACTCAGCTGACTATACATTATCTATTTTATTCCCCTAAGGCATCAGTTTTATCATTATCATTAGTATTTCTGAAATGAAGCTCATCACAGATCTCAATACTTAGTGGTACTACATATTTAGCTCAAATACAACACACTGGGAAAACTGGTTAAATGTCTCCATTGGATTTATGAGGTCTGTACTTGATAGCTAAAAACCATAACATCTGATCTTGGTTTGGAACAGAAACCAAATACTGTCCAAATCCCATCTCTCAAGAGGACAAATGCTGTTTTCGTCTTGCAAGTGTGCTTGTTCACCTCCTGGCTGAGGCAGAAGCCACAGGAGAGGATGCTATCTTAGAACTTGTCTAACCACAGAGTTATTCAGAAGCAGCTGTTGGGCTTAAATTTCACACTCACAACCTGAATTCACTTCTGAGTGTAGACGAGCCTTTAAACATTCACGTAGAGTACAATGTACTTCTTCCTTCTGTAACTCCCCAGTTAACTGCCAGTTACCTCTGATGATATCGATTTAGACTTCTGGCAAATGTAGGTGAATCTTTGTAGGGCATAGCCTAGAAATATATATTTCTGAGTTAACGAGATTAACACTTTCTCACATGCTAACTCAGCTAATGTAAGATAAAACATGTAAAATCTATAGCAGGGACAAACCCAAAACAAAGGAATTTGTTGCTGGGAAGTGTGAAAGAGCAACTGAGAAGAAACACATTTATTGCTGCGGTTCCATTATGGGCAACGCTCGCAGCTGAAGCACAGAAAATGTTGGAGGAGTGCTGCAAATCTTACCCTGTAGGATGCAATCCTCCGAGATTGTTTTCATCACTTCTGATACAGGTTTGTAACAGATAACACAAATGGAGCTTGTTCTATGGAATCTGTGTATTTACATGGCTAGGCAGGCAGTGACTCCCTTTAAAGTACAGGGAGAGTGGCAATGAGTCAGGCACACCAGTTTCCCGGCACTGCCTGATGGAAATGTGGAATTACCTGCTATCCTTTCTATGTGCATTGAAATGCAACTAACAGATTACTTCTCTGAGCTCCAGATGACTACCAGTGAACTTCGTTTCAACATGTACAGACACACAACTTTCCCCAGCACACCAGAGTCCTCATTCACACATATCTTCATCACACATTTCTGCAGAGGGAAATTTCAAACACAAACTTAGAAGGTGAATTGGGAAAGACACTTTTGCTTGTGTGTGAAGAGGTGGAGAAGAGAAAGAGGTAGAGAAAGATAAGAGAGGGAGGAGTATATGGTCTTGTTCTGATCTTTCCAAACGCTTGCTGCCCTGAAGGAAAGGGCCACCTTGCTTAGCTTACTCACGCAGCAAGATGCTTGTACCATACGAAGGAGAGAAGGAGAATCTTAACCGAACTGGATGCCTGGTGTGTTTTTCTTTTAATTCCTCAGGAAGTATAATCTTCCTTGAGGCTCTCTGTGGAGGAGTCCCCTTCCCCTACGGACTTAAGGCTCATGATACAATCAGGAACATAGGTCTGTATATTCCCTCTAGCACTCATTTCACAACCTTGAAACTACTCCATATCCACCCTTACCACTTCTCTCTTCACACGCACATCCCATCTGTCCCCTCAGAAAGCGACTTATCCCCACATCCCCCACCGACAGATGTACGAACAGGGATGGCTGTCTCCCACACAGAAACAGCTGCCATCCACCTCTGTCATCCCTACCCACACACTGCTTCTTTCCACTGTCCCCTCCTAGTTACCATGAGGAGACACACACATGGCCCCGCAGCAGCAAACATCTGCAGGGATGCCCAGATGTTCCAACCCTTGCAAATATGTTTCTCTGGCTGTGTCATGGCTAGAAGGAGTCCAGGAAGACACAAATACCCCATGTTCTTTGCACTCGAACACAGCTCAGTCGCTCATGCGTTGATCCCCTTCCTGCAACAATCCAGCACTAATTGTACCCATCAATCCCTTTCTCTTTTCCCGGCCAGCTGGCAGGTTGGTGCCACCGTTTGCTTTTTATTTTCTCAGCACTGAGGCGGGGAGGATGCGGAGTGGTCGGAGGCCAGGACATTACCCTGGGCCGCGCTGGTGGCAGTGGGCTGAGCAGGCTGCGGTCTGTGGTTTCAGCCCAGCTGAATCCCTGTGGCCGGGGTGGCTGGCTGCGGTCACGCGTCTCCCCCTCATGGACAACCGCTTCACTGTCCCCACCACCTACAACCTGCCGTGGTGGGAAGCTCACCGCCACCAGAAGAGAAAGGGTCTTTCTGCTGACTACAACCAGCTCCAAGCACCGCCAGGAAAAATTATCCAGCTAGAGAGCTTGAACTGGACTCCGCAGTGGGAACCCAGTGCATAAAGGAGGACAGCGGGTTCCCAACGCAGTCCATGGCTGCACAAGCACTAACTGCCTATTAGCTAAGTATTTTAGAGGCTACCTATTTTTTTGGCAGGAATTGATCCCTGGAATGAACTGGAAAGGGATCAATGAACTTTCATACGACTGGTGCTACGTAAGGTCTGGGCCCAGAGGCGTCAGCCTTCAAGCTTAGCAGTTCGGTGTGATTGGACTGTCTTCTCACAGTGCAAGTCTCACCGGATTACTCACAATCTTCTGATCAGCTGTGGATGGAAATGACCACTTTCCTACACAGTGTAGGACAGTGCTTAAGAAGACACCGAAGCCCTAGGCAAGCTGGACAATTTGAAGATGTTTGTGGAACAGATTTGAAGATGCATTGTTGTCAATATATGCAATTGTTTTGAAGGGAAAGATGTTCTTAGTGTTTCTTTCACATCCAAGATGTATCCTATGTTTTCAACCTTCAACCAGCTGCACATTACTCCAGTACTGCTTCAAGCCATGGAGAAAGCTAGTACTTTCTTGTTTCCTTTGACTGACGTCTGTACTCCCCATGTGTATTTCAACCCAATGGTTGTTCATCCAACAGCCCTGTTAACTATCTAGTAGCCCTGTTAACTGGTCCTAGAGAAATCTCTTTGCCATTTTGTGCCAGCAGTAGTATACTGAATTTTTAAGGCATGAAAATAAGGTGCATTGATATGACTCCAAATGAAGCTGGTGTAAATATTTTAGTTAGACATCCTGGGATTTTCTCAGGATTATTTACTAGTTCTTTAGGAAAAGCCTGCAAAATCTCTAAAGGAGAGTCTGCCTGCTATGCACGTCATGCAGAAGACAAGCACATCTAGCGCACGTTTGGTCCTATCGTTACCCACGCACCAAACCATTTTCTTAATTAGTCATCTTTCCCTACCCTCCTTCTCAATGCAAACATTGCTTCTTAGCACTCGTAAAACTCACTTCTGTTGTGTGTCTTACATAACTTATTTCGACATGGAGAGTTGTGCCACAAACGCAGTAGACACGTGATTCTCCAGTCAGCCTCTGATAGTCATCTTACACATCAGCACGGCTTCCTGGGTGCATGTTTGTAACTTCCACACAGACATACGTCCCTTACAGCAACCCAGTACTCTTACATGCCTCTCACTGATTTCAGGTTCTTCCTGCAGACTGGCTGGGTCGTTCTCAGCACATGCCTCCCTCTACAGCTCTGCCAGTCACATAAGCACAACACTCACCAAACACATCTGTCCCTGACCCGCACACAAAACCAGCATCTCATACATCTGTGCGCCTATCATCACTGACTATATGCATTTACCTGTGCTTCCTACTTGCTGCCCCCTTGCACTTAACTCCCAAACTGCTCTCATGCTGCTATGCATGCATGTACGGCCCCTTGCACACTTAGACAACCTCCCTTAAACTAAGAGGCAGATAACTACAGATGGCTTAAGCCGTCATAAACTTTTTCCCATTCCTCATCACTCTTACCTCCCCTTGCTGTTTTTTTCCTCCCAGGCCCCACACCCAGGTCTGCAATCCTTACCTGTACCTCCCTCATTTACTTTGAGCATGCTGTGTGCACAAATTTCTCTTATCAGACAGAACTTTTCACTCCTTTCACCTTCCCTTCCACAGGGCACAAACTGGCAGGTATACTTTCCTCACTTACACACCATCGTATGTCAACCTACGCTAAGCTTCTCAACCTCTCGTAACAGGAACTGTCATTCCCATTCACTTCCACTTCGTGCCCTGCAGCTCCTAACTCCACTCACCTCCCCACACACTTCACACTTTACTTTTGACCTTAGTACTCCATGTGTCTTACACAGCCCTCCAGGTAGTTATCCCTCCCATTCTTTCTCCTCCCATCCCTTTAGATCTTTAGTCATTTCTCTGCTAGCACATTTAGTCCATTCCTTCTTGCTTCTTCACTTAGCCAGTACCTACCACAGAGATTTAAGCACATTTGTTATGTCTCTCTTAACAGAAAATCACTTTTTATTTATCTGAGTATGTGTTCTCCTCCTCCCCCACCCCCCCCATTATTCCTTACTTTCCAGTATTTTCCTCAACTGCTTACCCTGTAACATATTGCCTATTCTTCCCCTATGTTACCCCAACTGCCCAGTAAGGAGGCATCCTCTGTTTCTGCTGGCCAAGCCAATCCTGTACCTTTGTACTACTTTCTCTGTTTGCCTACAAAACGATACAAAACCAAATTTCCTCTCACCCTGTGCTCTCTTTCCCTATACCTCCTCCAAGCCACCTTTTGGCCAGGCATCATTACAGAAAACCCAGCTCTTCATTTCATCCTCATGCCTCCTACATTCCTCATTTTTCCGCATTCTCATGCTTCTCAAGACCTGCTACATCTTTATATTCCTGTCACAGTTCATCCTGCCCCCATGATTTCCATTATCTTGCATTTCCTCACAGCACCTTCACATGTTTTTTTCCCCAGTTCTGTCTCTCCCTTGCAACCAGGCAGCACATGTCTATAGCACTACTCCAGCAGGCTTCCAACCTCCTCTGAAATTTCTCTAAGCAACTACCCCCTCACATACCTTTATGGGTCCCTATACCCTTTTCCCATCACCACACCCTGTCTCCATCCAGCTCATTTTTTCCTCCGCATTCCTCTCCTCGGCATGTGTTTCCATCACCACGCAAGCCTTCCCTTTCATACTCTAACACCTTCCTCTTAAATACATCCTCGTATCTATTTCTTGACAGAATCAAAGGTGCCTCCTTTAGACGCCCCCCACAAGCATCATGTAGCTGATTATTTTCCATACCTTTCTCCAAATAGACAATAGTTCACATTTTTCTTCCTCCTCCAAACATCCTTTGTGCCCTGTGCTTTCACCTTTCTCCCTCCGCTCCCACTCCATACCCTTACCTTCCCCTTGCAGACCCTAGCATCCTTGTATGTCCCTTTTATATCCTCACCCAGCCTCCAGTCTGCACCTTTTCCCTCTCATCCCTCTCAAGTGTTACTTCCCCTTCTGAGCTCCTAAACTTTTTTCCACCCACAAAGATCTTTTTCCAGTTGATCTGCAGCAGTTCCCCTTTTAAGCTGACCACCTGTGCATGGCTCACCTGCCCTTATTACCCCAATACACAACACTTAATACATAGCAGTTTATTTTTGGTATTATTTTCATTTTCCCTCCAAACTCCTTATATCTATCTTTCTATGTACCATTTACTTCTTCTTTCCCTAGAAAAAAAAAAAAAATCCTAAACCTACATGTATTGCATACCTCAACATATAGCACTCTTCTACACAAAGCATTCCTCTCCTGGCTCTACTAGTACACTCTTCTCTCCATATTTTGGGTCCACCACCTGCAATCATGTCTAGTTTTCCTCCCCCTGCCATGCTCACACACAGAGCTCCTGGTTCCGACACGTGTATCTAAAACCAGTGTTATTACTACAAGCAGCTGGAACCATGCTGTACTCTCTTCCATTCTCTACTGCTTTTGTTTGCCTTGCCACAAAGTGAGTTTTTCTTTTTTTTATTATTAGGTTTTCCTTTTTCTTACATCTTATTTATAAGTGTTTCTTGCACCACTCCTCCACTTACAGGCTTGCACAGATCAGGTATTTCTGTGCCTGAGAATGTCTTTCCTATTTGTCTGGGTATTTCCCTGAAGGCACAATGTAAAGGCAAACTTTACATACCATTTGCACTCCTCATGCAACAAATCACATGAGCCTAAGAGCAAAGAGTGCTTTCTGAAAGATTGTAGCTCATAACAATTGACTGGACCATATAGCACACATCTCTGTCTATTTAAAAAAAGGGGGGGGGGGGGGAGCAACCCCCCTCACACACACACTCATCTCTAAATAACTGGTTTTGCAATATGGGAACCAGAGAATGTGTGCATAGCAGCCCTATTCAATCCAAAATATCCATCTCTCCGGATACTGCATATTTATAGTTCAAGAGATAGGACCAACACAGAGCTTTCCCGTTTATTTTAATGAAGGATTAAGAACTGATCAGAAAACTATCTAAACCATTCAAGGACTTTTTCCCCTCTTGGCTAATAGCAGTTTGGTGTCTCCATAAGGACTCGCCAGTAACTGACGCTTTAAGCTGCATTTCAGCTGTTTAGATGAGAAACAGCTTTCTATTTTGCTCTCTATATGTGTGTCTGTGTTGATTAGTTGTGTGCTGCATTCCTAGAAGGCACTTACCAAATGCTGGAAATTGCAGCGTAAGAATAGTTTTCCTGCCATTCTAGCACAAAGTGAGTGTATCTTTTTCACCTAGACACAGATGTGCAGGGTCTTTGATCTCCAGTTCCTCCCAGAGAATTTAGTGTTTGGGTTTGAGGAGAATGGGGATTGATTCAAAGGTCTTGAATAGGGTTTCCAGTGTCTGGCACACAAAAAAAAGAAAGCTCCAGTGAAGTTAGTTACCTGAGACTGGCGAGATCTAGAAATTGGGAATTTTGACTTTGCTTGTCATGGGCTTTAACTTTCCCTGAGGGCAAGCATGCTACATATGCTGAGGCTGGTTCTTGCAATCCACGCTCAAGATTTGCAACCCCTTTTGTTATACCTGAAGTTGCTGGTTTCCCTCTTAAAATAAAACCAAGACTCTCCTTTACTTTTGCCTCTTAAGTCAGATTCCTTTAGCACCTCATATTTCTCCTCTGCTGTTTTCTTGCCAGGGACCTGAACAACAGCGTGGAGAGCAGAAGGAGAGAGGAACCTCAGGACTAAAGCAAGCTATAGGGCAAGTAGGGGTGGGGGAAGGAGGAGGCACAATAGGAAAGGCAACAACATTTGGGACAGATCTACTGCTTACAAGACACCCCCCTCCTCCCCATTATACTTCTTTAAAGGACCCCTCTCCCCCCCCTCCCCTCCCCGCCCTCTTAGGACCCTATTAGAAAACGTCAAATTTCCCTTACCGTGGTAGGAGTAACCATGGCATCCGTGTGAATGTTTCCAGAAAAGTCGACATGAAGAGAAAGGTGGATGTAAATATGTTCATTCAAAGTCCCAAAGTTGGTCTGCTTGGGTTGTGCAGAGTTGCTCTATGGGAGAGGAGCCTTAAACTCTGAGTCCCGTGAACATAATCTGCTCGATTATAACAAACCAGCTCAGCCAGATGGCTCTGTGCTCTGCAGATTAACCCCTTTATTGCCATGCTCTGCTTTCCCTACCTACCATTTATAATAACCTTGCCTAGTTGGGGAATTTCAGAGAATGAGGCATTTTTTTTAAAATGACAAAACAGTCGTAAAGGTCATTTTTTTCCCCTGTGTGCTCTAAAAAACCATCATGTGCCTATTTTCTTTTTTTAATCCAATTGACCATTTTATTCCTCTTCCTGGCAAAATCTTTTCATATTATTAAGAACAGTATTAGCACCAGGGAACATTTTAGAGAATTCTTTTGTTAAATCATAACCATCTCTTCCGGACTACGATTCTCAGAAGACAAGTATTTTATTGCAGGAATGTCTCTGTATTTGCACTCTAATGGTTCATCCACTCCCCCACCTCTCTCTCTCCCCCCCCCCGCCATACTCTCACATGTCTCCCACATGCACACTCACACACAGGCACACGCACACCCTTTGGTCAAACTGCCAGCATGTGTTGCTATTCTTACCCGTATTCAGAAGTCATTATAGGACATGTAAAACAGGTGAAATAGAGACACGGAACTAGAATGTCATAAGCCTCTGCTCTCTCCCTTTGGCTCCTCTTTTTTTTTTTTTTTATTACTTCCAAATCTTAGACAAATTTATTTCTTTGGTCAACATTTCTGTCAACCAAGTCACCCCCCATGACACAAAAATAAGTATTGGGAGAAATATCCACTGTTAAGAACAGACCTTAGGATGGATTTGTGTCCAGATATTCCTCCTGTTTTGATCTGCAGATTAGTCCGTTAAGTAAAGGATGGCGAGTGCCAAAAACATGGAAAGTTCATCAGCAACGAGCAGCGACTGGTTTCCAAACTTTTTATTTAGAGTGATTGCTCACAGAGATGGCTGATAAATTTAGCTGCATGCCTCTAAGTCTCCCTCTAAATTTACATGCTTAAGTCATCTTTCTTTTCTATTTGATTAAAGCATAATTGAGCAAGTCATAACCGTAAGAATATGGTCATATAAGATACAATTCAACACTTCAAATCTTAAGAGTCACCTGATTGTTTCCTTAAAGAATACTTCCTTTACTAGCTCATGAAGTTTTTTCTTTTGTTATTTAACCAAGGAATTTTTCCCTTTTCCCCTCCCTGTGTAAGGATGATTACTCCTCTCATGCTGTCAAAGCATTGTACCATCTTTTAAAGACATTTTAATCTACCTAGATAGTTGCCACAGTTTTACTGAAATATTTTCCACTGTGGATTGAAACATGATCAGTGTTGTTTGTTGTGGTTGTCCTTTATCTGACTTTTCTCAACCATAAAATAATCTTATTTAGGGCACTCTGAACTCTACAAATTGTATCTGTCTCATAAATTCTGCCTAAGTCGCTTATTCCCTCTAACTGTCCAGATGCAGAAGGAAAGAGTCATCTTCCACTGATGCCTCCTAAGAATTTTCTACTAAAACTTGCAGCTTTGCCAATCAAAAAACCACTCAAACCTTGAATAACTCTAGAGCCTTTTTGTCTTCCCCATTTGGCTGAATGCAGTTTCCATCCTTTTTAGAGCTTTTTCAGCTAAGAGGAGGGAATCAGAATTAAATCCTTCCCACCCCAGCCCCAGCTCTGTAGTCAGACCTGAGAAATGCCTAAAATATGACTCAGCTTTTAATCTCCTGAAGTAGACAAACAGTGCTAGCAATAGAAAATTTTCCTGTGGCTGGTGAATGCTCCCTCAGAGGTAGGCAAAGGGTTAAGCATCTGAAGGCAGCCCTAGCCCGGGAACTTCACATTTGCAGCTCGCCCAGCAGAAAAAGAAGGAAAATAAGTCGGCTACAAGTAAATGTCCTAGGCAGAGGGGCTGCCTCCCTCTGATGGGAGGCAAACCTATCAGAGCCAGGCAGTTTGCACAAGTTGAGGGGTTTTGCCCTGTACTTGTGTCTGGGTCTGTGGGCAATCAGACGCCTTGTAATTTGAGATGTGACACCTTAATCTTGCCAAATATGTGTGCACTGTAAAAAGCATTGTAGACAGGGTGTTTTTGCAGCTATAGAAAATGGAGACATGTTTGGTACTTGTAGTTTTCCAACCTTTCCTCTAAAGACGTTTCTGTTGTTCTGAAGCTGTTTTTTTCTAGATATTTTTACATCTTCATCTGTCATTCTGGGTGCGTTTGTTTTTTTTTTTAATGCTAACCCTTAACACAAGTGGATTATTTTTACACTTTAAACATGTTTCTAAATTTTTGATGAGAAACAATAAAGGTCCCAAAATGGTCACCTTATTTTACATGTAGTCCTTGGATCTGAGATTCCAACATGGCAAAAAAAATTTTTTACTTTGAACAAGTCTCTGTTCTGTCTTGAAGAATTTGAAATATTGCTCAAAGCATGCTATAGAAAGTCACCTTTATATTCTGGGGTTTTTAGTTGGAATAATTACTAGACATTGATCTGATTAATTAGGCACTTGGTCAGACTTCAAAATATGTAGCATTTTATATACTTTGAAGATGTGTGTTTTTCTCTACATATGAACAGGTACCACTGTAATTGCGTTTGATGTTAAAAAATCGAATATTTATAGAGAAGATATGCGAGTATGTAAATGGATGAAAATTTTATTGGGTTTAATGCATGCCTTGGGTCATTATAAAAGCAGGGAGTTGGTTTTCCCCATTAACCGTTAGCTTTTGCAACAGCACCACTTTGTGGTTGAAGTCCCGAATAGATACTGAAAGGGGGAATGTCTGTAGGGACACCACATGCGCTTCAGCAGGTTTGCACTGTTCCCATGGTGGTTTCGATATACATCAACAAACACACTTACCTGCGATGGAAATATGTTCCAGCCATACGGTCCTCCATTTATGAGATGGTAGTTTTGACGTAAAGAGAAAGAAGAAGAAGTGGAAGCAGAAGACTAGCTCTGAACATTTTGTCTAAGAACTTCAATTCAGGAGGCTGTTCGCCTTTCAAATGTCAAAATCACTTTTGTCCAAGTTTCCAGAATTTAATAAAGGGTGTGACAACATCTCTAGAAAGATTTTTCTTTGACATGTGTTGTAAATGTTTTGTTAAAAGTTAAAATGAATCTAAGCATGGTTTTCTTTAATTGGTAGAAATGGTGGTGGGAAAGAATAGATTATTTTAGAAATTATTTATCTGAACATTATTTAAATACTATTTCAAGAATACCAATGATACCATTTCAGAGCTGAAAGAATTGCTGAAACCTCTTCGACATTGGCCTTGCATACACTTGCATTACTGCTGAACTTGAGCCATCATGTATGCTCAGATTTAAGTTTTCCTTACATTCTCGTACCCAGGCTAGAGAAATGAGAAGTATCAAACAGAAATTCCAAGCAAGATTCACAAACAAGGTCAAATTGGGTTCTGATACACATTTCTTGGAAAGTTGTCTTCTGCAGTTTTTCATCTTTCATTAAAAAATAATCTGATAAATTCTTAAAATAATTACAACAGCTCATAACAATTAACATGGTAGATCAAAGATGACACAGTGAAAAACACGTACCCAGATCATCAAAGATGACACAGTGAAAAACATGTACTCAGATCTGTAGACATGCCAAGAGTAGGATGGAAAAAATGCAGGGCAATAACCATGAATTAGGGTCACACCCTGTAAGTCATTGCTCTTCAGAGCTATCCCTAAAAGCAATATACTTTACAGAGTTAGCTTTTATGTAGTTCACCTGTAAACCTGTTTTCTTGACTGAGAATTACCAAAGTGAGGTGAAATAGGATTATAAATATAGTTTTAATTAAAATAATAAGTAACAGACTATTTTGTACCTACGAAGTACCACTACTAGCATTTTCTCATGTGAAACATTTTACACACACACAACATAGCAGTATTTGGCCAAAGATTTCAAGGGTTTTACAAATACTTTTAATTTCTAAGTTTCCCTGTTTAATGAAATGTAGGGATCTGCACTCCTATATCAAAATAAAGCTATATATTAAGTAATATACAAGAGGGACTTCCACTTGCCAATATATAGCTATGTTTTGGCAATAGGGTTATGGATCATTAGAAATCTTCTCTACTATACTGTGTTACATCACTTATCTGTTTAGCACATATTTTGGACTTGTGTAATATTTGTCTTTTTCTGATGGTATCTAATTTTCCCGGAGACAGCCTTTATTGCAGGAATAATTAATTGTTGCAGCGGAGTAAGGTTAGTTGATGATAGGCATCATTTCTGGAAACAAACAAAAAAAATCTTCTTTGTAACAATAGGCATACTTTTAGCCTCTACTCATTTGTTATGATTTCCAAATTAGTTGAACAGAACTCGCACGACTATCTGCAAAAAAGTCATTTCTTACTTACATAAATGGTAAGAAAAAAAGTCAAATTAAACCTACATAAAGAAGTTTGGTTCCGGTACTTATGCTGGAATTGGGAAGAGGTACCTTCAGTTTTTAATGATCCTAGATGAGGAAAAAGATATTTGGAATCACAGCACCATTCTTTTGCAAGGAAGATAAATTCCACACTGGGACATATGAAGAGGTGCCTAGCCTGCAAGATACATAAAGTACTCTGGTGAGACATCAGCTGGGATGTAGGATCCAGTTCTGACCAAGTTCAAGTCAGAGAAGACCTGGAAAATGACAGAAGCAATGATTAAATGTGTAATATATTTTAAAACATAACAAATGATGAAAAATGAAAAGTTGGAATTGCTTACCAAAGAAGAGAGGACTTGCAAGGTGTTATGATTGAATATTTCAAGCTCATAAAAAGCTTCTGCATAGAAGAGACCAGCTCACACCCTGAATGACTGGGACAAGAATTGGTAAGTTGCAGCAAGACAAGTTCAAGTTAGAAATGAGGAAAAACTGGAGAGCCCAAGCTCCAGAATTGGTTGCCTGGGACTGCTGTGATATCTGCCTCATTGAAGGTCCACACCAACAGGGTAAAGAAATCTGTTAGGACCCACAAGGCTGTAATTGATCCTGCACTGGGGCAAGGGAAGGTCTAGGTAGTCTCTCTCAACCCATCTTTCCCATGACTGTATGACTTACATCAACTTTGAAAACAAATATTTTCTGGAACATCATGTACTTAGTGCTCTGACCTAGCTTTTGAAGAAAACTCCCCAGTGAAATCCTTCAGGAAGTTTCTTTCAGATATCCATATGCCTTGGTTTGGGACACTAAGGGACTTTATCACTGGGGGAATTGACTGCTACACACAGCAGGGCTGCTTACTAAAACACTAGTACACACTAAAATTTCCCCAGCAGGGAGGTAAACCTCAGTACTGTTTTTCCCTCCTTCTGTATCTTTGAGGTCAAGTGGAACTATAATATCTGAAGCAAGTTGGAAGAGAATGAAGGAAAAGGAGAAGACAAATATATTTTTTTCAAAATAAAAAATAAAAATAAAAATATCTACCACTAGTCAAGCAATTCCAAAGTGAAGGGCCTCAGAGCATTGCTGGTTTGCCAACATGGCATCAGCTGTGTCTATTAAATTCAAGCAGGTAACCCATCACTAAAATGAAAGGCACAATGTATTCCACGCAATACATCTGATAATACTCCAGCCACAGGGAAACGTGTCCTGACTTTTGTGTTTACGTTCCTAATCTTAGTGTCAAATATAGGTGGTGTTCTCATTTGTCAGCTTCCTCTACTGGAAGAAATAAAAAATAAGGCAAAGCAAAGAAAGGAAGGTAAAATAGTAAAACACTCCATGAAAAGAAATGCTCCCCAGCCTTGCTCACTAGCTTCAAGCAGCAACAAAAGTTAGAGCAATGATGGAAATACAATTGGGCAATGACATTTTTCATAAACTGATTTAGCTAAGATTCTTCTTTTTGTTCTGAGATTATGTTTGCTAGAACCGAAAAAGTCTTGATTCAAAGTACAGCTGACGAGGTGTGTTTAATAGCAGAAGTCAGCTTTTGAAGTCAGTGGGACATTTCTCAGCACTAGTTTGTATACCCGGTAGTTAGTATTTGTGTGTTCTGACCTTACAAGGCACTTTTATTTGAATTAAAGCAATTTTTATTCAAACTTTTTATCTGATGGATGCTGATGCCCATTTGGCTGAGCTTCTACATTTTAATTCTCTAAAAGCTTAGTGTGAAATCACATCTGCTGGAGGAGGGGCAGGGCAGCAAACATGGCATGGATCGACTTTCAGGCAGCCTAAAAACTGAAAGTCCTATTTGAGCTAATGCAGATGTACAGGCAGGGGGGTTTAAACAATTTTGGGCCAAACTATGCCCTCTGTCAATCCTGGCCTACCTTTTTTAAAAAATAGGATATTTCCCAAACTTAGGCAGTACACTCATCTAGCTGCCTAAGTACTCTTTTAAGGTCTATAGACAAAACATTTAATGCTTCTGTCTGTAGTATTAAGTTTAAGCTCACTCTGGTTGTCTGCACTAGTGAACTGTTAGGAAGTCCCCAGCTTGAACTGGTACTGTTTCAAATGATGGTCTCCCCAGCAGCTGCCAGGCAGGTCTGGCAGCTGGACCGTTCCAGGCGCATCCCCCGCAGGCAGTCTGTGTGCCCCTACCCTCTTATAGGCAGGTCGTTAGCACAGACGTGGGCTGCTCCATGCCCATTGGCCTTGGTGCCCAGGAACGCTTAGTTTATTAGTATTAGATGTAAGTAGTGATTTCAACAGGGTCTTCCATGCACTGTAAGAGCAGGACCCTAACGTGAATTCATTAAGGTGCCCTATTGGAAGAGTCCCTATTGAGCAAGTGGCATGGGCTTAAGTGGAAACACACAAGTCCAGAGCCTGCTTTCAAGCTGAGATCGGTTCTCTGTATGGAAAGCAAGCTTGCAAAGGCAGCTTCTAGCATAGCCAGAGACTGCCCCCTGGAACATGTGGGGCTCCAAGGACCAGAGCCTGGAGGCATCATGCGGTGCTGAGCTCAGGCAAGGTATGTGCTGGTGGTCTGCATGCAGCGTGAGAGACACCCATGAAGATAGCTCATCAAGGATGCACTACACTTGTAGTCAAGACCACTCCTTAGGAACTGTGTGAACAGGCAGCAGGGTTTTTGAATGCTCAGAGCCTTTTTTGATCTCAATTCAAAGAAAGAGAATACCTTTTTTTCATTGCCATGTGTCTCTTTTTTAACCAAGTAAAATGGACAAATGTTTTTTGCCCAGAATCCATCCTTCCCCACATTTATTTGGAAAGAGAGGAAGAAAAATTTCAGCCTTCAAGGAATCAGGGGGAAGAAGGAAAGAAGCAAGGGCATAGAGGTTTTTAAGATTATAATTTCTTCTCAGTCTGAAGACTTTATGGCATGGCATTGCTAGACTTTTGACCTCAGGTCTCATCATAGGAGGAGGGGGAAAAATAAGAGGCTGAATGGAAAAATCCAGTACGTTCTTCTGATTGAATAGTACTACTGACAGTTGAGGCTGATTGTGCTTCAGGCTGTCCATGCCTGAAGTTAAGTTTAAGTTAAGTTCTTAGTCTATAAGTAACTCTTCTCTCTGCCCTCTAAGGCAGCTCATGCCAAATACTGTTCTGTTACATGGTCGTGGCAATTCTCTCTTGCCAAATATCATCGACGTTTAACCCACGCCTGTGATTGTATAAAAGGTTCCTACTCACATATTTTGTTGTCTGTCATGTGTCTCATTCCAGCTCTGTAGTTGAGCCATTTCTTTATCAAGCACCACAAGGACCAGAATAGCAACGGAGGTTAATGCCCTGCAAGGAAGGAAAATGAAGAAACCACGTGTTGAGCAGAGGACAACAGAGAGTGTTTATTACAACAAGATGGGCATGGTCATACAATTGTCCATGATTGGCAAAGCCTAATGCATGAGTCACGCAAGCTTGGTCACACAAGTAACAATAGGAAACTTTATGAGGCTTTACAACGGTTACGAGATTATTGCATGTATGTTCTCATTAATACATATGCTGTGTTTGATTTTCATCTTTGCTTAATTCAATGCTTTTTCTGCTTGCTGAGGAGTTCTTTTTGAAGGTGATTCCCCAGTATGGATGGCTTCCCTCAGTAGCCAGCTGTGTTTGTTAAAGACAGTCTCTATCCCTGCAGGCTTTGCTTTTAATATAAAGCAAGACATCATTATGTTGTATAATGGCTTGAAATGTGCGTAAGTTGTTGCAATCTAAAGGTATTAAGGACAGTTATCATGACACTATTTATAGTCTAAGTATGCATCTTGGCTTTCCCTTAATTATCACGGTCTCTGCCTAAACATTATGAAGTGAATAAGAGGAAACTTTTACCCTGAGAGCAAATAAAATTTTTTTGCATGGCTAGTTCTTCTGAAATTAGAGAGTATTCTTGCAGCAAGTGTTGCCGTCAGAACGCAGAAGATAAAGACAAACATTTTGGCTCCCATCAACCCCAAACAAAGCAAAACTCCAGGAATCCCTGATTTCTTTATGGCAATGTGACTATACTAGGCTAGGCCCAGAATGTTAAACAAATAATCATTTAAATTGTCACACATTTAAATTTGTCATACCAAACTCCACATAATCAGTGATTAGCTCAGTTTCTTCATCATATCTTGATACCTTCTCTATATCTTCCCCTAACTTTTTGCAACCTTCCCCCTTCTTCCATACAAGACTTCTATCTTTCAAAATATCTCAGGAAAGGAATGGATGTTGTACTGTATCTAAAAAGGTAACAGATCTAGGTTCTGACTGAGCAAGTGAGTAAGTTTCAGAAAATCCTCCTAAAAATGCCCAGCTAGAACCAAAACATTTCCTAGCATGCAGCGCAGCTCTAAGTCCTACCCCCACACACAGGCTTTCGTCCTGTGATGTGATACCTACAGCAAGTTGTAATTGTTTCACTTGGAAAAAAATAACCATGCAACATGCCTTACTCCGCACTGAGAGAAATGCCACATGTCATTTCTGTTGCAGTCCCGTCTCAAGTTCTTTAAGGCAATTTCCATGCTTCAGTGTGTTTTTCCCAGGCATGGTATTCTGAATCAGTTTAATAAAATGAAGAACATTCAAAACTTCTATGGAATTATCCTTGGGTTACTTATTAAAAGGCGGTAGACACGTCCCTGCTCACACATAAATGGCTTGTGCTGCTAAAACACCCCCTACTGTTGTGGAGCATGGTTAGCAATTAATGCTTGTGTCACAGTCTCGTGTATGGCTGTGTGGGACACACAGATTGATGGCGGGAGGCAGGAAAAGAGGGAATAGTCATGCTGTCCCTGTGAAAAGAAGGTATAAAAACCATTCAAAGATTAGGGTTTGCATTTAAGTGTGAATTTATTAGGAAGTTGTACTACTGCATGCCAACAGAGAAACCCTCACTGCACAGATGCCTGGTGGGGTTGTATGGTCTGTGGTTTTGGAGTGTCTACATGTTGCACTCCATGCTTATGAATTTCAGCTTGCACTGAATTGGTGCCCTGGGCTAAAACCTCCCGGTTGTTTTCAGTTCATGGCTCTTTTTCTTCTCCCAACAGAGATGGGCTAGATATGCCAGTACTGTGTGATCTACAGTGACTTCTTTCTAAAGTGCTGGTCTGTCATTGCAACTGTTGTTCAGTGTGCAGGCTGATATCACTGACCCCTATTTATATACAATTTCACGTCCTTGTGCTCTGCACATGTGGGATTGTGTGTATAACACATGTTCTGTGGTCCCAACCAAGTGTTTAACACATCACCTACCCTTTCATAAGACCGATTCTGGGTTTTGTGTGAAAAAGTACAGTGCTAGTGTGTAGGAAGTGGGAGGCAAACAAGAAGATGAGTGATTGGGATAGTTAGTTGGAGAAGTAAATAGTACTGAAAAACACAAGGATAACTGCAGTTAGAGGAATTTAGAGAAACAAAGATAACACTTTGTGCACACTGATGTCAACAGGCAGAGGAAGGTGATAAGACATGACTTTGCTTCTACAATGGCCTGAGGCACAATCTCTTTTGCAATTACTTCACGCTACCGCCCACTCAGGCCAGTTGTTAAAAGCTACAATTGAATAGTCATTCTCTATACTCAAAAATGCACCCAGAGTCTAGCTCTGACATGAAAACATAGTCCTTTGCCACTATGGTGCTGGTACTAAATGTTTCCAAGATCTCAAATGAGATGTTCACTTTGTCACTGTATTTTAACAGAAATATACAACAGTTTTGTTTCTGTGAAAAAAAAAAAAAATTGTTAACATTTTATCTGAGAAAAAAGTATAGTTTTAGGTCTGATTAACAAAACCCACTGAAATCTCTACTTAGAAGATTATTTTGGTTTTGAAACGTTTGTACTTTAAAGGATTCAGTTCTGAAAGTCCACTTAATCAAGTTATCAGTGAGATCAATCTGGATGAGATATTAAAAAAAAGTTCAGTGAGTATTTTAAGCTAAAAAATTGGAAATCTTAAATGAGAATGACATGTTACTGCAATACTTACCTTATATTTATGTATTTATTGCAAAAATTTTATTTTGATTAATGGATTTCCACCCAGATTGCATTAAAACACCCTTTGACAACTCTGTTCTGGCATAGTGCAGTACAAATGACGCAGGAAATCTGATCCTGAATATTTTGTTAATAATTTCTACCGAAGTGGAGTTGGGGTTTGTTTTCTTATACAATGATTATTCTGACCTCACCTCCTTGTAAGCAAGCAGAATGATAATGGCAAGTCTCCTCCCGGGCACTCCATATCTAAGATTCAAACAAATGCCCACAACTTTGCAAACACAGATTAAGTACTGGACCTCCTGTATTACGGATGGATATGACTGAGACAACACAGCCAGAAAATATTTAGCGATCACAGGACTGCATCTGAAAGTATGCACAAATGGTCTATCTTTGTTGTTTTGCTGTGAAGAGCCAAAATCATCTTTTTTTTTTTTTTTTTAACTCCCCTGTGCCTGCTAATGTCATATACAAGGCAGGCAAGACTAACATTTGGTATTAGGACTTAACATAACAAGAGTGGAAAAGCACACTTCAGCCCCCACGGAGGTGGATAAACATTGCGAGCCCTTGCTGGCAGGTGGCTGTTCTGCTGAGATATGTCCTTGCTTTTCGTCTGGGTTGTTGGATGAAAGACATGAAGCAAAAAGACCTTTTTCTTCCACTAGATATGATTATGAAAGTCTTCCAGCTTTGTGAGCATTGAGTATGTGTACTGATGCTTTAACTGCTTGGTGAACAGCAGAGAGGTAAAATGGTCTCTTTATCAGGTTTTAGGCAGTTCAGAAACTCTCTTTGTCCTCCAAAGTTAGTGTCAAAGTGTTTAAAACCCACTGAGAATAAAATTGCTTTACATCCAGCTGAAAACAAAATGAATAAAACTGGTGAACCCAGGGTAATTTCCTGCTCATGTTATATCTCCTCTTCATTAGCAGAGTGATATGGAGGTGACTGCAGTGTAAATTGGACTCCTGCCTTGGACTACTTGTCTGAGTTTCTATGAAAACCATTGTATTTCTTTTTAGGAAGGAAGCTAGAGTTTTCCCTGAACTTTTTGGTTGTTCACTGGAGCAGGCGAAAAAAAGTAAGAAACTCCTTTGAAGTTGATATTAGTTATGCTAAAATTTTTTTCAAGCAAAATATTGTTTCTTTTGGGGTAGTTTCACACTAATCAGGCTCTCCCTTTCTTCTACAATTTTCCTGGGAGCTGCAGCACATTATCTCATAATACCAGTTTCCTATGCAGGCCAAACTCATTGCATGATGGAGCACGTTTAACCCCAGTGTCTAAAAAATGTCGGTCACAGACATCAGAGGAGCAAAGTGTATCTCAGGAAACAGTGTTCAACCCAAGACTGCAAAAGAATGGTGACAGGAAGACTTTAAAATACAGTTCCTATGAATTCTAAGGAGAACTTGAGTGAAGGGAGATCGTGTTGAACAAAGCTGAAAAGAAATACGTTCCCAAATAGTTTGCTCAGGACTATTTCTATTTGGTCAGAAAATTAAATGACAAATATATATGAAAAAGTGATATTTTGACTTCGTATCTCAATGTAGGACAAACATTTTTTGCAATATTAACACATAAATTTCAGTTTTGAACAATCTTTAAAGCATAATAAATGCTATTTATCTGCCTCTAGTTTCTAGTTATCTGTATGAGAGATGATGAGTAGTGTTTTGTCTCTGCAAAAATGTAAAGCAAATCTTACTAATACCACCTTTATAAAATCATGTACTGTCTTAAAATGTTACAAATAGTAATTCTGATGCATTTCTCCAGATATATTTATTTTTATCCCTTTTTAGGATCAGCTCCAAAATTTAAGGAGTTTTACACTGGAAGCATTTTGCAATTCCTAAATAATTTTAATATATTCAAAGTTGAATTTTACTATTTGTGGTTTTTGTCTAAAACTTAATTTAATTTTTTTTTTCTCTTAGTCCACGGATCTTTGCATTCCATACCTTTAAGCCTTTGCCTTTATCTTTCTAGAGGTGTTTTTTCCCCTGTCTAATTAAAACAAAATGACAAAACCTCAAGCAAATGCTTGGAGACATTAGAAGATGTTTTAGAAAGGTGCTAAGCTGTGTTAGATTAACAGCAGGTCTAAGCAGCTGTTTCTTTTGCTTCAGCTACAAGAATTTATAACATTAAAATTTACACCTTTTTTTTTGTGTTCTGTAAATAAAAAACCGTCTAACCATTTCCCTCCCTAAATGTATTGGAAAATTTTTACAAGGAAACACTTAATTACTTCACAGGAAGAGCATAGAATTAAAGAAGCTCTGTTGATTCAATCAAAGGCATATTGATTTATTGCAGGTGAGGATCTGGCCTTTATCATCTTTGCTTTTCCAACATGCTGGCCTCTGAACTCCTTTTCATTGCTACTGTAATGACTTCTGTCTTCTCTTAGCAGTGAGCAGTATAGCATATAAATTACCTAGTGATTTCCAAAGGTTCATTTCCATTTCTATCACATCTTTCAGTGATGAAGAACTAAGTGTTGTATGGTCCTCAACAAACATTTATGTATTTTAGAACATTCATCTCTCTAGACAGTACTTATAGGGAGTTTATATATGTGTACATCGCTCGCTCTCTATATATTAAAGCAAATATATATATATATAGTTATTAAAGGTAACTATGCTCAATTCTATCTATATCTATACTATCTATGCTATTTGTATTCCTGACTCTTCCCCCCACAATCACTGTGTCTCAATTTCATTAATTGATATAGGTAAGGAAATGTAAGCATTCCAATTTTAAAAGTGAAGACGTAGTCAAATAAGCTGCAGGACGCTATTCAGTGGTAAAATTAAATTAGGAGCTGGGAGGAGCTAGGAAACGTCATGGAGATGAGCACAGGAAGGAGATAAGACTGAGTGGATAGTGTCTGCTGCTAGTGGGGACAGTGCCAAAGCTCTCAAAACGTTCCTGTTGCTTTCCTGCGGCACCTCTGAATTGCACCCAACACCAGAGACAAGCGTAATCTGGCTACCAAGTGAATTAAAAAGGAACAAAACGCCCGTGTTGGCTGGAAGCTGGCAGGAGTCCTGCTCATTGACTGTTGCCTCCATTCATCCCCAGCTTTCATGTGCAGGTTTGATTCCGAAAGCACGTTAAACTGTTGTTGTTGGCACACGGGACGGAGCTGAAGCAGGCGAGCGGTTTGTGTAATCACCACTCCAGCTTTTCAGCCCCGTATCAGTTTCTCATAAACAAACCACAGGCCCAGTCCTCCGAGGAGGTCACTTCATTCAGCTGCCGCTCTGGCCATGTAAATGTCCCTTGCAGGTGTAAATCAGTAAGAAGCCCAATTAAACCAGTGGGTTTGCAGTAGTGAAAAAGTAGCATGTGTAAAATCACAACCAAGACCTTTAATTTTAATAGCAGGACTCAGCATCCTACAGGATCAACTCCCATGGTAGCCAAAGCCAAACAAAGATTAAAATGCAGGATACTTCCAAAACAGTCTCTGGATTTTCAGCAGCATAACTGAGAAGAGAGCTCGACCCTCTCTGGGGGGACTGCAAGATGTCTATGATAGCCTACGGTTAATGATAGTGTAGGAACAAAGAAAATGTGTAGGAAATGGACTCAGAGTTTCTCCATGGGTGCTCCAAGAACCGTGCTCCTCTCAGTTGCAAGGAAAAGAAAAGACTGTTCCAGCCCCTCCTCTGTAGGGTCCCTAATCCTGAGACCACGTTATGTTTGCAGGGTGAGTCCCCACCAGTTTTTCAGAGCTGTTATCCTTAGAAAGAAGGAGAAGCCAGGTTAGCCATTAGGGAAGACTTTTTTCTCTCTAAGCAAAGACTGCTAATTGACACCACACACTTTTTTTGTTTTATTACTTGATCACAGATTATGCCTGAGGACAGTTTGACAAAAGACACTCCAAGGTTGTTCATGGTCAGCCTGTTGTGCCTATGTGGGTTTCCAAATTTTGATCTGTGTTATTCTGGCTAACTTCTCCCGGCTATAAGGTTGTCCTAAATTCCTTTTCTTTTAAGTCCTAAAAAAAACAGCAAAGAAGAAACTTTCTTAATGTAAAAATATTAAATGTGAATATTAATAAACTTAAATATTAATAATAAGTAAATTCAAATATTAAGAAACTTAAATGTATTAATAGTGCATTTATAGTATTTATTATTTATTATATTTATTTAAAATAAATACATTTATTGCATATATATTAGATTTAAATTTTATATATGTGTATGTATTCTTTCTCAGATATATATATGTATTCTTTCTCAGCCTAATCCATTATCTTTCTGTGAGGTTAAGCAATTGCAGAAATGTAGTTGTGGTAATTTATCCCATCTCCAGCTAAAAGAGAACACATACTCTAAACCCTAGATCCTAAGTCAGTCTCAAAAGACTGTCTGTTTAAATCACTGGCACTATCCTGATTTACAGCAGTGGAGGATCTCCTTTACTGTATCTCTTAATTAAAAACAAATGAACAACAAAAAAAAACCCTCCAAAGATCTAACTAGGGGGAAAAGTTGATATTTCCATGTTAATTGTAAAAGAAAAGTGATAGATTGAATCACAAAACAAAACAGAAAAACCCAATGCAACTTTCCTGGATTTCACAGCTCTTTCAACAGAGGTAGTAAAAATGCTGTGAGTTCTGTCAATGTGTGAGCTATGTGAATATGTGTATATGGTATGTGTGTGTTTAAATGAGATTTAGAATTGTTAACCTTTTACAAAAGACCTGAAATCAGTTCTTCTGGGCTGTATGTGCAAAACCCAGTGTAGAATTAGGTCTTGCCCTCGTATTATAAAAAATAGCTCTGAGGAGAAAAATGACTGATTAGATCTACAAAGACCCCTTTCCCCAGCAGAGCATTTCTAGGTGGAACTTAGCTGACCAGGATTCAAGGTTTGGAATTTGGGAAGCAAGCAAGAACTGCACCTTTCCTCATCTTGTCTAAATAACCTCTACCTTTTCGATGTCCATTTATAATGGTATTGAAGCTCCAGGGTATTAAATTCTTTCTCTCTCCATATTCTTTTTTTTTTTTTTTAAGCAAAAGCAAAAAACCCAAACCACTAATGAATAAGGCATATCAGTTATAAGTGATAATAATCCCTTGGGAATTATGCTAAAATCATGACCAAGTATGGAATGAAATATCGCGATGTTGACCATGGTGGGTCTCATCTTTCAGACCTCAGAACATACACACTCAGGCTGAAAATAAGCACTCTATGTCATAATGTGTATGTGGGCCTCCTTGGGGGGAAACAGGTCATTAAACTGTTACTTTTTACAAGATTAGGATTATTAGTCCCGTTTTCCTAGAAGACTCTTACCTACCTAATAATTTCAAACCAGTGTGAAGTTCCTGTGAATTTCCCATTGCTATTAAGTTGTGATATCTGGAATTTTTTTTTCAAATCTATGATGTTCTGGCAGCGAGACTGCTGAAACTGCCTAATGAAACAGGTATCATTTCTCTACGTGTGCTAGAAACCTTGATCCTACAACTGTACACTCTACTTTCAAACAGGAGTTCTTCACAATACCATTGCCAAAGCCTAGAATGGCAAGATATGATGAACATTTCAATTTTTATAGTTAAAAAAGCAGTTTTGTGATGATTATCTTTAAGGCTATAACAGGATTGCAATCAAAACAATGCCAAACATGCAATACACCTATAGCCCATTAGTTAGGGCATCCTCCTGGAGTGTGGGAGATGCACAGATTTCAGATCGAGATCTCCTGTTTTTCAGGTGAACACCCTAAACTGAAGATAGTGAGTAATGTGGCACACCTTAATTAAGAAAATTCTGAACTTCTCCCCTAATGCCATGTAGGGTTTGGGGTTTTTTTTGTGTAGTTATTTTTTTTACACTGATGCGTACGGATGGAAAAAATAATTCCCTGTCAAAATCTGTTTTAAAAAGAAAGATCTAGATAAAAAATTATTAAGGCTTTCTTGTCTTCTGTAATTATTGATCTTGCAGCACTGTCAAAAAAAACATTAAAAATTTTCCTCCCTAAATTGTAAACTGAGTTCAAATGTTTATTTTAAAAAGCCTATTGTTTTTAGTAATTGTCTTTTAATTCTTTAGACAGGTTTGGGTTTTTTTCCCCCTTCAGTACTACAGAAAGTTACTTAAAACTAATTGTGAATGATGACATTGTCAAATTCATCTTCTTACTACAACAGACACCCAGAATGTCAGGGAAACTGAAACATAAATCAAGGAAATCAGCAGTGCCTGTAATGACAGTTGCCAGGGATCAGCTTGGGTATTGGGAGACTGCAGAAAAATCAGTTGTGACAGTGGTTTCATTTGGTTGCTTTTGCTTCTTTTCTTTGTGCCTTTCCATCTTTACATCTCTGTGATCTGGAAGGGCAACTGCCATTCCCCTTTTTACAGAAAACCTGCAAAATCTCCTTGCTGTGTACTTGCAACGAGCTGTTTCTTTTGTGCTTTTTTCCCTTTCATTCGCCACACACACACCCCTTGGTTCCAATGTTTTTTAAAAAATGGAAAATATTGAGGCCCAAAGAAGTCAAGACACAGACTAATATCTTGCTGTATTTAAAAAAAATCATACAAACTAGATTACATTTCATGATGTTCAAATCAGGAATCATCAATTGTTGGGAGTTTGACCTCAATAAAATTTCATTTTCATTTGAAAATATATCTAACTATATTCTTCTGAGGGCTTGAGTTTTAGTCAGTCAGGCCTTAAAATGGGCTGTCCTTTTATTTCCATTAAACTACAAGTGCACGATGGTTAGCTGGATTTCTAAATACACATCAGATACCTGATGTATCAGTAATACAAATCTGGAAATGCTCTTATGGGCAGAGATATCCTGTCTCAGAAAGTCTTTGGGAAACAAGTTGTACCCAGACAAAACTTCTGCTGCTTTCCATTGGCACAGCCCAAATGTGGACCTTTGCATACCTGTGAAAGCCTCTGCAGGGCTGGTTCCTTAGACACTTACAAATTATAATCTGTACTGATGTGTACAATCTGCATACGCTCAACAGCATCCAGGTTATGAAAAAAATGTGGCATTAAAATTCCCGACGCAGGATTGCCTCGTTCTTGAACAATTCTCAGCCACGAGAATTCTTCATTTCACATTAACGTGTAAAAGGAGGATGGGGGGTGTTTCCATGGCATTTTTTTTCCATGGGGCTGAGAAACGGGATACAGGAATGAAGGTTAAAGCTGAGTCTCCAGGGCCGGGGAGGGAGCAGAGGGCCAGCCCAGGGATGACACGCTTAATGCAAGGCATTCTTCTTGGTGGAAAGACTTTGGCACACGTTCCAGAAGGGCTTGAGCTGACATTGTGACTTGGAAATATCACAGTCCCTTGCACTTTGAGAGGGTACTTAAATTGACACATTGGCTCCCTTCCAGGAATATTACAGCGTATTAGTAGAAAGGCAAGGCTTTCCTTTCTAAGAAGTCATTGTAATTTTTGTAATTCAAGATGTAGCCAAAAATGGGCACAAAGTTGCACTGTATAGCTTCAGTCCTTTATGACTCAGTTTTTCATGTTGTATCCAAACAGTGGGACAGGCTGCTGTCAGAACATGCTGGACTTTTTATCCAAGTCTCCATATTTCACTTGTCATAACATCCTGGACTCAAGGAGTCACTTGCTTGCAAGCCACTGCCAACTGAGGCTCTTCGGTTGCTGTCACATCACCAGCCCTGTTCCCCCTCCACCTAGGAGTCATGGAAAACCTCCAGGAATACACCTTCTTCCTTATATCTTTGCTGCTGCCACAACATTAATTCCCACCACTAATTCCTGTCAACAAGTGTGGTGATCTCAGAGAGCCCATAAATTCATGTTTCGGTGATTTCCTCTGCTTTATAATTAGACTTCCATTCATTAAATAAATCAAATACATATGCTGTCTGCTGGCTCAGAAGTAGCAAAACAGGTACATGGAAAGCTTACAGCTGTCTCTCACCTGCTCAAACTGCCTAGATGAGTGCAGTCAGGCTGCAGGGTCCCAGCAAAGGGGAGGCAACCAGGGACTTACTGTGTGAGGAACTGCTCTAACACTTCAATGCAAGACATCAGTCTTGCAGACACATTACTGGTGTGATGCTTTCCACATGTAAAACACGTCCACTGAGCTGCTGTTGGTTTAGGTACTCACAGTGTAAAAGACATAGTTATTTCTGTCTAGCTGTAGGAATTGCATTTCAAAGTCTGGGTGAATGAGAGGGGCAGTATTTATCTTCTGGTACAAAGCCCAAAGCCATAAAGAAATGGCAATATATTGGAGAGAGAAAAGAGCTGGGGGTTCTTGTATACACTAAAAGATCTAACTGTATATTTATTTATATAAATTTTTAAACAGTTACAGGAATACTATCAATAATATAATTTTGTTTCTGAGAGTGTCTGTTGAAAGCTAACACTTTACTTAGACCCCAGTCATATTTGAATAATATCCCTAGCCTTTTAAGCAGTGTCCAATTCCTTGGACCAAGAAGTAGTTCAGTTGCTCTAAATTGAAAAATGTCTTAGCATCATTTTGATGGGATCCCATAGACCCCAAAGAGTCTGCATTCTGAATTTTCACGGCTGTAAATGTGACTGGGTTTTGGTTAACAGAATACCCTGGGTTTGGTATCCTGGTCCAAGCAGTGACACCATGAGAGTTGCTGTTTCTAACTACCTCAAAACCATCCCTGATAGAGGAATGGCTCAGGGGATTAAAAATAATTGGAGAATTACAACAACAGAAAGCCCCTGCCAAACCCCTTGGGGCATTGTACAGTCTAGTTAGAAACAAACTAAAAGACAGTTAAAACCACTTCATAACAAGCTCTTAAATCAAGCAGATAAAAACAATTAAGCAAACACCAGGGAGGGAGAAGAGTGATTAAACTAAAGGAAAACATTGGCACAAGAACAAATGGGTATAACCTAGGCAGGAATACATCTAGGCTGGAAATTTGATAAGCATTCCTAAGTTTTCAAGGACAGAGGTTCTTGCAACAGCTGTTCAGCAGGAGCAAAGGGGAAGCGAGGAAATAATCCAAGCTGTTTTTAAGGTAGAGTTCCATGGGTTTGTTACCAAGATTGTATGATGTTCCCTGAGACTGCAGTAGTTAGGGCTCAATGGCCCTGGAAAATCCCTTTCCATCCTTTGGCCTGTGGTTCTACAGAAAGGCAACTCAGAGAAAAAAGAAAAAAAAACCAAACAAAAAAGCACAGATGAAAAACTAGTCCAGAAATTAGCTGTCAAGCTCTGACTTCTTTTTTCTTGTAGGATGGGTCATTTGTGCCAGCAGGCAGTGGGCTGCAGGCAGGCATACATGCTACTGGAAGAACTGCTAAAGAGACCTAATGCTGACTCTGAATCTACCATTATCATTGTATCTTGGCCCAGCATGTTCGAAACTGTTCACCTCTAGAAAGGCTAAGCCCTCCTGAATTGCATCCTTGTAATATTCAGAAAGGCCATCCTGTCTGTCAAGCATCACCTTTCTCTTTACTCTGTTCTAATGCTGCAAGTCTAGCTATTTTGATTTAATGGCTGCTCTGTGCATCTCACTTCCCTCCCACATCACTCTTCAGAGCTCTTCTTTTCAGCTCCTCCATCTGAGCCATTTTATCTCTGTTGAAGGTCTCCTCTAAGAGACTCTTTTATTAATATTGCTTAGTCTGCTAATTGCCCAGGAGGATCATCTATCTTCTTCTGTTGGTGTGTCCAATTAGCCTGAATCTTAAGAACACATTTTTTTCCCACGTTACCCCTCCTCCTTTCTCCTGCTGCACTCTCCTCTTCTCCTCCCCTCTACCCCATGTCATCTTTCAGGAAGCAATATATTGTGCCCCCCATCTACATCTCTGGCTTCAAGCCCATTTTGAAACTGAAATCCCCATTAAAAATACAGATACACAAACGGTTAAATAAATCTTAAAATGGGGACAAGGAGTAGGAAAGTAATGAAATACTCTCTGAACGTTGCAAAGCTGTAATGAAACTGCCATACTATCGAGCTAGTGGTTTGTGGAACATGCTACCGAGGGAAGCGTTCAATCCTGACATTCAGCCATAGGGAGGAATTCCTGCTGGCTTGAATTGCTTGTCTGCAGCTGGAGGAGCTTTTTGGCCAGCGTCACTACTGTACCCTTTGGGCACATATTGGACTTTGATTTTTCCATTAACCTTATCACCTACCACATAACAGCCAAAGTTCTTCTAGAGCTGTAAAGATCCACTTAGCCGTGGGAAGAGGGGGCTGAGTGGGGAGAGAGGCTGAGAATACTGCATTGGAGATACACTGGGTTACTCCCTATAAATTGCATTTTAAGGAAGAGGCTTTACGTTCTTCAAAGCAATAAAATCACTGCTTGACTACCCCCATTTGAAGCAAAAGGCAGACACCTCTGTTAATAAAATATTTTGGCTTTTTAGACTTAATTTGCCTTTTCTGCTTTTAGTTTTATTGTGCATGCTGTTGTCTGAGTTATTACTGGACCACTTTTTTTTCAGGGAATAAGCTATTTTCAAAAATATTGAACAGTAAATTGATCTTATCAGCCTGCGCCTCATAACAGAATCAAATCAAGGTTTCCTATGGCAGTTTCAGTCAGTTTGCTTGCTGTTGTTAGAGCTTCTGCTGATGGTCAGGAGCAGATACAGCACTGATCTGAATAAATCAAATCAGATATTGATATCAGATATTGATATCAGACACTCACTGATAAGATGATTACAGTCATCTTCCTCACTGCTTCCTGGGCAGTGTAGTGTGGGAAGGAAGATGGATCCAGCTGAGCTATTTTATAACTTCCTAGATATTGGACATCATCTGGAACATGGTACAGGCAACGCATTACTTGTCTTTCCCTAACACATTGGGAAGGGAGTATATATAGCTCGGCATGCAGGGTAATCAAGGACGTGATGAATCTTCTTCCCATCAGAGCTTATGGAGACCTGGGAGGAGATTACGACTAAAAAGCCAGAACCTGTTCTCAGTCTGCCCCAGTAGCATCACAGCTGCGCAACTCTGTTTGCATCAGGTCAGGAGCAGAGCAAAAATTGAATTCACAAAAACTGGAAAGAGAAAATCTCATTGAAATTGAAAGTATTATACTGAAAGGAGGACAAAATTTGGTTTGTTATAAAATTTCTGGTGCTTTTCTATACATTTCTTCCTATTTTTCTTTGTGTGTGAGTGTGTGTGTTTAAATTGACATTTTTCCTAATTTCTGTTTAACCTAAAGAAAAAACAGGTTGCATTTTCTGCTTGTTTTCATTTTTTGTCTCCCCAAATGCAACTTTTTTGATGCAGACTGCAATTGGAAAAATATAAAACAGAGAGAAAAAAAGAGAAAATTATCTGAAAGTCAATTGTTAAAACAGGTTTTTCAGTCATCCCAAAGAAAATAACAGGTTTCAGTTCTTAATTAAATCATATATCATTGCAAGTTTGTTTGTAAGGAAATTTCAACAGAAAGTGGGAAACAAGTATTTTATCCAAAATGTATCTCTGGAAGACATTGGATATCTCTGGATATCTTTCTCTTATACAGTCAAAACAATAGAAAACCAAACTGACTTCTGTTTCTGTGGAATGCTCCCATCCGTTATAACATCCTGAATAATGCTTCATTCTCTGTTGGTAAATTCTGTGTTTTCAGGCAGCCATTGCCTCTGCCTTAGTCAACTTTTACTTAAGCTATCTCTCTCTTCACCATGTACCAGTTCCTCCTGTTCCTTCATCAATGTTGTTTTTTCCCTCTGAACTCCATCCAGTTTGTCTCTGGTACATTTGTGTACTGAGGTTCCAGCAACTAATGAAGGAACCTAACTGCAGCTTTGTAAATATGTCTAAATGCTGTGCAGCTGGAATACATTAAGAAAAAAGATTGAAATTACTAACTTTCCTAAGGATTGCTATAAGCAATGGTATCTTACTATACGTGCAGGATGTTTAAAACTTTCCTCTCCCATCCAAACACACAGGGCTTAACTTTACTCCCTGAAGTAATTCCCTCAAACTCCTTAGGATTACTTGTATGAGTAAAGATAAATCATTCTGCAAGTGCTCACAAGGCTTTGTACAATTTGCATGTGTGAAATGGACATATCTGCTAGATTTGACATATTATCTTTTGATGTGTCTTTCACAAACAAAAGGAATAAATGCTAATGGAAGTGACATTCCCTGAATAATTTCCAGAGCCTGGGAAATAGTTTATAACACTAATTATATTCAAATCATTAAAAAAATGTTAAATTCCTTTTTCTTTTTGTATATTGCTCCTTGGTGTATTTTTATTTTCTTGTGACTTCCAATTACATTTTAAGCGCTTTACAAAGGGGCTTGGTTTGGCTTGAAATCTGAATCCGTTTTTACGTAAGCTTCTTCTGTTGCCTTATTTCTTATTCCTAACTCATTTGGCCAGCTCTAACTCACCCTGACTCCGGAGGTCATCTGGGGAATTGCTGTCAAACCATGTCATATAACCTAGAATGTGACATGCAACCAAATTCTTCCTATGCTTGTCCTCTCCCTTGAACATTTCTTTTCTTTCTGGCATAGCTGCAAGATGCTGATTTTATGCCAGCAGAAGATTCCCAGTACTAATATGGGTCTTGTTCAAAATGATTTGTACAATGCTGGGAACATAAAATGGCCGGAGCCAGTCCAGCATCTTTCTTTTTATTTTTAAAGGCTTCTTAATTTTCTTTCCATTTTTGCAGGTGCATTTTTGTGCCTGCAACTGTTTGGAGTGGCATTTTTGCAGGCACATAATGAACCTGCTGAAGATCTTCCTTAGAACCCAATTTGTCAGGATACCTAGTTCTAGTTCTGTTTAGGCAAGCCCAGGCTGTTTGTTTTGCCGGACAGATTTATTATCTTGAATTGTGTGGTGGCCCCATTTGTGTACAATGATACTGGAAACACCAAGTCATATACCCCTAGATAAGAAGCTGCAATACACTTACTAGATTCCTCACTTTTACACCTATTTCGGGTCTTTCAAAAGAAAGTGATGCTGAGCATCAGCCACGTCACTTATCAAAGTGCAATCACACAGAAAACTGAGTTCCTGTTCAGTCTGGAACATGATTATTTTGAGTTTTTTTTTCAGATTATAATACTAGGCAATTTCTTCTGAACGGACTTCAGGTCTTTCAGTTTACAATCTAACTGTTTGAGCCATTCCTGGCTATTTTTATTTTTTTTAATGGTTTGCCATGGTATAACTTTTCTTTTGCTAACTGTCTGAGTTATAGCCCATAAAATGGTAGACTTAATTTCTGGTGTACCACTGTTAACAGTAACTTTATCTATTGAGGAAGCAATTTCCTGAATCAGAACTTTATCTTGCAATAAAAATATATTAGCAGTCCTTCTATTGCATGATGATTTAACCTACTCTAAAAATCCTCTGATGATCAGAAAGGAGGATTTATCTGATAAGATATTTTCATACAAGGTTTCATGGAATTTTTGAAAAATTAAATTAAATCTATAAAAGGATATAGGTTATTCCTGAGCAAATAAAACACACTCTCTCTAAAACTAGGTAATCAGTCTTTAAGCATCAGTTAAGCCCAGAAGTTGTATTTGGCTAATGGACATTAGATGATAGATATTAATGAAATATGAGATGTGCTAGGTGAGACCAAAGATCCATCTGGCCCAATATACAGGGAAAGAGTTTAAGTACAGGGATGTGTACAGCAATCTCTACTCTGAGATGCTGTATTATTTTACAGTCATAAACAAAAACTTCCAGATATGGAGATTGTATCTGTAAGATGATGTTTAATATCTGCCTAGCCTCCAGGAATTTTCTTGTACCTTTTAAAGTGTGTCTAAATATTTGGTGTACATAATCTTCTGTGATAAGGAATTCTGTAATTTGACTGTGTATTTTGTGCAAAAGCATTTCCTATTTTTCATTTGAATCCTGCCTCTGGTATTCCCAAGTTCTTGTTTGATAAGAAATAATGAATGATCATTCCCCAGTCACCTTATTCACATCATTCATTACTTTACAAATCTCAATCATAGCTTCCTTCTGACATCTGTTTTCCAAGCTGAAGAGTTGTAGTCTGTTCAATCTTTACACATGTGGAAGCCATTTCGTTCCTCTGACCACCTTTGCCAGCCTTCTCCAGATTTGCCCTAGTCCTGTGGAGTTCCTCCTAAGGTGCAGGGACGCAAACTGTGCACAGTATATCAGATGCATTCACAGTGGCATAATAAAGATTTCTCTTTCCTTTTCAGTGCTCTCTGGTGGTTGTTTTTTTTTTTTTCTTTAATGCCCTCAGTGTGACCAGGTATCTTACCTGGGGTCAGGAGCAGGGGATACCACTCACACTGAGTAGCAACCTACCTTGATTTATGAATCTTGAATAAAATTTTTTTTCCATGTACATTATTTTGCATTTATCAAAATTTCACGTCAACATTTCTCTCAGTCAACCTTCTCATTTCTGGATCATTTGTAAATCTACTGCACAGCACAGCTGCTAGTGACTCTGCTGGTAGCTTCTTGTACCCACATGCCTCTTGACACTTTCATGAAACTATAAGACATTACATGCAATTGAAGTATGCAATGCATCTACAGGACTTGATACAAAATCTAAAAACATCTGACAAATAGAGTGAGTTTCTATTCATATCTCTACATATTCCCTTGCCTATTGTATCTCTGTGAATGTGTGTGTAGGCACACATGCACATGAGACAAAGCAAGATATAGACAGGTTTATATAATACAATAAGGATTCCTGTAACTATTCGACTAGGGAGAATGATCTGGGGTAGAGTAATGCATATGTTCAACATCTTCATCAATGACAGCTATAGTGGGATTGAGTGAAATTTTATTTCTATGAGCAGTCCCTTCTAACTTAGAATCATAGAATCGTAGAATAGTTTGGGTTGGAAGGGACTTTTAAAGGTCATCTAGTCCAGCCCCCTGCCATGGGCACAGACATCCTCAACTAGATCAGATTGCTCAGAGCCCCGTCCAACCTGACCTTGAATGTTTCCAGGGATGGGGCATCTACCACCTCTCTGGGCAACCTCTGCCAGTGTTTCACTACTCTCATTGTGAAGAATTTCTTCCTTATATCTGGTCTAAATCTACCCTCTTTTAGTTTAAAACCATTCCCTCTTGTCCTGTCGCAACAGGCCCTGTTAAAAAGTTTGTCCCCATCTTTCTTATAAGCCCCCTTTAAGTACTGATAGGCTGCAATAAGGTCTCCCTGGAGCCTTTTCTTCTCCCGGCTGAACAATTCCAACTCTCAGCCTTTCTTCATAGGAGAGGTATTCCATCCCCTTGATGATTTTTGTGGCCCTCTTCTGGACCCACTCCAAAAGGTCTATGTCTTTCTTGTGGTAGGGTTCCAGAGCTGGACACAATACTCCATGTGGGGTGTCACCAGAGTGGAGTAGAGGGGCAGAATCACCTCCCTTGACCTGCTGGCCACGCTTCTTTTGATGGAGCCCAGGAGATGGTTGGCCTTCTGGGCTGTGAGCGCACATTGCCAGCTCCTGTCCAGCTTTTCATCCACCAGTACCCCCAAGTCCTTCTCGGCAGGGCTGCTCTCAATCCCTTCATCGCCCAGCCGGTGTTGATACCAGGGGTTGCCCAGACCCAGGTGCAGGACCTTGCGCTTGGCCTTGTTGAACCTCATGAGATTCACACAGGCACACTTCTCAAGCTTGTCCAGGTCCTTCTGGATGACATCCCATCCCCTCGGGCATGTTGACCGCACCACTCAGCTTGGTGTCATCTGCAAACTTGCTGAGGGTGCACTCGATCCCACTGTCTATGTCATTGGTGAAGATACTAAACAGAACTGGTCCCAATACGGACCCCTGAGGGGTCATCACCGACCTCCATCTGGACATTGAGCCATTGACCACTACCCTCCAACTGATTCCTCACCCACTGGACAGTCTACCCGTCAAATCCATACCTCTCCAGTTTAGAGAGAAGGATGTTGTGGGACACCATGTCAAAGGCCTTACAGAGGTCCAGATAGATGACATCTGTAGCCCTTCTCATGTCCACTGATGTAGTCACTCCATCGTAGAAGGCCACTAGGTTGGTCAGGTGGGACTTGCCCTGGGTGAAGCCATGCTGACTGTCTCAAATCACCTCCTTGTCCTCCATGTGCCTTAGCATAGCTCCCAGGAGGATCTGTTCCGTGATCTTCCCAGGCACAGAGATGAGACTGACTGGCCTGTAGTTCCCCGGGTCTTCCTTTTTCCCTTTTTAAAAATGGGGGTTATGTTTCCCCTTTTCCAGTCAGCTGGAACTTCACCAGACTGCCACGACTTCTCAAGTATGATGGATAAAGATTTAACAACTTCATCCACCAGTTCCTTTAGGACCCATGGATGGATCTCATCGGACCCCATGGACTTGAGCACCTTCAGGTTCCTTAGATGGTCTCGAACCTGATCTTCCCTTTCAGTGTGCGGCTCTTCATTCTCCCAGTCCCTGCCTTTGTCTTCTGCAGCTTGGGTGGTGAGGCTCGAGCACTTGCGGATGAAGACTGAGGCAAAAAAGTCATTGAGTATCTCAGCCATCTCTGTATCCTGGGTTAACCAAGTCTCTCATTCTGTTCCGGAGAGGGCCCACATTTTCCCTAGTCTTCCTTTTATCCCTGACGTACCTATAGAAGCTTTTCTTGTTGCCCTTTATGTCCCTGGCCAGATTTAATTCTATTGGGGCTTTAGCTTTCCTAACCTGATCCCTGGCCGCTCGGACAATTTCTCTGTATTCCTCCCAGGCTACCTGTCCTTGCTTCCACCCTCTGTAGCTTCCTTTTTGTGTTTGAGTGTGTCCAGGAGCTCCTTGTTCATCCATGCAGGCCTCCTGGTGTTTTTGCCCGATTTCCCCTTTGTTGGGATGCATCGCTCCTGAGCTTGGAGGAGGTGATCCTTGAATATTAACCAGCTTTCTTGCACCCCTCTTCCCTCCAGGGCTTTATCCCATCCACTCCACCAAGCAGATCCCTGAAGAGGCCAAAGTCTGCTCTCCTGAATTCCAGGGTAGTGAGCTTGCTGTGCGCCCTCCTCGGTGCCCTAAGGATCTTGAACGCCACCATTTCATGGTCACTGCAGCCAAGGCTGTCCTTGAACTTCACATTCTCCATCAGCCCCTCCTTGTTGGTGAGAACAAGGTCCAGCATAGCACCTCTCCTCGTTGGTTCCTCTACTACTTGGAGAAGGAAGTTATCATCGAACATCTCGGATTGCTTATGCCCTGCCGTGCTGTCCCTCCAACAGATATCAGGGTCATTGCAGTCTTCCATGAGGACCAGGGCTTGTGAACGTGAGGCTGCTCCTATCTGTCTATAAAGGGCCTCATCCGCTCGGTGTTCCTGATCGGGTGGCCTGCAGAAGATCCCCACCATAATGTCACCTGTCTCTGCTCTCCCTTTAATCCTGACTCATAAGCTCTCGGTCAGCTCCTCATCCATCCCCAGGCAGAGCTCCATGCACTCCAGCTGGTCGTTGACATAGAGGGGGACACCCCCTCCTCATCTCTCCTGCCTGTCCTTCCTAAAGAGCCTGTATCCCTCCATCCCAACACTCCAATCATAGGAACCCTCCCACCACGTCTCTGTGATGCCAATAAGATTGTAGATTTATTTATGAAGCTTTGCTATCATGGAAGAGAAGATATTTCCCACAGTGTATTCCCCACCAGTTCAGAACATCATTTTGTGAGCTCTTGAAATGCTTAAGAGGAATTAACTGTCAATCCAGCACTCAACCATATGCGTAGTGTTAAGCACCTGAATAATCCCAGTGAAGCCAATGGGATCAAGTGCAATCCTAAATTTGCTGGCGTGCTGCAGTGCTTTGCTGAGTAAGAGCCTTAAAAAAGATTTGGAGGGAAGTTAAAATGTTGTCTTTTTATCTTTAGTCAACTCAAGATCATGGTTGTGTGGGTGATGTTAAGGTTATCTTTCAATGATAGATATATCATACTCTACATATTCTACTTCAAATCTGACCTCTGCTCATTGCTTGAGAGATAGATGAACAAAGCTTCCTGATTAGTAGGCTTTGGTACTCTTGGAAGAAAAAAAAAACAACAAGCATATCTTATTGATGGCAGAATGAAATTATCCTCCTATGGCTTGAGGAGTGTTTTTGGGGCACAGAGCCAGAAGGAATAAACCTGCTAGAAAATACCACTGAAATATTCTGTGCTTACAAAGGTGATATCAGCAGGAATACCTTTGTGTGTTTGTCTAACCTCATCTGGCTGTGATGAAACACAACTACCCTAAGCTTAGGGTACAGGTGTCCAGATGCCAAATTGTGTGAATCTCCTGAACACCCCCAACACAAATGGCTGGTCTGCATGGAGCTGGAGTTGCCACAACCTGGACCCGGGCCCCCATCAGAGCACTACTAAGGTCCGGTTAACATACAGCGTGGATCCCATGCCCCACGTTTCCAAACACTGACAGGAGTGGATGTCCCCTTCTCAAAATGTCATGTCAGCAGTGGTATGGGGTTCACTTTTTATGGACGCGTGAGTAGCACATTGACCCAGGAAGCCAAAGACTTGTGTCCAAGATCTGCCTCAGCATAAGAGACTCAACCCACACAAGCTCAGAAAAGGGCACTGTTCAGGTTATAAGCAATGGCAGGAATATGTTCTTCCTTTCTCTTAAAGCTCTGTAATTGTACAGAGATTTATAGGGTTCGGGATGTGCAATTACAGGAGGGAACGAGACTCTAGAGACTCCTCGTCATACATGTGTCTGGCTAATGGATGGTTTTTACCCACTCTGAACACACATTTGGTAAAAGGCAAGGATAATTCTAAAAACAGGACAGAATGCACCTTTAGACTGATGACTGAGAAGCATTTCTGAGAAATACAAATTGAAAGCAGAGAACTCCACTCCCTTACTTCGTGGAGGACTGCTCTTACGTAAACAGAAGATTGGTCTCCCATGTAGCTGAATGTTGAATAGAACAAACATCATTCTGCCCATCTGGAAGAAAACAGCGCCAGAAAAACCTTCAATACAGGCTAGTTACAGTACTGATGGACAGTTCTCGTTCAGGTGTGTCGACCCCTGGGTAGTGGGTGACATTCCAGACATATGACTATAGTCATGTGTTGACTTGATTAGTGGGGTTCCCCAGTAAGCCTGAGGGCTTTTTCACTGCCCTTCTCAGGATCCTTTCTCACCACAAACAGAGATAAAACATCCAGCTCTGCACACTTCATCTGTTGAAGATAGCCTGTATTACTCATAAAGCAAACTAATTCTCCATCCTGCCTTTTGAACAAATACAATTGGGTTCACTTTTGTGTTCAAAAAAGTGCCTAAACCTCCCCCCACGCAGCATTAATTAAATGTGGACCTTTTGTTGTATGATTATTTTTTGTGATATTGAACACTACATTCAATTCCCATTTCATTTCGTGAATATTATAACTGAAAGTGCTAAAGGCACTGCCCTCTTAAATGCTAGAGGTGATTTCTATATGGCGTTATTTAGCCAACATTTTCCAAAATGTGTCACGATGTGTTTGGGGCCTCAGACGTTCCCACCTCTGTACCACAACAACAGGGAACAGAGTGTTTTTAACTAGGACGAGTGGGAAGTTTTCTCTGATTAAATCATATGCTCAACAATCACCCCAACAAATGGCAATGTGGGGGTTGTGATAAGCAGTACTACCCAAAACCTGGGTTTTGTTTCTTGTGAAATGGTATCTCTTTTATTTCTGTGTTCACCCATTTACTGTATGACCTGCTGTGTTGACAGACTATGGCAGGAGGTAGGAAGATGACTTTGCTCACCTTATCTTAGCTACTGCACTCGGCATCAGAGGAAAGGAGAGGAATTTGCAACCTTGATGAGAGGCATGACACATCTATGGCTGGAAGTCATCTATAGTGCCGTGGAAGAGAGGAAAGGAGCTTTCCTCCTCATGTAGGAGGAAAAAGCTGGGAAACACCTGAGGAAGGCAGGGACCAGAAGACAGTCTAACCTCAGGGGTGGTCAAAAGGCACAGATTTTCTAGGGAATTGAGACAAGTTTATGGAAACTCAGGAAGATACTAATATCTGCTGGTCTGAGAAGAATGTGCCTCACAAAGAACTGGTCAGTTGGCCAAGGGAGTTTTATTTATTCACTCCTAAATTTTGATTTTGTCTTATCTAGAGAGTTTTCTGTTCTATTAAAAGAGTGACTTTGTACTAGTTATGTATTCTGATAACACTGAAGTTTAGATCTGAAAATCCTCTTACTGTTTTCAGCCCAGCTTCTCAAGGAAAAAGGTAGAGAGAAATACATCTCCAGGCTCAGGTTACGTGGGGTTCTTGCCATGCCTGCCAAGACAAATTTTTATCATGTACTTTTTACAAAAAATGAAAATCCCCTAAATATTGAAAAAAGAACATTTTGTTAATTTCCATGAGCAACTCCCTTTATTAACTCTACCCTTTATTCTTGTGGAAATTAATGGCAGTCTTGAATGCATGACTTAGTCTTGACAGCTGAGCTCAAACATGTCTAGTAAGGCACGCAACCGTAGACGAAAAAAAAATAGAAGTTTCTATGGAAAATGTGGATGTGTCAGCATAATTAGAAGGACATTTAAGCACTTCTGAAAACATGACTATCTCTGGGCTGGTAGGAAGTGCTCGGATGCATGCATTGGAAATAAAAGGTGCTAGAAATCACAATCAAGTAGTTCTTAGAATCACTCAAAGGAAAAACTATGTGCTGAGAAACTATAGAAGATGGAAATTATTTAGGTAAAACTATGCAATCTGTTGTTGAATGGGAACATTTCATTAGCATTTCATAGTCTATGGGCTGTCAGTGTCTAAACAGGTTCTTCTTTAGTTGATATGTCAGGAAGTAGTGTATTTGAGCGAGAGGATGTGAGCAGAAAAAATTCTATACGACTGAGATTTGCATCTGGAGTTTCCAAATGTCTGTGTATGGCAAGCAGCATAGCACAAAGCAAATAAGAAAGTACATTTAGCTTTCTGAACAAGATAAAAGATTTTGAAAATGCAGCTTAAATTCCTTTTGCTTTTATGAGCTGATAAAAGACTCCAAAAGGAGCAGGCCTGATTTCAGGACTGGAAACCCCCTAAAACACAAGTACATTATTGTAGCCCTGGTTCCATGCATTGCGAGCAGCTTGGTGTCCCAAACTTGTGAAGGCAAAAAATTTCTCATCAAATCTGGGAGCAAAAACTTGTATTTGTATCTAGCTAAATCTTTTAATTATACGGTAGCAAATTTGTTTGTTATGTTTCATGCTTACGGCCACAAAAATGAAGTTTTTCTACTTAGGGCATCTCCCTCATTCAGGTGTTTAAACTAGGAAGCTAGCCTCCTCAGCCTTCTTCCATAATCACTAAAAAGAAAAAGACTCCCCCAGAGGATGATTCAGATCAACTCTCTGTCTTATATTCTCCAACTCTTATTTGGAAAAGTGTTATTCTGTCCCTTAGTTAGGCAGCGAGCTTAGGGCGAAATGAGTGGAACTTAAATAAACACCTCACTTTATTGCAGGGTACGCAAGACATTTGACTCTCTGGTCTCTGATAAGTTAAGTACACACAAACTCTGCAGTAACCCCTTGCCACATTGCCTTTCTCTAAGCAGACTGGAGGAAAAGGACTGGAGTCCGTCAGTAGATTGAATCCTGTATATTTACCCAAGTAGTGAAATAGCATGTCCTACTTCTTTCCCACTTAGCTAAACAATAACAGCTCCATTTGCTATGTCCAGCATGTCTCGCCTTATTTTCCTTCCCTGTACTGTTCTCTTTGTTCTTCTTTTCTAAGTTGTGTGTGGTGTATCTAACACAGATCAGATACAATGAAGAGACAGTATATCCATCCCCGCCCCCAGATTCAGCAGAGTCTGAATGGCTTATTAGGCATAATTTAGACATTTGTTTTCAAGAGAACCCCCTGAGAAAACTCTAACTGTGATTAGCTGCCTGCAATGCTTTAGGTGTATATTGTCTCAAGCAAAAACTATGCCTAAGGTTTCACTATCCAGCATTACCAAGATGATCATTGTCTACCCCTAAAAGAGCCTCACTAGATATGAACGGCGTAAGTAAGCAAAACTCACTTGACTTTCACTGAACTAAGAGCAATACAGTCACACTTCTGTGAAACTGGTGGATTTGTTTTCCTGACTATGCAAGAAGGAAGTATCGTTACATGAGTCTGGTACATCTCCTTAGGTTTGACTCATTTGTCTTTGCCAGGATACTGGACAAAACATGCTGAATACTCTATTGACTGACTGTTTCTTGCAAGGTGCATAGACACAATATGTTCAGAGCCTTTCTGTTAAACTATTAACTGAAAACTTCGTCTGTTTCAAAAAACTTAGGCACTCTTCTGCTTTATAATTAAATATAACCTCATTCAACATTTTAAAAAGTGCCTCTAGTGTTCTTAAGCACTTTCACAAGTAAAAGGTGCAGATCTCCCCAAGCCCCTGTTTAATGACTTTGCATCTAATTCTCATCCACTTTACTTCAGCACTGTGAAATTGGAGGATTACAGCCTCTACCATCCTTGTACTGAATCTGACCCTGGAAGTAAAACTCACTATTGTTCTAAAAGCTGATTCATAGAAAGCAGGGCCTGGAAGAGTCTTCAAGAGGCCACCTGAGCCATTCCTCTGCTCAAAGGCCAGATCAACAATGCCAATAACACCACACAAGAGATATTTGTCGAATATGAAGAACTTCCCATAATGGACACTTCACAGTAAATGCAGTCTGTTCCAGGACTTAGCTGTCATACAGCTCATCACTGTTTTGATAGTGTTCCACCTTTGCTGTGTTTGAAGTCCACTATTTTTTATCCTATTTACAGTGCCTAGGGAGAACGGATTATGTCTTTCTTCTTCACAGTAATCTTTTTACACTTGAAGGCTGCTGCAGTGATTGCCCTTATTCCTTTACTGGGATGAACACCCTTTTGATCTTTGCTCACAGGTCATGTCTTTTAGGCATCCAGTTGTTCTTACTGTTCTACTCTGGACTTTCTTCAATTGCCCCCCATTCTTTCATGAGGACAAAATGGTTATTTTCACAACTAAGAACAAAAAAGGAGCAAACCAGTAACAAATGAATGCATCAGTGATTTGTATTTCCTTCCCTGGTATTCGATGGCACTGCAGAAAAACTAGGAAAAGAAAATTACAGAGGCCTGACATTTACTTGAACCGGTCCCGCCACGTGGCTCCTTGCATACTGAGAGACTTTGTGTAGAGGAACAGCACGATCCAAGTTTCCAGAAGTGCTAAGAAATAAGCACTAAAAAGTGGTATAATTTTCACTCACAGAATTATTGCCTTTGTGGAGTTCAGGAGGCGGCAGGGAGTAGAGGAATGGTTTCTTGTTTCGCTTTTTTGCCTGTGGCAAAACATTCCTCTATTAATTCACTGCTGTTTATAAAGTGATTTGACTTCCTCAGATGAAAGGCATGACATAAGTGCTTGGTATTAGATGATTATTAATTATTTTTATTCTTTACTATTTTTCAAGCCAAGGACCTATTATAGTCCTCATAAAGTTTAGCACTTCAGCCTTTGTACTTTGAATAAAAAAAAGAAGAAAAGAAAAAGAAGTTCAATCTCTGTAACATAACAGAGTTCTCTACTGTGCAGCCCTCAGAGAATTTATATTTAAAGGAAGAAGTAGAAACAGAAACCAAAGAAATCTCTCAATGGAAAAAAAATTGGAACATTTTTAAGAAAGAGGTCACTGCTTGTCAGATTTTTCACTGCTCTGAATTAATGTAGTTCCATTGATTTTGTTTGGGTAGTCTGTGGTTAGCATTTTCAAATTCAAGCACTAAGTTAATAAACCTTTCCATGGTACTCTCAATAAACCTTTATTTGGGGGCTTGAAAACTATTGTGTATGTAACACGTACAGGCAGTCAAAAACTGGAGATGTGCAGGAATAATGTTATGTGAACAGATTAAAAAAGTCTAGGCCAGCACCTTGGTTCATGTAAATCCACTTTGTTGCTTGGAAGTTAGTAAGGCTATGCTGATTTATGTCAAGTCAGTTTATAAAACTGTCAATATTAGAAACTTAACTTATGCACCCAATCCAAACTGAAATGACAAAACAAAGAATCAGAGAAGAGATTAAAGCATATTATTACTTCAAACTTCATGTGCATCATTGTCACCTCCAACTAGCAGAATTATTGTTATCTAATATAATTGCCCTTTTTTAGCTGATGAAAGTAATTTTTCCCCTCAGGCATATTGTATTTGTTGTGATTGACAGATTGACACACATCTTTCCTTATTGTCTTAAATCACTGAATTGATATTTGCTGCTATTGTCCCTGGAATATATTTATTTTGTTGCTGACTGGAATTTTTCACATACAACTAGAGCAGCCCATTTTCTCTTCAGGTAGAATGTGCTTGCATTTGCAGACATCAGTGGCATTTTTCCTTTGACTTCTGAATCAGAATCCAGCCTCTGAACTTTGGAAAAGAGAAAACTTACTAGACACACGATGCAACACACAGCACTGTTAGTCCTATTTGTGTGGCAATGCATAAACTTATTTTACATCCCACAGGAAAAACTGCAGCCAGCCTTGTCTGAGGAAGCTGCAAGGGAACACTATTCTTAGAAACCTTTCTTCCTAGGCAAGCTTTCTAGGTAAGGTTTACAGCTCTTCTCAAGCAAGTACAGGGTAAAGTGAGCTCACAAAGACCTTGTTGTTAGCTTTGGCTGCACTCTCGCCCTGTTTTTATTTTGACCAGCAAAAGAAAGAAAACATTTACTTAAAACTTTAAAAAGCAGCTCTAACATCACTGAGCCTAGGGAATATGGAAAAGGGCTACTAGCAGCCCTAAGCAGTTCCAAATTCAAAGTGATGTGATGCTGTTAAACTTTATACGTTTATGGTGTGTTATCGGCTATTTCACCCTTGCTTATACACTGGCAGTTGGATTTGAGGAGTGAGCAGAGGTTGTAGCTACTTTTTAGAGAAAGACAAGAGTACTGGTTCTCATGAGCACCCTCTCCAGCAGATTGCCTGACCTTGGCGTGTCCTAAGGCTCACTCTGAACACAAAGAAGCATTGGGGTGTCTGAAAAGAACACCAAGGGCTTCCAGCCTTTCCAGACAAGAAAGAATGGATCAGTCAATCTGTTGTGGAGTATGCCAACTCCTATCTACAATTTGATACTTCGTAGTAGTATGTCCTTTATCTCAAAGCTCTGGCAGCTTAGGCCTGGTCCTTTGTTAAAAGGCCAGTTTTGCTTCCCAAAGTGAATCAAGAAACAGTTTTCTTTTTCTGGTGACTTCTGGAGCACTACAGTCTTTCAAGATATTGAAAAGTTCTTCTTTGGGATCTTCCTGTGAGCTTCCGGATTCCTCCCCTCTCCCTCTCTGCCCCCTGTTATTTATTAGAGTGGGCAGATTATTTTATCATGGGAAAGAAGTTTTGGTTCTTGTTGGGTATAATGTGTGTGCCCCTGTATGAGTGTCAAGTTTAATTCACTGGATAAACACTCTGGCCCCCAAACTCTGCTTTCAGCTCCTGGATCCTCACATATGCAACCCCAAGAAGGTCCTCCTCAGACCATACCCACATCTCTCACTCAGCTGAATAGAAAAGCCTCTTGTTAATGGCCTTTCCAATGCAAATTCTCAAACTTAATAATATTTCCTGCTGTAACTACCTGGTAGATAGCTCTTAAACAGTCAGAACTTTCTAATCCCTCGGCAGTGTTTTTTTCCAGTTTGGTTACAAATATAGACTACCCCTCTGAGAACTATAAGCAAGCTCAGTTCCATATTTCTATATTCAACATTCTTGTAGTTATCAGAGTAAAAATATGTCAGGCTATATACAGTATTGCAGCCAGGCAAAGTTTTTCTTTTCACACAATGAACTCAAAATTGGTTATGCTTAAACTGCACATAGAGATTTTCCAAGAAAAGTTAATCCTAAACAGGTTTCCCCCAGGAAGAACTGAAAACATGAAAACAAGAGTTTGTAACAAAAGAGTTTTAATCTGGGCAATTGTGCAAATTGAAGCATACACTTTGAAGTCAAGGAAACATTTTAATCTCAATATATTCTATAAAAGCATTCAAGCTAACAGTACAATGATTCTATTTGTACTGCAATCTGCTGAGGCCAGTCTAGATGCCTGGAGGCTGAGGACTCCATCCTGTGATACATCTGGGAATCCAGGCTGTCCCCTTTCTTGCTGTTACACACTGTGCGCTGACTCAGTCCCTGCTTTGTCATTGTCCTGGACCCATATGTTTTCACAGAGAAACAGAGCTTCCTTTCCTCACACAGGTCTTCATGTAGGTTTTCATGCACATGAGGCTGGTTTCAGAAGAGTTAGAAACAATGTCCAAATTGGGTCTCTGTGTAGATTAAAAAAAATTTTTCAGGTCTTACTATCTAACAGGTTCCTCTTATTTTCTTTCTTATGTTTTGCATATAATTTATAGTCTATGTACTGTGGCCTTTACTCATGCAAGTACTCCTTCTGTCCTTCACCAAGTAAAAGAGGTTTACCAAAGAGATTTCTCTATGCGTACAGAGTCAGTATCCCATTCTCTTTCTCCATTTAACTACCTCCAGCCAAATATTCAGGCTGAGCAGGGCTCAGTGCTCACTTCTGCATGAGCATTAGTCTACTAATATATACAAAAGTTGCAGCAGTAGGTTTTAAAGTACAATTTTCCCCTTTTTAAATACCAACACCAAATCTGACTGCAAGCCATAAGAAATTACTGAGAAAAAAAAAAAGGCTCTATTTTTCTCTAATTTTCGGGGGAAAAAAAGAATTGGGGAGACTTAGGCTTACTGTCTATGGCAGTGAACAAAATTTCCTTCAGGGCAAAGCCACGGGACATTCACAGTAGAACCAGATTATAGTCAAACTACAAGTTAATGTGGGAGGACAGTAATCTAATTGACTATAGCTTGTGATTTGTAAAGACAGTTAAATAATACACTTTTATGTTTCATGACCAATTTCATATAAAGTTCTATGTTAAACTTAGCTAATAAACGCAGTAACCTTCAGCTGCAGATTATTTTGGTTTTGTTGCTTTTAAATCAGGTAATAATTAAAACCAGGAGGACTATATTAAAAGAAAGATGAACAAATGAATGAATGAATGAAAGAAACTTATGTGAAAAGTTTTGAGCGTTTCTTCATCTCTCTTGCTATCATGACGTTTTCCTTAATATTAAATAGTATCACACATTTTTCTTAAAAGCACTCAACAGGTTTTAACTCAGTAAGGACCTCTTTGACTGTTAAACTTAAGTCAACAGCCACGCTGTTGAGCTAACAGGCAGATTGCAGGATAATACATTATAATACCTGTGGTGAGTCATTGCACACAGAGACCTGACTTTGTTTTCCCACTGTTTTAAATTAAAAGTAGTGCCGCTGAAGTTAAACCGATGCCTATCCTCGTCTACAAAGAATGATCAGTGCTAAAACTTACCATAAATTAAAGAATCCATCCAATTCTACAGGTTTGTCTGAACACTTTTAATCTCAGAAAGTACAGTTATTATTGTTTCTTGATTATATTTATAAGAAGGAACCTGGGCATGCTATATTCAAATTCAGAAGAGAAACCTTAGGCAAGAAAACAGTATGAAAGAAGGCTGTTAGATGGAGTCCATTTGGATGTTAAAGTTAAATCTGACACCTCATACTTCAGGTTACATACAACTCAACACAGGGCACATAGGTTTTATATGAATACAAATGTGCCTGGCTGAAAAGTGCACCTTAAATCAAAATTTTGACAGACACAGACCTTTCTATGTAGAAGTTTTAAGAGACTTTTAGAAATATTTTAAATTAAAAAACTTCTTTCTGCAATTTTTTGTCCTTTTTATTATTATTATTTTGGAGATGGACATAAAAATGTTGAGGTCTTCAGAAGAAAATTCTGAAATATGAAAACAAGTCTTAAAAGATTTTCAGGAAGAAAGATTTAAAATATTCCCTTCATTAAATAGTAGCATAGAGTAAAGGGGTAGGAATGGGTTTTACCAAAATTTTTAGCTGAAAAATGAATTTTCTCTTTTCTTTCAATAAGTAAAAAAAGTATGTCTAGCTTAATTTGCTTTATGGCCACTCATGAAGTATTTATGAAGTATTTACATTAACAAATATATGCTTCATTAATAAATATTCGCCAAAATAATTCCATGGAATAAGAGGCACATCATTCGTGTTAGTTATCTGCATTGTTTTTACTTGAAATATATTAATTTATGGAACATTTGAGAGACACATCAGAAGAATATTTTTCAGCTAATTTTTTTTAATAAAAAGTAGTAGTGCACCTCAGAGTTTCAAACCATTCTATGGTACTAAACAGATTTTTTATCCTTTCTGTGTTCCCCTCTTCTGAAGAACACATGGAAATTGCTATGATGCAAGAATTGTATTGCACTAACCACTGAGTGCATATACTCTGCTGGGTCATTCCTTCATCCCGTGCCTCACAGCAATAAGCTGATTGGTTTTCTTTGGGGAATGAGTTGTAGGAAAGCTGGGCTTTGTTCTTTTCTGGAGCTCCTCAGTCCCCAGAAGATGTTCTCTGAATGTTGTTTCTTTGTTTTCATCTCCTGTCTTTCTAAGTAAGGTGCTGATTTTATTTTTTTCAGTGCATTATGTGCCCTATTCCCATTCAGACTCTCTTTTCTTATTTGCTTGTAGGTGCTGACTCTTCCATCTCTCCTTTATGCCAGTCTCCACAAAACACTAATCAAATTTGGCTGACGGTCATCCCTAAGCCTTCTCTCAAACTTTCCTCCCTTTTGGTGGACTTCCCACTAGCAAAACCTTGCCACTTTTCTTCACATCCCTCTTTTAGCCTCTCCTTTGCTTTGATGCCTACAGGGAAGTTAGTTGTTAACAAGCTGATCTGTCTGCTACATTAATCAGCATTGCTGCATTGCTTCCTTGTGGTGCCCTGTTTTTCCTGAGTGATGGTTTCTGTTGTATTATACAGAAAAAATAGGACTAGGGTAGGGCTGCATTTACACAGTGTTGTCTGGTCCATAATTCGAACTCTCATCTAGTGCTGTAATACAAATAATAAGAACATCAATAAGAGTACTGGTGAAAGGTGGTAAAATGTTTCAAACTATTTAAATTTTGACTGATTTTTCAAGTTTAGAAAAAGAAATGGGAGAAACTATTTCTAACCAATTACAGATTTGCTTGTATTTCATGTTTTATTTTAGAAATTGCAGAAATGTTGGGAAATTATTTCAAAGCTCCACCATTACTTTAAGCTACCTGCCATTATGTTATCCTTTGTTCTCTGTTAAGACATGCTAGCATTTCAAAAATATAGAATTGCTGTGGCCTCAACACAATTTCCCTTATTTGCCAGATACAATTTCTCTTCTTACCAACTCATCTCTTCTCACCAAGCTCTTCATTACAGCTTCAATGTTCAGGATCTTTCTTCAGGGTTAAGAATGAGAGCACTCAGGCTTTACCAGGCCTGTCGAAGATGGGTATTTTGTTACAATTCAGTCCGTAGGGTAAAACGAAAGGATAGTATGACTTAGGCAAAAGACAGAACAAACAATGTAGGCCAAAATGCAATAGCAGCTATCTGTGATGGCTGTGACTTCAGACAAAGTTTTAGATGAGAAGCCCACAGTCATAGCTAACTCTATGTGCAGTTCGTGAGTAGTATCAATCATGGCTGGCAGCCCAAACATCTATAAAACACGAATGTGGCCACCTCAGAACCAGTAATTCAGTGGATCACTTCCTACATGGCCATGGACTTCTCTATTCCTGTTATGCCCCTATCCCAGTTTTCTTCCTCTGTGCTGTAAAAGATTTACTCACACTATTGCTCACATTTTTGAGCTATAAAGAAGTATCCACAAAAGTGGTGATCTGTAGGGTTTTTATTGTCTATGCTTCTGGCAGGATCCTGTCACCTACAGAATCGGTATCTGAATAAAGTCCACAGGTACTAGTAATTCCAGGTTCTGTCCCTAGCTGTCTGAATTGACATGCTACTACTGTCACTTTTTTTTTAATCACTAAGATTCAAAGGGCTGTCTTCAGTCTCTCTTGCACTTGGCTGAACATGTTGTGAGAACCTATTAAATGTTAATAGTTAGCACGAAGTGCAAAAGCTAAGCTCTGTTTGCAGATATCTCCACTCAGTTTAAGGGTAACGAATTTCCACTTAAGGATGTAGTTGTGGCTTGTATTAAAGTGGAAATTTACCACAGCAAAACATGAATAGGATAAAAGTCATCTTGCAAACATTATTGTTAATGATTCATAGGACATTGGTGCTAGATAGTTTTATGAAATAGTTGTTTAAAACAGTAATACAGCTAGCATCACAAAGAGAAGCAGACCACATTAGACCTCAGCTACAGTCTGATTAGACAGTGAGTCAGAAAATTTGCACAACGTGAGATTTTTTTCTAAAATTTCTAGGCATCTGACTCCATGGCTCATTACAGTATCCGAACATTGCTTAAAGAAGCAATGACATAAAACTTCAGTAGTATTTTAAAGCTGTAAAAATTTTCTCTGACAAATGGAAGACACTTTCTGAAATTTATTGGCAAATTTAAAAGTAAAATTTGCATCCTGCTGTAGAACACTAAATATTATTAGACACTTGGAGAGAAAGAGAACATGAAAATAATATGTATATAATATGTGTCTTTAAGTGCTTAAGAAGTCCAATATGTAACATTTTAGCAGTAAAAAAAAAATCACATGATAGAGTCTGTACAGAGCCTAGGAAGTGGTTTCTTCAGTGCTTGTAAGCTTCTGCATGTTGTAAACCTTTTTTTCATGGAACTTATAAAATTTGTAAGTCCATAGCTTGTAAATTAGTTATCATTGTCTGGCTGATCAAAGTGCCCTACAAACCCTGCTGAACAATAGCCCTCTTGGGACTAGGCACTCTTCAAACGTTGAGCATGAAAAGACCAGAGACCTTTGTCAAGCCAGCACACATGGCTATAACTAGAACTGGCCAAAAAAATGTTGTCAAACCCTTTTCTGGCAGCCTGACTGAAGAAGAAGCAGCATTTATTTTTCAAAAAATAAGCATGTCCATGGCATTTCAAACCTAGACAAAACCTCTCAATTTTCCTGTTCTTTTACATAATGACAAAATTTGGGGGATTTGCTTTCTAGTTATGTTTCATTTCATGAGTTTTTTAAAGGCTCCTGGTGTAGACTGCACATTATTTCACATTGGTGTCTTACAGGTATCCAGTCAATGCTAGGTATCTAGGCACCCCTTGTGGTTAAAGAAGCGGCACCTCCATTAATGTAGTCATTTACCCCAGGAAAATGGGATCTTTAGGGATCCTTTCCATCAGCTGCAGAACAAGTCTTGGCAGCCAGTGTGTCCTAAATGCCATACCTATGTTTCTGAAGTTATGTGAGATGAATGCACCTCTTAATGTGATTCTACTGATTATTTTCAGAAACAAGCATTTGACATTAACCAAGTGAAACGTTGGATTGTTTATTACTTTACACTTTTCAGAGTTTTTGTTTGGTCAGATTAAAACTTCACTGAGATTCTGAAACAAATTTTGAACCACGGGCTGACTGTGAGGGATGGAAATTATATTTTCTTGTCAGCAGCAGGCATAACAAACAGGCAGAAGATAGGTCATGGTGACCCTGAAAGTCTGGGTGACTTGGTGAAAGTAAATGATGCAAGCTACAAAAAGACTACAGCAGAACCAAACATTAAGGTACTTTCTCCAAAATCATGGTGTCTTCTCCTAAATCTTAGTGTCTCTTCCACAGTCTTTCTATCTCCTAAGAAGTTTTTTCTCCTAAGAAATAAACTAACTCCCTCCCTCCCTCCTTGCTTTCATACTAATTTAAGGACTTAACAGTTAGGGTAATTCAGATTAGGGTTTCTGAAAACAGGGAAGTGCAATATTATATCCATGAACATTCCATGAACCGTAACTCTGTTCTTCCAACCTAGAAGCTATCAATTCCTCCTAAAAATTGCCTATGTATAACCCAGTTGCGTTCACTAAGTTAAGTGTAAATGGATTGATGGCGAAAGGAGGCATTAGCTGCAAAAGCTTGACAGTGCTGGGATTGTGAGGGAAGGTTATTTAGGGTCACGTCTAGCAACCCCTCACTGCTACTGAATGAAAAGAAACAGGTGAATGGGTACTTCAAGAGATTCAGCTTACTGCGTTTTGATGCTATGTTGGTGTCCATTTCAGTAATGACGCCCAGGGTTACTTTACAGATTGTCAGCTGTGAGGCAGCAGCACATAAAGAGCAAGTAAAGATGTAAACCTGCATGAAAGGGTGCTAAAATGGAGTAGCTAAGGAGCTCTTATTTGAGAATGTGCTCAAAGTGTACAGCAAATGCAGCTCGTTGCATTTCTTTCAAACATCAGTTTTGCTTTAGCATGGTGAAGGCACTGCATACTATGTCCCTTCTTTGTGGTCATATGCCCAACTGTCTGGGCAATACCAAGACTGAGGGGAAACCACATGCATTTGGGCATTTTAGAAGATTGTTTAGGAACAGCAAAATTGCAGCTGTGTACCATCAGTCTTAATTTCCTAGGGTTTGTGGGCTTGAGTTTTGCTGAACTGTGTGATTTGAACTGCCAAACAGACTTAACTGTGCATTTATAAAGCGTTGAGGGTTTTGTCACTGATCAGTTTGTTCAATTTTTCTCTGTCTCTTTATTTTTCTTTTTTTTTTTTCTTTTTTTTTCTTTTTTTTTTTTTTTAAATCAGAAAGGAATACTATTCTTCATAACTAGCAATAATTTGGGCATCTGAAACATTCACTAGGAAGACAGGCATTTTCTGATTTCTGTGTGCACCAGCCTTTCCCCTCTCTTAGATTATGGTACTAGTTCCAGAGAAGCTTGCTCTCAGTAAGTTTAATACCATGGTCTGTATCACAGGGTTTTTTCGGAGCACATGAAGTGCATTCCTTTGGGATGAAATTAACTTGGAAGGAGTCCAGGAGGACACCTACTGCATGCCAGCTACAAATTCAGCCCATGGGACCAGGCTAGAGCTCACTGAAGCAAAGCCACCCTGAAACGTGTATAAGCGCAGGATGGTTGTAGATCATTTCTTCATATGGCATGTTCACCCTGAGGGTTTTGATTATGGCCAGAATAAGTGAACATAGCCCATCACCTTGACCTATCCCAATACTATGACAATGGTCTGTCTGGGAACACCCTTACATAGGCTTGCTATAAGTTGTTTCCAGCCTGCATCTTCTGGACATTTATCATCTAAACTTCTGCTTTAGCAACCTTTTTATCATGGCTTCTCCTGAATGACATGTGGACCGTGTAGTAGCTGAAATGAATGCTGAAGAGCTGAAACAGACTGGGCATGACAGGAGTCCTTGGCTGAGCCCCAGGTGAACCAAAACAAGCAGCAAGGAAGGCAGTAGACCATCCAGAGAATTTTGTTTTATACTGGAGTCTGTGCCTCAGGAAACCATAGCTCAATCTTCATCCACATGCATATAGATAGGAGGTATCAGGAAAATTCAAGCCTGTGGGCAGATTTTAAAACACATTAAATCAACCTTAAAGTGCAACAACTCCAAGATGTTGCAACACAGCATATGCGGTGCAAGCACAGCCTTTATGGGAGAGAATAGCTAGCAGACTCCTTGCTAGAGTAAACCTGGTGGATGGAAGTATTTGCTAAAAGTAGTAAGTAATGTTACCAAAGTCAAACTTAGCTAAGTCAGAAAAGAATATGTCATTGTGTTAAAGCATTGTGGATACTATATGCCCAAACACATATAGGGGTCTATTAACTGGTTAAATTCAGGTTACAGCTGCTACCTGTTTTTCAGAGCAATATACAGTGACTGGCGGATAACTGTAAATTTGAATGATTGCATTTGTTCCAGCTTCCATCTGCCTGACCATATTATGTAAGGATTGAATCTGATCTTATACAGGTATTGGACCAATATAATTCTACTTCTATTAGTTAATACGTGTCATTTTTTGTGGAACTCCTGAAGGAAAACCAGAATCATCGTTCCAAACCACATGATTTAAATTGATGTGGTCTCTTCCTCTACTTTTACGATGTTTCCATATCAGCGTAATTTTACTGACAGTAGAGATATGCTGTGTTAAGACTCAATGGCAGAGTGGAGAATCAGTATTAATGAAGACGGTCCTTAGGAAAAATTATCTTTCACATTTACAGAATTAACGTGTTGAAGGCAGAAAATTTTCAGATAACAGTCCTTCAAATGAGGGTGATCAGAATCCAGTTAATTCTTTGAAGACAGGTAGAGTTAATAAACATAGTGGGAATTTTAGAATTTTAGGGCAGATGAGTGTAAACTTCAGGAGATCTGCAATAAGTAGAAAAAGATTTTTCTGATATATCTTTAATGAAAAGTGATGAATAGTAACAAACATAATTTGAAATCCTTTGGGAGAAGAAATTGTGATATAGCTGTAAAAATATGAGGTCAGCCCTCTGTTTAGCCCAGTTATATTTAATTGAAGATGCTTGAGTATACATCAATGAGTGTCAAAGTGTAACTCAAAAGAGTTACCTGAGGGTAGATCATATTTGCCAAGGGAAAGGGAAAGGAAATTCCTACAGGAAAGGGAACACTAAACCAGCCATAATAAAAGAATCAAATATGATCTAGTCCAAACATGGGTAAGGGGGAGAACAATTTGTCACTAATAATCTAATTATAAATTAAAGTTAAGAACTGTGGGTGGTTGAATCAGGAGTACTGATGAAAGACTGAAGAAATGGATTATTAGTATTAGGGAATATTTTCTGTCTTTTCAGAGTTAAAACGCAAGGAAAGAGAAGTACTTAAAGCTGGTTGGTGTTACAATACTAAAAGTGAGCAGACTGAAAAAAAAAATTCTCTCTTCTGCCATTCCACATATTATCTAAGGACCTGATCGACCAAATACATGCAGCCATGGATATAGAGATACTACTATGTATGAGCATAAGTTATCAATGAAATTGCCTGTAGTACTAAATTCTATATTGAAAATAAATGCAAGACTGGACCCTTGGGTCATAGCTTCACAGAGATTTATGTACATGAATAATCCCATTGATTTCTTTGAGACTGCCTACATGCGTAAAGTGAAGCACAGCTTTAAATATTTTCTGAATTATATCTTTAGATTATAGTCTTCTCAATCTATGCACCAGTTTGCAAAGATGCCTTACCCATGGAAGTCTTTACTAATTTGGCAACAGTTGGACTAAGGCCTATATTTCTGTAGGATTCTTGGCTCACTTTTGAGACCCAAATTAGTGAAAATACATATCGCTTGGAGAGCAACACATGAAGTGGATATACATTATCTGATCAAACACCTTTAGGGATCTGGTGTGCGAAATTGATGCTTGAGATATATGATTGAGAAAGTATAATCCCAACAAAGCAGTAAATAGAAGACCTGTGCCACAAGCGTGAAGCAGGAGGTAGGGAAATGATGGAGGACAGACAGCAGCATCCAACCAGTTTGCTTTCACCATGCTAAATGCTTTTTAATTTTCATGCAGATCTATAGTGAGTGAGGAGATCCCACAAAACAGGCAGCCCATGTAAAAGTCAAAGTGGTAAGTGTTAGGAGTGCATGCACTGTTTGCTTTATTCCTCTATGAATTTTTATTGGAAAAGGAGAGGGAGGATGGTGATAGAGTCAGTGCTCTGTTCCCCTATGGACCAGTCAGCAGAAGATAGCAGTCACTGTATGTGAAGATGACGCTTTGATTTACATACGAAGCACTGAGACAGACTGAGCAGAAAGCTACAGTGAATGCAGATATAACAACTGATCTGAGAACTCCTATGCTTCAACATGCGTGTCCGAGAAAGAAAAGAGATCTAGCAGAGGGTTAAGAATAGGCCCAGGCATGCTTTATCTTTCTTTAAAAAAGGAGTAGCCTCCAAAACTAAATCAGAAGCAGTATCCAAAGGATACCCAAACACTGTTATCCCAGAAGGATGCCTACTGAAATTCAAACTTATTTCATCAGGCCCTACCTGTCTAGTAAAAAGTCCTGAACTACTGGTATTGTCCTAATACTGGTTTATTTTTTTTAGGCAATAAATGTCCTGGCTAATTAATAAATCACTTTTAGCAAAGCATTTTTATCTGGGGTGTTAGTTAAACTGAGTAATAGACAAGTAACACTTCAATCTAGAAAACATATATATTCCTCATTATGCAGCAGGGACTTTCAGGTTTTTGAAAAGGTTTTTCTTGGTTCTAGTGATAACAGATATACCTATATGTATACATTGATGCACTGATTTAGATTGATACAGGTTTTGATGACACACAAACCACCATCAAAGGAGTCAAAAATTTCAGCATCACTAGAGAATTTTATCTGACATCCTAGAACTTTATTCTATTCCAGATAAAGCCCAAAGGTAAAGCTAAAGCTCCTTTACTTAAACTCATCATACATATTAATGCATAACTAGGTATCATGGGAAACCTTCAAGCAAAACCATAAAAACATACACAAGTAGGTATGAGCACAAGAACACCAAAAGCTGTCTCAGTCCTTAATGCATTTTTGTTGTGTTTACAGGTAGTTAATTATCACTGGAATACCCTGTTTCTGCTGATGATAAAGCTGCATTCTGCATCTCCAGGAATGGTGCCAGATTTGTTTCCTATCAAAACCAGAAGTAGAAATTCTGACCACTGCCTGATGTATTTGCAGGACTAGCTAACTCTTTTATTTTAAAGACATTAGTGGTTCAAAATCTTAGACACTGGATAGTTCAAGTCTAAATTATTCTCATCTTAGCCATCATATTGACTTGCCAATGACTGTCTTTAGTTAAAGTATGCAGTGTATATCAGCTCTGCTTTTATAGTCACATCAGTACCTTAAGTGAAGCAAACCTTGCAGGGACAGATAATATTTTTATTAGACCAAGCAACAAAACAGGAGAAACAAGAAAGCTTAGCACTCACAAGTTGTCATTACCGCATTTCTAAAGGACTTCCTCACCACCGGAGCAATTTGACTCAGGTGTATTCCTTCTCCACAGTTCTTTCTTGCAGAAAATGCTGCACATACGGCCATACCTTGTATTCAGAAACTTTTGTCTGAAGTGCTTTTTAAAAAAAAACCAAAACCATAAAAAAATACTACTCTATACTATCATCGATTCTCTAGCACTCTTATATTGTACACAAGAAAGAGATTTCATTATAAAAAATCTGAAGGTAAAACTTACTTATCCAGTTAGATAAAACTGTTCTAGGGCAAAAACATCTCTTTGTCTGGACATTCTAAATTCTGCTCCGTGTGATCTTGTGTAACCTGACTAATACCGAAGGACTGCATGTTCTGTAGTGTGTAAATCAGTGCCCACATTCTCCCAAAATGCAGAGGATTCATGACATCGCTAAAGCCTCTTGCAAAAAAAAATCTCTGACAGTGAGCACAGAAAAAATTTAGCCAATTGAACATTAACTGCATAGTCTTGGTTTCCATTCAATATTGGAATAACTGGAGTCACAAAAGTAGTGGTGAAAACATAATCAATAATTAACAGGGGGATCTGTCCTGAATTACAGTTTGCATACAACAGCCTGTTACTAAGGGATTTTTTTTTAATTGGAAAAAATAATAGTTGAATGGCTAGGTTACTTGTATTTGACCATTTTTTGTAGTATAAAAAAAACCTTTTCTCTTTTCTGTTTTTAATGCTAGTAAGGGTTTCCCTTGCCAGCTGTTCACCCAAAAATGGAAAAGGATATTTTCACAATTTCTTGCTCCTTTCTAATGTACAATTTGCCAGAAGAACAGAGCAGGAAAGCATGAATAACTTACGTGTTTTAAGCTGGTCCTTTAATCAAAGTCACCTATATCAATATGTTACTTTTTACAGGAGAAATACAAAACCACATTGCGTAAGATGTAGATTTCATCTGTGCTACTAAACAAAACAGCCCCAAACTGGTGCCCCAGACTTGGCTCACAGGCCAAGTGCCATGGCCTAGCCCTGTGTCCATGTGCCTAAACTTTCTTCCTCCCTGAAACAGGGTGGCTGCATCTGAAGTGCCTACTGAATGCAGTTTTTGGGCTATGACCTTCCCTGAACCACACCAGGGATAGCTGGCCTGAGCCAAAAGCCTGCTAGGGAGTATACTTACCATTAAACACTCACTGGAGAGGTCTGTGAGTTAGTGTTTGAGTCTGTTTACTTACACAAATGTATAAATATATATGTTGTAAATCAGGGTGCATGCATTTTTGGCACATAAAAATGCATAAAACAAAAGGCTCCTTTCAAAAATGTGTACTCAAGATTCAGACATCATACTATTTATTTCAACACAGAAATAATTTTTTTTAATAGAAAAAAAGCTGATGTCTTAAGTTGATGGTACTATTAAACACTGTGTTCAAACAAAAGTGCTGATGAATGACAAGAAGAAATGAAAGTGCTTTCTGATAAGAAACAACTGGGCTAAAAACAAACATTTCAAAGACAGATTAAACTGTGGTCCATCCTAAGGCTCCTGATCTGGCACAGCCATAATGTTTTAAAAAGAGCAACTGAAGATTTTCCCTGCCAACATCTTTATGTCACAGCGAATGAGTTCACTCACAGTTCGTAGAGCGTGTTCTGCACGTAGCAGGACACATCCACAGAGCAGCTCTGGTGTGGCAGAGCAGCCAGATGGAGGTTTGAGGTGCTTTAAAGCTGCTGGCTGTGAGGGTCTTAATGCAGAAGGCGGGACGCAAGGCAATTTCTTACAGCAAAATCCATTGCCAGCTTGGACATGACAACCCATTCTGAAAGAAGTGCAGTCTCAACACCAGGTCAAGCCTCTTCAAAAGTATTACTGAAAAGGTGAGTAGCAGCCTGGAAAAAAAGCCTCAAAGCAAGGCTGGTTCCACATTAGGACTGGTATTTAGAATCAGCTAGGGTAACATCTCCTACCTGAGGTGTCACCTTTGACACCCTTTTTAACATCTCTGCTGACTCCCACTCAGAAAGCTGCTTTGGAATGACTCTTCTTTCTCTCTTTAGGTTAGCTGCAGAAGTTGGAAACTTTTAACTTCCATCCAGCTTCATCTCGCCAAAGATAACAGAGATGGGTAACGAAACAAATAATTACTGTACATTTCACGCCATAAAAGTCAGGATGCGACTAATTTGACAGAAACTTTTGCAAGCCCATTACAAACACTGTGATCAATTTTACAGGGGAGTTTTGAATCCATATATAATGCAGCTATATAGATCTGTACATAATCAGATTGTTAAAGGTTGCCGTTGGAGAATTATGAATGTGCAGTGGGAGTGGTGACACATGAGCATGTTTTTCCAAGGGAAAAGGATGGAAACTATTATAAATAAACTGTTGAGCTATATTCATGCAGAAACACTAATGTATGCAGATGGATTTCATGTGGAAGGTGGACTGTTCCAGTTTTAAGCCTCACTGATGCAAGGAGGTGTCAACTGAGGAAGCAAGGGGGTTTCTAGCAGCTATGAAGTGATGTAAAACTAGGCATAATGCTGGTTTTCCTTAGTTCCTCCATCGAGGCAGAACACTCCCCACTCCACATTTTTCCATGTCTGTGCTGCCTCCACAACTCACCTCTTTGCTGTTTGTTCTTCCTTGGGATAGCAGCAAGGAAGCAACTGAAATGGACATAGAGCTAAAATGGTCCATGGAGGAAGGAGTGACATGGATGAGTGATCTGACAGGAATCACAGCATTTTTCCTACACATATGCAAGGTATATAGGATCTTATAAACATAAGCTTTTTAGTTCTCTTCTGTATGGTACTGGAAAGGAAAGGAACCAACTACCTCTGGACATTGGAGAGCCGGGTGCCTTGAAGGAGGAGGACAGGAGGAGGAAGAGTATGTGTATTTTTACTACTTCTATTGCTTGTACATATGGATTTCAGTCAAAAAAAAAAAAAAAAAAAGAACAGAAAGGATTTGGATTTGTAAGGTAAAAGGCCCAGTGAAACAGCTCTGACAGCAAATATGTGGAAAAGGAGATTTGCCATGTGAAAGAGTAAATCTTTAATTCTTGCCAAGGGGGAGGGGAACAAGAAATCTTGGGAGCTTTCAGTCCACAAGGATTAGCTGGTAACTGTTTTATGGTCTGTTAGTTTATCAGAACTGGAGTGCATTTCCAAAGCAGAGAAAGAAGACAGCAAATTGGTACTTGTAATAGATCAGCTGTTGTAAGAAATCAGTTATTTTTATTTTAGGGTATTACTCTAAGTAAAATAATTTTTCATGTTGTAAGTATTTAGAGTTACTGTGATGTAAATGCTAATTAAGTTATATTTATTAACAGAATATAACACCCTGGGTTTATTATGGAGTCCCATATGTTATATTTAGATGATCAATGATCAAATAATATGTAAATGAGTTACTTTGAAAGAGCAGCTTTTGGGAGTTGTTCCCCAAAGTAACATTGCAAATGATGATCTTCATTTTGTTTCTGACAGGCGGGTAAATGAAAGAGCTTCACTTTCATTATAATAACCTTGATTTTTGCAGTCAAATTTCCTAACACCTATTCTCTTTGACTTGTGTGAACTTGCCTGAACTGATTTCCATAAAATAAGATTAGTAACATAAAAACATTTGTAAATGTTCAGAGGGCTGAACCTAATAAATCCAACAAGCAAACAACTTAAAGAAATAGAATAATTGGAAATTCACTAATTACTTACAGTCGAGGTATCACGATAGAAATTACTATTATTTTCAAGCATCTCCAAAAGGGTTGAGGAGCTTTACCACACACACACACACACACACGCTATGCTCATCGCTGAGGCAAGGGAACAGCAATCTGTCCTTTTTCTGTGGTTTGGAATCAAGACAGGCAGGTGTATATAGCAGGAATCATCTCTCCGGACTGCCATGGTAAGGCAGGTGATATAGCAGCGGGAAGCATTTACCTTCTCCAGCTCAATAAAGGAGGATGGGACAGTCTATGTTGTCTGCACATTGTGAAGGTCTTAAGCCTGTTTCTCTCCGAAATCAGTGAGGGAGGGGAAGGCTTTTGTTTCCTGTCTAATATACAGAAGCGAGGGAGATCGGATTCTCCCACTTCCTAGCCTGCCAACCAGCCAAAAATTAGAGCCCCACAGGAAGACTGGTTTGTCACGTCGTGCTGTTAGCAGAGGCTTGCAAGGCAGCCCATCTGCTGCCACTGTCATGCTGGTGCTGTTATACGGAAGAGCTGCCAGAGAAGACACCCCGCTTCTGGTCTGTTTATTGAGTCCTTGGGAATAAGGAGCATGGTGTGTTCAGAGGGGCTGGAGTAGACTGTGGGAATGGGAAACCTGATGGATTTGGGGGCAGGGAGAATGTGAAGCTGTTGGATTTTCTGGGAAAGTGTGCATGAAATCAATGGGCTGTTGTGGGGGGGAAGAAGGAAGAATTTGTAATTCATATATTTGGTCTCTGATAGGGAAATATAATACTGGTGGATTTGCTTTTGAGAGAAAAAAGTAGTATTTGAGAAGAAGGTTACTTGCATGACCAGAAAATGATTGAGGGAACCCCGTTTTAAAAGAACTGTATGCCTAAGCCTGAATTAATGAACTAGGAACTGCTGTTGAAACAATGCAAGGAATTTCCGAAGGAAAGACAGAGGGGACCTTGGAAAAGCAAGAAGGTAGGAAAAATTATCCATTTAATGATTGAGTTCAAAATAGATCAGAGATACTTTTGCTAGTTTATTTCCTCTCACTCTTTTTAAAACCCCTTTTCCTCAGAAATAAATGCTTAAGTGGAAATATATATAATTAAAACCCTGCCAGTTATTTGGTTTGGAAGGGGCGAGAGGAGGACTAGATTTTGTTTATTTTTTGAAAAAGAAAATACATCAGAACTGAAAATTGACAAGCAGGCTATTGCTTCACTTTTCAGATACATGACCATAAAAAACATCTAGGCTGAGATGTCATAAATTTTCATAGTGTTTTGCAGTTTTTCCACAGTTTGCTTTTGACACCTGAGAGTTCCCAATAGCTCTAAATAAAGAGGGGAAAAGAACATAAAAGTGTAAGTTATTTAAAATGGAAGACCTAAAAGCTTTGGCCAGCTTAACGTGTCTGTTCTTCTGCGTTATTATCACTGGTATTTAAATGATAGTGATTATAATGTCTTTGTCATTGCTGCAGAGTGAATTAGGAGAGGGGGTTTCACTGATGCCAGCTGCAATTAAGCATGAAATTTCAGTTTTCATTTTACCTCTTGTCTCAGTGTTCATCTGAGTTTTACCCAATCTCTCTCTGGCCAACAGGAGCCTTTTCCTTGATTTCGTCTCACACCAAGATCCTCAAAAAGTTTCTTTTATAGCAAGACCTTCTTTTTGGTCCCATTTATTTCCAGAAAGTCTGAACAAAGCAGTGTGTATTTTATAGGAAGACACATGATAGTGCACAGACAGCAAGAGGCTTTCTAGTTTGATTTCCTACGGAAATAAGATTTATGTTAACAACCGGTTTTGATGTCTGTTATTCTCCCCTCTATTCATAATCTTGAAACCCTTTTCCAATTTCAGCTAGATCTGACAAATTACTTCAGTTTTCAGAGACACTGAGCTGCAAATGTCAATAAATTGGTGGTTGAGACAGAAGATCCAAAGCAGTCTTTACTGAGAGAAAACCTGGAGCAGAAGCTCAAATATAATATCAGAAACCAGAGCGGTAACAGAGCAGCAAGGCAATGTTAGTGTTCTAGTCGTGAAAGAAGCTTTGGCTAGAATTTGATTTTCAGAGGAGAGCTCAATCAGAAAACCAGATCCAGGGAATCAGGCTTCAGGCGTTCTGCTGATCATGGAACGATTCATGTTCCTAGGAAAGAAGATGGCTTGTGACTGAAGTATTTCTTTGTAGATACAGACTTTTTCTTATTCTTTCATTTGAAGAGAATGAAAACTTTTACTCTAAAAACTTAACAGGAAGTGAAAAAAATGCAGTTCTTTTCCTGAATTTTCTAGACAAGACTGGAAATCCCACGCATCCATTCACCTTTCTCTGAAGTCCTTCTATTCATTCATTTGATTAATGATCACATACATTTTTCTTTTTATTTACAAATTATAAGTAAGAAGTTATTGATTTATTTTATTAAGTCAAAATTCAAATATTGCCAGAGTGAAGTAATTTGTACCAGAGGTCACCTTACTGTCACCATTTATAATAAGAGATTAGAGAGTGTGTTAATGATAACTTTGGAGTAGTGAAACTGCATCGAATTTTATATGGCGACATATTTTCTTCCTGTCTTTCCATCATTATAAACTTATGTATAATTCCTCTTTTGGATTGGAGCATCTCATCTTTTGAACTCAGAAATTGCTCTTTTTTTTTAATTCAAGAGTTCAAAGAAATGCCCCTATGAGAAGAAAAAGATGAAGAAGTGCTGTACCTTGATCGGAACAGTCACGGGGACAAATTCAAGGTGTGGAACAAGTGAGTGGGTGGCGGACCTGCAAAAGGGAATTTGAATGTGAGTCAGCAGATTTACCCTACTGCAAAAAAGGAATGCTCGTACAGGCTGTATAAATGGGGGTGTGCTATATAAGGTTTGGGAATACTTCTCCTCCATATGAATAAAGCCTCGTCGGGGATACTGTGTCCAGCTAAGGGCAGATAACAGTTCGAGAAATATCTGTACCAATTGGCAAGAATCCAGAGGTGAACAACAAGAATTATTAGAGGTCCAGAAAACACGACTTCTGAGAAAAGATTGAAAGAGTTGGTTTTGTTTAGTCTAGGGAAGGGAAGAATGTGGAGAGACATGATAATAGCCACTATGAACACGACAAGACATGATGTGTTTGAATTGCCTCATCAGAATTAGGGTGGGCATTAGCAGAAAAAGGTTTTTAATGGCAAGATAGTGAAGTGCTGGATTAGCTTGCTTCAGGAAGCTGTGGAGTCTTTCAGTGAAGATTTAAAGAGAAATTTAGACAAACATTTGCCAGGTGAGTTATGAGACTGAAGTTTGCTTATATGTAACGCTGCCTAGGGTAAGAGAATGGACTGGATGACCTCTTAAAGTCTATGGCAGCCTATTTTTTTATCTCAGTTACACTAGAGAGTGAGTGATTTTTTTTACCATTGTTTAAAATAATGACCTTTAATCTTTTAAAATATTTTTAAAGTGAATGGGGCCTAATCCTCTGTTTCCTCACACACAGAATTCCCACTTACATGCAGATAAGTGCATGATGCAAACCATCATTATCTTGACTGATTATTATCTTGACTGTTCATTATTCTGAACATTTTATGTCCAGAAACAAGTGGCTTTAAAGGTTATATTAGATTTAGAGTTCTCCCTTCATAGTAACTATAAACTGCAATACGTATTTTTAAATACGTATTCATCAGTATTTAAGAAAAATGAATGATTTTATTAATAACTGGCGTAGTAAGCTTTAGTAAGCTTTAAAGTAGCTTTATAAGTCTGATTAATTTTTACTCAAGATAGCTACTTCTTGGGTATACTCATTTATACTTTCTAACATGAAAAGAATGTAGTATTCTGTTACTGGTTTTTACTCTTTTTTACTTTTTTTTACTCTTATTTTTTTACTCTGTGCAAAATAGATACAGATAAAAGGTAGCTGAATTGGACTTTGGCTGAAATGTCCCTTCCCTTTTATCAGTTTTAAATTTCCTGACTTTTAATTCTACTGCTTTCCTTCTGCTCCTGAATTATAGGTCAAAATAAACAAAACGACATGGTTTGCATTCCTTATGCCAGTCCTTTCTGGTGCATCCCTTCTCATTCACCTCTCTAAAATCCACAGACCTACTATTTCTAGTGTCTTGCAGACATCCCTTTGTCTCTGTAAATGTCAAAACAGAGTGTTGACTGGGTGTTTTCTGAGCAATAGCATGTCACATGCAGTGAGAGGAGGAGAGACAGCTGAGAACAGCATCTTTCGAGCAGCAGCAGAATGGACAGATGGCTTTAATTTGATTTTTTGGACTATTTTAGTTAGCCAAGTACACAAGAATTACATTGAAGACAGGTTACGTGGCATTTTCTGGCATCTTAAACATGACAGCAACTACTAACAGTGATGGAAAAGATTTGCAAGACCCTTTCAGGAGGATGATACAGCATAATCTGCTTTGAACACTAGATTCCACCTTCATTGCTAACAATGAGAAATTGAAATGAAACTTGAAGAATACAACTTAATAGTAGGAATGTTGTTAACTAATACTCTGAGGAGAAACAGAAGCAAATGTAATAGGGAAATATAGTACCTTCTTAGTCCTTCGAGCAGGCATAGCTGGAAAAGAGAAACAAGATACTGAAAAAAATTCATACAATTGGGTCTGCCAAAACATGAAACTTAAAGCTAAATATAGGTTTTAAAAGGTCTTAAATTATTCCATTTGGACTAATGATTTAGTTGAATTGAGATAAAAAGAGTAATTAAAGTTTTTGGAGGAGAGGGTTATTTTGCTACGTATGTGACATAGAGACACAGCATGTGGGAGACAATATTGTAATGAGCTATAAAACCAGTATCTGTAACAGGACAGTGTGTTTTAGTATCTAATAGAATAACAAATGTCAGTTTTCCAGATGCACATTTTAAAGATATGCTTCCCTGCAAAATCATCTCTGTCAGCTCAGAAATTGAACTATTATTTAGTGAAAAATGTTCTGTCAATAATGGATGTTCCTATCCTTTATATGTTGAAAAGTTCATCCTGGTGCAAAAGAGTTGTTTATTTTTTTAAATAGCTTTTAGTGCATTGGATAAAGTTTGTCTTATTTTACATGCATAAATATAAGGTTCATGGATCCTGTGGTTCTGTTGTGAGCAACTACTAATTATTGTGGTTGTGGAGGTATTTCAGTAAGTGTGGAAATTAATACTTCAACAAGGCTGTTTGTTTTGGTTGGCATTGGTTTTGCTAGTACATAAATAATTTAAAATGTATTAATGAGCACAACAGGCTGATTTTGTAGCCCAGAGGCCACAGAAGTCATCCAAAGGAGACAAAGCAGGGATCTGAACCTTAATCTCCCTCAATGGCACAGTTCTGCTGTCTGTCCCCCAATACATATTGCAATGGTAGGTCTGGTCTCTCTTATTTCTCCTAAAAGGGGAAGATTTTATTCCAGTGCAATTTTTATTCCAATGTGCTTTTTCTTCCAAAAACAGCAGGACAAAACAAATGCTGAATCCTCTAAGATGTTAATAAAAATGGAAATTCTTGTCTTCCAGGCAGCTTTAGCTGGTGCCTGTTGCCAGTTTTGGGGAAGATGCTCATACAGCTTCAGGAAATTAACAGCAGGGAATAACCTTACATTGGAAAGATATCCAACTACATGGCATCTGTGTATGTGTGCATGTAATTTGAAGACTTCTGTGATGTACAGTTCACCAAAAGCCATTTTCCACATTGGAAACAATGAGGACGCAAAGTATTGGCTTGTGCTACCCAGTCTTGATGCTGTTATGCTGTCTTGGGGTTTTGGTCAACCTTGAAAACAAATTTCATTGCCACTGTATGAAAAAAAAAAAGTAAACTACCATATTGTTAACATTCTCCAGCTGGCTATCTGTTCCCTACATGGAACCGCAAAGTGACATCTAAGTTGTGATTTATTTTTATAAATTAAGAGCAGGCCCATTATGCCAGCCCTATAAGACTCTGGGTGTTTGCAACGGCCAATTACTGTGGAAACTGCTTTAACAGATAAATGTTTGGATACGGATCTGGAATAAACTCCTCCATTTTTTTAAAAATTCATGCAAAATATCATTAGACCAAGACGTTGCAACCACTTCATCTGTTTGTTGCTAAATCTATATCCTTCCCTGGAATTCTTCACTGCAGATCTACAAAAATGAAAAACTTCTGTTCTCCCACTTAACCTATAGCAAGCAGCCTTTAAAAAGAACTTTTCTCATCTGTTACATTCCAACCATATTTAGCTGTTTTTATCAGAACTGTGTGGTAGGGAAATGATCTGTGGGGGTTTTGTAACACTGAAATATGAGGATATGCAAGTACTGCTTTGAATCCAATATAATCCTGCACATGAACTTGTCCCATTGAAAACAAGTTCATAAAAGCATACCTGTACACACCCTTCCTGAATTCAATTCTAAATGCCTGTTACTGTAATCCTGCTTGCTGTGGCAAATCTTGCTTCTTCAAGGAGAATCATAGCATAACAAGAACCCAGTATCTTGCCATTCTGTACTATTCCCTTCAATCTTTCCAAACAGTGTGAATGGAACAAATAAGAAAATGCATAGATGGCACATAAATTAAACCAGTACATTTTAATACTTAACAATGAATACAGAACTACATATGCGCATAATTTTACACAAACTGAAAGGGAGACTGAAGTACTAGACTGACTATTTCATAATTTAAGTTTTAAAAGCAATACTTGCTTTATGTGGATTGAAATGAAGTAAGAGACATGATATTTGGTCTATTATCATGTGACATTGAAGCCCACATGCAACATGTTATCAGACTAAGTTACTAATTCTCTTTTCAGTGTTCAGTATTTTTATTAGATCTATCTAGGTTTACTTTAATATTATTACACACACACACACGAATTTATTTTATCCCATTTACAATTACAGCTTTTGTGCTTTTCTTGCTGTAATCACAAACTTCCCAAGCAATGAGGTTCCCAGTCAATGTGCTATTTATCACATCATCTGTATTCATGTTTCTTATTTCTAGTTGCAAAGAAAAAAGCTTCTTGCTATGGCAATATTGGCTCCAGAGCTCCTAACTTCATCCATCCAGCACGAAATGTTCCAATATGTCAAGGAGCCTCTAACTGTTGCTTAAATTCATTCTATTTATAGTGACGTTAACACAGTCCACTTTCCCATAGGTTTATATCTTAAGCTTGATGACTGGTGTGGATTTTCTTGTAGCTAACAAAGGTTGGACTCATGCTCCATCCGTCCCCTGAGTGAAGAACTAATAGGGTCTCTTTCTGCTGTCCAACAGCTCATTTTTACAAAATGTTTCAGGACTTGGCATTTTTGAGATCTCTGGTCCTCTGAAAAATATGGTTGAGATTTAATCTTTGGTTTAAAAGACGTGTATTTGGAGCGGAAGGGGAAAGGGCAGAAAGGAAAAGCAGATGCACAAAGAGAGACATAGAGTCACAGACATGCAGGACACAGAGGAAAAATTATGTGTGGAGAACCCCAAAATCTGAGCAGAGCCAATGGTGCACCCTGATCCAGCTACTCCCAGGGCTGTTGCAGGGGACAATCAGACCCATTGTCTGGATGTGAGACCCACCAGATGAGTCAATGGGAGATGTTGTCCCTGGTCACCTTACGGACTGAGGGGATTAGAAGGGTATGGGACTCATCATGGGATGTCGGGAAAAACATTTTTGGAATGGGGAGAAATCAAGGTCTGGGAAAAGAAGGGATCAGGGTGGTTTGGGATCTTTGGTAACTAGTGTGGGAAAACAGATAGAAAAGATTATAAAAGCAGCTGTCACGTGTAAACAGGTTGCCAGTCAGTACACTTGTCTGGCCGTGCCCTATTCCTGGTCACCACACTCTGTCTCGTCTTCTTAGTAAAGCCCATTCCTGACTGTTTTCCTGAGTAAGGGGCTCTCTACTCTCTGTCCATGTGTGCATATGGAGGCCTAAGTGCCAGCCACAGGAAAGAAGACTGCAAGACAAAAGGTCCCATTTGTCTCTGGTGCTGGTAACTGGAGAAAATGGAGAGTGTACCTATTTTGTGGGTGTGTATGTCAGGCCAAGTATTGGAGTGACCGTAAGTCTGGGCAGGATACTGAAGAGACCCCAGAGAGAGTCTGAAAGACTCCTGGGAAGGCCAGCTACTAGGTTTGGACAAGCTATCAGAGAGACATGTTGCGTGCGTGTGTGTGTGTGTGTATGTGTCTGTACATGACGCAGCTGGAAGACAAGGGGATCCAAGGGCGAGCTACTGGATACACAGATTGTCTGAGGCCAGTTACTGGAGCGATCCGCAGTGTGCCTGCGCGCACACGCGCGTGTGTGTGTGTGTAAGTCTGAGTACCAACAGCTGGAGTGAGGCTGCAGGTCTTAGGGCTTTGCTTGCCCAGGTGCTAATAAGTTGGAAAACCTGGGGATCCAGGGGCCAGCTACGGGATAGACTAGGTGTCTAGGACCAGCTACCATAGGGATACACATATATATTTTCCACTAATGGGTTTTCATCCTGATCAGCTAGAGAGGGGAACAGGATCATAGAATCATAGAATCATTTATGTTGGAAAAGATCTTTAAGATCATCAAGTCCAACCATTAACCAAACACTACCAAGTCCACCACTAAACCATGTCCCTAAGCACCACATCTATACGTCTTTTAAATACTTCCAGGGATGGTGACTCAACCGCTTCCCTGGGCAGCCTGTTCCAGTGCTTGACAACCCTTTCAGTAAAGAAATTTTTCCTAATATCCAACCTAACCCCCCCTGGCACAACTTGAGGCCATTTCCTCTCGTCCTATCACTTGTTACTTGGGAAAAGAGACCGACACTCCCTCGCTACAACCTCCTTTCAGATAGTTGTAGAGAGTGATGAGGTCTCCCCTCAGCCTGCTCTTCTCCAGGCTAAACAGTCCCAGTTCCCTCAGCTGCTACTCATAAGACTTGATGTCTAGACTCTTCACCAGCTTCGTTGCCCTTCTCTGGACACACTCCAGCACCTCAGCGTCCTTCTTGCAGTGAAAGGCCCAAAACTGAACACAGTATTCGAAGTGCGGCCTCCCCAGTGCCGAGTACAGGGGCACAATCACTTCCCTACTCCTGCTGGCCACACTATTTCTGATACAGGCCAGGATGCTACTGGTCTTCTTGGCCACCTGGGCACATTGCTGGCTCATATTCAGCCAGCTGTCACACCAACACCCCCAGGTCCTTTACCACCGGGCAGCTTTCCAGACGCTCTTCCCCAAGCCTGTAGCGTTGCCTGGGGTTGTTGTGGCCGAAGTGCAGGACCTGGCACTTGGCCTTGTTGAACCTCATACAGTTGGCCTCAGCCCATCGATCCAGTCTGTCCAGGTCCCTCTGCAGAGCCTTCCTACCCTCGAGCAGATCAACACTCCTGCCCACCTTGGTGTTGTCTGCAAACTTACTGAGGATGCACTTGATCCCCTCATCCAGATCATTGATAAAGATATTGAACAGAACTGGCCCCAATACTGAGCCCTGGGGAACACCACTTGTGACTGGTTGCCAATTGGATTTAAATCCATTCACCACAACTCTTTGGGCCTGGCCATCCAGACAGTTTTTTACCCAGTGAAGACTACGCCCATCCAAGCCATGAGCAGCCAGTTTCTCCAGGAGAATGCTATGAGAAACACTGTTAAAGGCTTTATTAAAGTCCAGGTAGACAGCAGCCACAGCCCTTCCTTCATCCACTAAGAGGGTCGCCTTGTCATAGGAGGAGATCAGGTGAGTCAAGCAGGACCTGCCTTTCATAAAGCCATGCTGACTGGGCCTGATCCCCTGGTTGTCCTGTACATGCCATGTGATGGCACTCAAGGTGATCTCCTCTGTAACCTTCCCTGGTGCCAAGGTCAGACTGACAGGCCTGTAGTTCCCCAGATTGGCAAGTCTCCCCTGTTAACCAGGACTGCTTCTCCGCCAGCTCCCTCGGCACCTTTGGGTGGATCCCATCTGGCCCCATAGACTGGTGTGTGTCTAAGTGGTGTAGGTCACTAACCATTTCCCCTTGGATTATGGGGGTTTCCTTCTACTCCCCGTTCCTTTCTTCCAGCTCAGCGGGCTGGGTACCCCAAGAACAACTGGTCTTACTGTTAAAGACTGAGGCAAAGAAGGCATTAAGTACCTCAGCCTTTTCCTCATCCTTTGTCGCTATATTTCCCTCTGCATCCAATAAAAGATGGAGATTGTCCTTGGCCCTGCTTTTGTTGTTAATATATTTATAGAAACATTTTTTATTGTCTTTTACTGCCATAGTCAGATTAAGTTCTAGCTGGGCTTTGGCCCTTTTAATTTTCTCCCTGCATAACCTCAGGACATCTTTGTAGTCCTCCTGAGTTGCCTGCCCCTTCTTCCAAAGGTCATAAACTCTCTTTTTTTCCCTGAGTTCTGGCCAAAGCTCTCTGTTCAGCCAGGCCTGTCTTCTTCCCCGCCAGCTCATCTTTTGGCACATGGGGATGGCCTGCTCCTGCGCCTTTAAGACTTCCTTCTTGAAGAATGTCCAGCCTTCCTGGAGTCCTTTGCCCTTCAGGACTCCCTCTCAAGGGGCTCTGTCAACCAGGCCAAAGTCTGCCCTCCAGAAGTCCAAGGTGGCAATTCTGCTGACCCCCCTCCTTACTTCTCCAAGAATCGAAAACTCTATAATTTCATGATCGCTGTGTTCAAGACAGCCTCCAACCACCACATCACCCACAAGTCCTTCTCTGTTCACAAACAACAGGTCCAGTGGGGCACCTTCCCTAGCTGGCTCACTCACCAGCTATGTCAGGAAGTTATGTTCCACACGCCAGGAACCTCCTCGACTATTTCCTCTCCGCTTGTATTGTATTTCCAGCAGACATCTGGTAAATTGATGAGTTGATAAGGCCATTGATTTGCACTTGCATGGAAATTGTCTGTGTTGATCTGTGTGGCCAGCCATCAGTATATATGTATATGTGTGTATGTGCATGTATATGTACATTATGTATATGTATGCATATGTGCCTAATGAGAATACATGCTCAGCCTTATGACTGGCAGGACCAGATTCAGGAACTCCTAACACATATTATTGCATTTCATTTCCTCAGGAAATTAGGCTATCAAAAATGATAATATAGCTTCTTAGAGCATTAACAAAATGTGTTAGTGTCCATTTTTTTCTCCTCATCTTTGTTTTCCCTTGGAAACAATGGACCTATAATCTTTGTGTGCCTTTTCTCCTTCTTCCTGGAAATGATTCGACAGATGCTTCAGCCGCTATCACCAAGATTTCTTTGCGGGCAACTCCTTTCCCATGAGAAAGCATCTTTCCAGACTCAGTACTTATTACAGGATAACTCCTGGCATGTGCCAGTATCCTAGGTGAGTAGCTGGCACCCCCTTGCTTGATAATTTTGGTTTTCTTTTCCTATTGGCTACTCAAACTCTAGGGTCTTTCTCCTCTTGACCATATGCACACTCAGAGTTGATACACAGCAGAACTGGCAAGTAGAAGTTAAACAAACACTGTTTCGCCATGAATGTGGCACTGGAGCTACTGGAAAATAGCAGTGGCATACTACGATATTTTTAGGTGCTGCTATTGGTGCTCTTGGTCTGAATTTGTGATTACCAGGCTGACTGAGGGATCTTTTCCCTCTTTTGTTTCACAGCAGTCATCTATGGAAAGGTCTAAATGGGAAACACTTGAATACAAGAGAGAAGGAGCTGGCTGTTAACATCTGATCTGACTCCTCAGGTGTTTCTTCACTCAACTCCCCACCTTTTCTCATCATTAGCTATGAGCTTTTTGGAGACACTGAATCTATAGAAATGTTGGCCCAACAGCCCAGTCCTCTGTTATTGGAAGCAACTGTGTTACATGTAATACTCTACATAAATTGACCATAGTCCAGCTCAAAAATAATTCTCTTTTCATAGCTACTTTTCTTTACTGGAAACAGGGTTAAAAATTTAAGTGCTTGAATGGTTAAAAATATACTTTAATAATGTAGCTTCAGTGTCCTCAGTGCCTCTTAAAATTCATTTATTCTTCTGTCCCTTTGCTCAGATACCTCTTCTTCCCCTACAGGCCTTCTAGCTCCTTTTGTATTTCTAGCCAGTAATTACAATCCCTCTCTGTCTTTGTTTTACTGGGCGAGACAAACAGTTCTCTTATTCTTCTCTGCTATTTCTTCTCTGAAGGGCTTGCTATCCCTGATACTCTCTAGTATCTCCCCACTGCGACTTATCCAGATGCAGTTCACCTTTCCTGGTTATTTAAGCTTACCCCTCCAAGAGAAATTTAAAGCTCCTTCCTCCAAAGGTGCACACCAAGTAGTACCTGAGCAAGAACGTAGAAATGGTTCACAGTTACGACTCTCATGATGCTGAATAATTCCACCTCATCATTAACTCAAAAAGTTTGGATGATTCTTGATTCTGTGGCTATAACATACATGTTCACCCAGCAAACTACTGAAATTGACTTAGATTTAATGTCTTCCTTTTAATGTTCCCATTGCCTCTAGGGCTAATTATAAAGGAACATACTGGATAATTAAAATGCTTCAATTTTTTGAAGATATACTTCTGTTAAAAAGGATAAAAGTGTATTTCTTTAAATGAAAGTATTTTAACATTTGAAATATGGAAGTTTATGAATTGATGTCTTTTTATTAAAAAGTACAAGATGGTAGAAACTCATAAACCTCCCTGTCTTGAATATAAAGTATGCGAATGCATATAAGTCATCACAAATTAAAACTACAGAACATCAAACAAGGTAAATCATGCTAATTAACAGTTATGATAGCAAAAACTCTATCATCTTGTTTATTTGTTTTATTGATTTATGGAGTAGCTATATCTGCTAGAGGCTTGTGATGTGAGAGAACAGCACAGTCCAGAGGTCCTTTTCACAGAAATAGTTCCAAAGGACATTCCAGAACTGCGGGCTGTAAACAGATAAAAATGAAATTAAAAAGTATTACCAAAAATATTAGCACGACAAAATTCAAATAAATAAATATGCCATATTTAGAGTGGACAAAACACAAGACAGAACACAGAGTCCAGACATGACAGAGATCTTACAAAGCACGAAACTAGAAAAGGACAGGAATTAGTGGTGTAGGAGGTTGGATTTCTCTTTATTTCCCCCTCCTGGGGTCTGTAGTTTTTACTTTATTTAGAACTATTGTTTAAAAGAAATGGTTGAAACTGTGAGATGATAAGTCTGGAGATAGAAATATTGAGGAGACACCCAAAAATGATACTTACAGTCTGGAAATGACGAAGGTTAAGGCAAAGGAACTCCCTACAAAGTACCTAATCGAAGTGCAGGTCTGAGCTCACGCATTGAGGATGGAGGAAGCAAGAAAGAGTGAGCAGAATATTTTAGAGTAACTGTGATACTGTAACAAGCATAGTGCCAGTGGCAGCGCCTTCCATCTTCCATGTGCAGTAGGAGTGGGGACTTCTCTGATGCAGAATCCACAGAAGTGGTGCTCATAGTCTGGGCAGCTCTTGCTCCAACATCTAAAGGTGGATGCAGAGTAACTTGCCTTGGACAGTCCCAGAGCATACCTTGCATCTTCACCAAACCCAGAAAATTATAATTGAGACAAAGTGGATCCACTCCATCTCCCATTTAGGTACTATGACTAGAAGAAGACTGTTTATGTGTAAGCCTTTAGGCATCAAGCTATATTCTTAAATACACCTCTGCAGCTGTTTTAAATTCAGGTGTCTTTAGGCACCACAAGGATATGTGCTTTAATATATGTCACACAGTAGGTAAGCAGTACAATCAGGAACAGACCCCAGATTTGCTGGTAGGACCACACAGAACTAAACTCAGGATGGATGGCTGAAATATCAGGCACCAAACAATGAAATAAGAAGATCAAATGTGCTTTTCTGAATGCTTTGGGAAATAAAATGTTTGGTTTTTTTTTTCCAGCACTCCAAACCCTTTTGTTTTCAGTGCTTGATGATATTTGGTTTCAGTTTGCAGTTTTGCTATTGTTCTTTTAAATGAAGTAAAGAAATATACACTAAATAAAATCGGGACTGTACTTGACCTCTAACATTTCATGAAAGGGCTTGTTATGTTTACCACATTTAAATGAAAAACAACTTTGACTGGAGCAGCAAAAGAAAAGACTAGAAAGAACAAGGCAGTTGGATGTTAGAAAGTTTTCCTAACGGCAAACTCTTTCCAAGGTAGGCCTAGATTATGGGACCAAACATTTAAGCAGACACTTAGCAGAGATCTACATTCACTGGAAACTGAGTGGTTTACAGCCATGATATGTCTCTGAGGCAAGCGTCCTGGGCTGTTCTTATTCTTCTCCTTCCCTATTTTCTCAAGCACATCTTGACTACTGTGTCAACCTATCTGCCTATCTACTACTAACATAACTACATAGTTAACTATTCCACTTTCAAATACTCAGAAGGAACAGTCCATGATGCTATATATACCAGCCTTGAAGATAGAAGCCAAAGCTAAAAAATAATGGAGGTTGGAAAAAGGCAACACTCCGGAGCATGTAGAATTGGGACTTTGCTTCCATTTCTACAAAGAAGAGGAGTCTCAAGCAAAACACCAACATGTAGGTTTTGAATGCACCAGAGCAAAATTGTGTTTGGCTCAAAGGCATTATTTTACAGTTTCTGCTTGTGGGGATTCCATCCCTACAAGCTTTACTTGGTGTTTCACTGTAGATTAATAAACCCCAAAAGTCTACAAAAGAAAGAAATAGTTCAAACCACAGTGCTTCATCTGCCTTCACAAACCTTCTAGAGAATGGTCAGCCTCAGGGTAGAACTACACACTGCTCAAGTTTTGTTGAACCGAGGCCCTTGTTCATTCAACACAAAGTGTAATGTAATGATATGACTTAGCTTAAACTGCTTATCTGAGTATTTAGCATAGGAAATATGCTGGAAATATGGAGGAAAGCTCCAAATCAGGTGAATTTTATGATCATTTTATGAACGGTGTGGAAAAAAATCCAATGGAGCAGCTGTGTAGGCTTGGAACTCCAAACTGGTCCAGTAGCTTGTGTGCTGCTAGTTCAGTTGATTGATTGGTAGGACTGAGCATGTATGTGGTAGCAATGACTTTCATTACTAAGGTCAAAGCTAAGGCAATGACAAGTCTACCCAGTTCCCTGTGGCAAGATTCCAGACAGCAAACATAATGGTGAGAAATAATGCTGTATTTCTATGTGACAGTTGTGGGAGGCCCTTAGAGTCTTTGTGTGAGGCGGATTTTCTACTTAGTGCTGTCACTGAGACATTGCAGCACTTGAAACAAAAAGTCCTATAATTTTAATTCTAATTCACATCCTCAGACTTACGTAATAACTTCGATCCCATAAGATCCTTACAGTCTTTACAAGCGGAGCAAGATCATACTTGGAAAGAAGTGTGCAAATCTTCTTGCGATTTTTTTTGGACAAATGTAGTGTTTTGCATATTGTGTTTTATGGTTCTCTTATAATTGTTCAATGAACGTGTTGAGAATTTTTTTAATCATCTACTTACCAGCAATTCTCTATTTAAAACTGTGTCTAAGTGTTTGATGTTATCTTTTTTTCTGTTATGCAACAGGGCACTTAATTTGCCTGGTTGGACAATGAAAACATTTTTAAGCAGGAAAAGAGATAAATTTCAAAAGAACAATATAAATACCCACCTGACATATATCAGAACAACTATATATTTGTTTGTTTCTTTCTCTCTAAGAACAAACGATTGCTCCTACAACGGTTAATCGAAATATAATTTTTTAAATATCCTGCAGTGTTTGCCCAGCTGTAGGTACAAACATTATCCCCAACTTATAAGTGACAACTGATAGTCGTCTTTCACTGAGTAGCTCTCAGTTCCTAAAATTAATACCCAGCAATTTGCAGAAATATAATACTCCATAGTATTGAAAATGCAGAATATTCTAAGCAAATAGGATGTAATTAAACTACCCTGAAATCTTAAATCTCTTTACCAGCTCCAGCCTTATGAAAGCTGGCAGTAGATTTTTAGTGATCATAACTGATCAGTGACTCTATCACCTCATCAGAGAATTGCTGCTGAGCTTTCTCGGCCTCACGTGTGGAATGACTCCGAGAAAAAGTCCCCACCATCTCCCCTTAGTCTCCACCATCTCTTCTGAGGTCATTTGCTGTTTACCTTGTGACAGTCCCTGGGCATGAATCACAAATCTCGATACTCTCTAGAGCTTCAGTTGTTTTTCTCACTGGAGTGGCATTTTAGTGGTTAAAACGGCTTCATTTTTCTCTTCCACGTGCCCATCGTGTCAGTACACAGACTAGGCGCCATCAGAGTAAAATGCACTTAGTTCCCAACAAACCAAATATTGTCGATGAGCATAGGTGCTTGAGCAGAGGTAATGAAATGTTTGTTATTTGAAATGCGCTCTGATTATCTAATACTTCTACATCTCTGTTATGGCTTTTGATCTAATCTAGCCAAAAAAAGTATCTGTTTCATAAAGGCATTTGCAATGATTTTGAAAACTAAGGTGGCTCCCAATCTGCCTGGCATATCTGTAATATTTTCCAGTTTTGCATTTTGGAAACCTTTGAAATGAAGCAAAAATTCCTCCAAATACTGTTTACGTGCAACAGTATAATTGCATTGTATATATGCAATTATAATATATATGTGTAATATATGTGTGACAAACCCTCCTGGACCACAAAGAAATATGTTGATCAGGCTTAGATTTTCCTCATTTAGACTTTCTGCTCTTACATTCTCTTTGCTGCCTCTATTTCCCACTTGCTGTACCACATCACAAGCTTTGATGTCCATAGCTGGAAAGGATTTAGGCACTACTTACTGAATTTCAGATTGATTCACACCATCAGTTTCAGTGGAATTACACTGAGAATTTCTTTGACCCGTTAGTTTTAAATAGTGCTTTTGTAGGAATTGTGCAGCTGGGGAAATACGTCTGTGTCCAATTAGGAATTCCACTTGGGTTGGGGAAGATTGTTTTAGATGTTGCAATTACTGTGAATTAAATCATTCGTTGGGCAGCATGAAACTGGCAGGTCTCAAAGTCCTGTGTCTGAAATGGTGCCCCATGAACCTCAAGTTATGCTGGTGTGACAGTGGGTACTGCCACCAGTTATGCTGACGGTTGCTGTCCATCCTTGCCCACTCATCCACAGAAGGAGCTGGGGAAAACAAACTGCTGCAGTATGGGGAGAAAAATGACATTGCAATAGGCTTTAAAAATGGCATATGTTCTTCAGCTACAAGTACTGAACTGTTACCAAATGCTGGAGCGTGAACAGAAAAGGGAACTTTGCCTTTTGTCTTGAAGATACTGATCAAAATCCACGGGCTGTTAGGAGTTGTGAGAATTGCAAAGGAGGGCAGAAATGCTCTTAAAGTTTTGCTTTATCCCCCTACACTCTATTTGTAACTCTCTTCAGGGATTCTAGGAATGGTATGGTATACCTGTGTGAAGCTATGTAGATGTGATCCTCCATTTAAGAAATCCTTATCTTCATTATTTTAGCTGGCACACAATCCTTAAAGAAAGTAACTGGAAAAAAACAGTCAATTCGCCTAGTGGACTACAGTTAGAGGGAATTATCTGAGTAACCAATTTGGCAAGCCTAGGTCACTGGGTCTTCCTGAAGGGCAACTAGGGCATAGATGTCTCAAATACAGGAGTGGTATCAGAGACAGGAACTATATTGGTAAGTTTGATATGATGGTCATTAGCTAGCTCCAGGGAACTTATTAGATCAGTAGGCTTCTGGATCCTGTCCAAAAGAGAGTAAGAGTGACTGACACTTGGCAAGTTTTGCCATTTTCAGATAGATACTGGAGATCCATTTTCTGACTAAAAAAAAGAAACAAAACAACTGGGCGGTGGCAGTAACATATTGCAGGGCCACCTCCCTGCTCCCAGTGATTTTTCAGCAAACCGCAGTCCCCACCCATCACAACTTACTTCACAGTCTCACAGAATGTTTGCTACAGCTTCTACCTAAAGTATTTACACCTTTCTGCCAGATCTTTTTTGTCTTCACATACACACTACAGGGCAAGGAAGCTGTGGCAGAATCTTTATCCTATATGTATCTGTCCTTAGATTCCTACCTCAGAGCCAATGATAGGAGCATCGGTAAAGCTTGCCAAGCTTTTTTGTGAGTAACTCCCAGATATCAAGTCAAGTGAGATTGCTGATGAGTGACTTGCAAAATCCTAATCTGGTCTCTGACACTAACACCCTGTGTGGCTTTAGACAAGTCTCAACACCTTTCTGCTGGTGCCTTCCCATGGCTAAAGTGTTTATTTGTCTGTTACGCCAGGTTTTTAGGGAGAATTCATTATTCAGCACATTCACAGAACATAGTGGTTTCCTTTCTGACACAGGGAGCTGGAATAAATCAGGCCACCAGAAGTGAGAGCGTTTGAATAGAAATGATTATTTGTTGCCTCATTGCGAAAACTATTCACTCTATCTTCCTGTGAGCTAATCTGAGCTACTTAAGGTCCTAATCCTTTTGTCTAAATTCATGTTATAATGAATGGTGGTGTAGTTACCTTTATGGACTAATGAACCATGCTCAATTAATCATTTCTATTAGGATTATCAAATGGAGTTAAACTCCTAATATTGATGAAAAACTTAGACACCTGCCATCATTAGGCGATTTTAGAAATCTTGGAAAATGAAGGGACTTTATGTCTAGGATCATTTTAGATTTTATATCATATCAAATACTACAGAAACAAATCAATGCAATGCAAACGAGAAAAAATTGTCAGCAGAAGCACAATATAAGAAGCTGTTGCTGAGCACAGGTTAATCATTTAAAAGTAAAATTTTCACTTGGAAAAAATAGGATAATAATTGGGGGTATCATCTGGGCTGTAAAACCTATCTCACAGCTGTCACAGGTGATAGGCTTTTAGTTTAGTGGGAATGAAAGAACATAGCACCCTAAACATCCATCACCAAGCGCTACTCATCTCATATCGCAGAGCACTCTGTTACCTTACAACAAGCACAGCCCAAACTCCCAAAGTATGACTTACCACAAGGCGATCAAAGATATCACCAGTTCCTTAATTCTTGTAATAACGGAGAATTTGTGAGATGAAACTGCCCAGATGTAGCATAAGAACCATGAATAAGATGTGTATTTATGCACAAAAAATATTAAATCATGAAACCTATCACTTATAACAGAAACATTGGCTGGCCTAGGAATGAAAGCTGTTCACATGGACTACATCAGGCTTGTGTGCTAGAATGCACCATGTTTGAAGCACTAGAAGGGACAAGGCAGATGTTGACCACATATGCAACAGCAAAAAGCAACACTTGCAAGGAGCAACATTGGAAATTCTGAAACCAGTAAAAATGACTGTAAAAAAAATCAGAAAATCATGATGCAGCAAACAGAAAGAATAAGGGATACACAGGCAATAAACTGTAAACTATATAAACTCATGAATATACAAGCTAATTTACAGGAATTTATAGGAATTTATATGGCCAGACACTGGGACCTTTTTGTCTCTATACTGTCATTACAGCTTCAGGACTAACTGTGTAATATGAAGGAACAAGAATGTCCAGAACAAAAGTGACACTAGGCTTGGAGGACCTCTTTAAGGATAGCAGAGAATGGAAGGTGTGACATTAATGCTGTTACGAGGGCATCTCATGAGGAAAGGAAATTACTCCCTGTTTCCAAAAATAGTCTAGAAACACATTTCACCTCTAAGAAAGAAAAGGCAAAGCTAGGCATTAATAAAATGGCTATTATAAACGGAGTAAGTGGGTAAAGGAATTGATTCCCTTTTGAATCCTTTATTCTGCAGCAGTTCAAAACCAGACATATGAAGATATTAGGATGATTAAAGGAAGAGATATTGAGTAGTCTTGCAATGTGGCAGGATTCAGACTGTTTTACTGAAGAGGGCTTTGGGTTTTTTTAGGACTACCTCTGACAGCTTTTTCTAGCTGTGATGCCCTAAGGCACAGTCCTTCGGACAGACACGAATCAATTTTATGTCCACATTTCTGTAGGAACAATTAAGCACCCTCACAGCTGACAGATGAGGGAAAAGATCTGCCTACAGTAGAAAATGGCTATTCATTTTCTGCAGCTCTTTGCAAGTGGTAATTAAATTGCGCAGCATAGAATTAAAATTCATAGAATCACAGAAACTGGAGATAGAAAAGAGCTGCTAAGGTCATTTTTGTCCATGCCCTTCCTTCTGCCAAGTGCTTTGTCCAGCACTTTGAAGCCAATTTGAAATGCTCTCTACTTACCTAGCGCTTTTAAGAGACCTGCATTTGATTTATGCGCAGTAGAAAATTATACCTTTTCTCTAGAGATGGACAATCTGCCTCATTCAAACAGTTGTGTAATCAATTTCATTTACCAATTACAGCTCTTCGTTAACACGCAGCCACCAGGGCACTTGGGAAAGCAGAAAGTTAATGAGATTGAGGATGGGATCAGGAGGGTCTCTTGAATCCCTTGTTTTCCCCTGACAGTCTAGTAAATCTTCAGTTAGCTGAGTGTTTCTGAAGGAGGAAGCAGGTTTAGAGGATTCATCTGAGGGGTATCACCACTCATCCAGCTGCAGATTAGACGGGTCTGCTGCTTCACAGGGGCAGATGAGGTTTGGCAGGGCAGAGAGGAATGAACTGGTGAATCAGACTTGCTGGAAGTTGCTGGGTGTTCACTGGGAAGTGCAGAGCACCTCACAACAGTGGGAACTGAGGTGGATATCAGTCCTCAGTTTCAGAGTGGAGTAAATGCTGTCTGAAAAAGAAACTTTCCTTTAACATGACGGAAGATGTGAATTTCACATCTCCCTGGAAATTATCCTGTTTCTAGCCTAAGCCTGCAAAGCCTAAAGTGACTTTGCTCTTGCATAAGCTCCTCCCATACCCCCGAGACTTGAGTCTTAAACAGTCTGTCTGAGGCCCCCATCACCCCTTCCAGGGCTTTTCAAAATGTTTCTCCCCAGGGACTGGAGAGTGTCTGGTCCAAAAACCTAAATGTTTATTGAGCTTTTTTTCAAATAGATATAAATCTTCTGTTCAAGACACAAGCCATAAATATAAAGCTAGGCTTTCCCTAGGGATAAATTGCAATAGCCTACAGCTGAATTTCTTTGAAATAACTGGCACTGCCTGCAGTCAGAAATAGGACATTGAACTAGGAGGGATACAAATGTGATCTGATACAGACTTCCTAGGCCTGGCCAACACCCCCCCACCGATATGGTTTGTCTTGAATTTGGCTCACCAGTTAGTTGCTTGACAAGGGTCCTGCTGTTCAAGTGATTGTCCCAAGCCTAATCCTTATATGGCCTAAATTGATGTTTCTGGTGACACACGTCAGGGACAATCCCGTGCAGCACCAGGGTCTTGTCTCCACCTCCTGCTGAGTGCCCCGCAGAAACCCCTAAACCGCCTCTGACTAGTGGGCATCCAGAGCTGGAGCAAGTTAGCTGTGTCAGCAGGGCAGCTCCCGGCTGCAATAAACCCTGTGGCGATACGAGTGCCACGGGTATGGCACTGCGCGGCACGGTTGCTGGTACACTGCTCGCAGGACTGAGCTAGCCTCCCCTCCCAGCAGTGTCTGGTGACATCTGCACGAGGCAGCACGCTCGGAGCCAGCGCTGGTATTTCTGTGCATCTCCGGTGCACCAGCAAGACTTCCAAAGTGGCTGATGGGATGTTGCATTTGCTTTCAGCAGGATGAACATTTCACATCATCCCTCAGGTGCTTTAAAAATTCTCTTCAGACAAGTTGGAAATCCAGCATGTTGGCAGTCCCATTTTCAATGCGCTTTCTATTGGGTCCAAATGGCCCAAACATGGATTCATTCTGTTTCTACTTCTTTTTCAGAATATGCATTCTTACTAGTATGAGAACTGACATTACTCCAAAAAAAGGGTGCACGGCTGAATAAATACACATTTCAGGGGTGACCTAACTATAAATGTGGTTGCACTGTATAAATGAAAAACCAAGCATAATGACTCTGAAGATGATGATGCAGCAAACTGATTCTTATAAACCTGAGCATTCTTCTCTTCTTTTCTTTTCTTTTAAATAACGTCAGCAACAACACAGGAAATCAAAAAAACAGTTTGATGAAGCAAACAATTTCAGTTCAACACTCAGCATTTTTTTACATATCATACATAATCTCTGGTATCTTAGTAGAATTTCCATCTTAAATTTACACACTCTCGCTTATGTTGGTTCAAGACTATTTAAAAATGTGAGAGAATAAAAATTTTACTGTGGGTATATGGTAATGGCTCCCTAACTAGAAAAATCCATGTAAATTCCAAAAGGAAATTTCAATGAAAACAGATAAAATTGCTGCCAAAGATGCTTGTATGAAAGTGTTTTTTCTGTTCAGATCTCAGAACACACACAGAAGTCTTCTGAGGCAGAAATAAATCCATTTCTATAGGAGCACCTCAAACTCCACCAGAACCACACCCATTTTTCTGAATTGCAGCAGGCCCTCAAATAAATATGATTTCTATCAGCCTTCTGAATCATCATACAAAGCCCACATTCACTCCTGGGTCTTAGGGTTGCTTTGGCTCTAGAGAAGCTGGAAGTAAAGGCATCTGTGTAGGGGTCTGAATGCCTTGAGATCAATGGCAGGTGTGAACATCTTCTTGCATTAAATATAATTCTCACCTTAATGGGTTTGATCCAAATCTGAGTCCTTCCCAGCTTTGCTCATAACAATACTGCAGAAACAGTGCACTTTTTAAGGCAGTATAAGTGTCCTCCGTGCCTGGCCTATAGCTTTTAAATGGTTTTAAATTTTATTCAACCTGAAAAGAAAATAATGTCCTATGAGTAATTGCAAGAGTTTTTGTCTTTAGTTACTATGAAAAGTATGTCAGCTGTAGTACATGCCATTGCAGAAAGTGTGAGGATGATCACTGCCTTTATACTGACCACCTGCTTGGTCTTTATTTGGTGTCTAAGAATGTCACTGTGTCACTCTCTGCTTCCGACGTAAGGGGAAGAACAGTTTGGGAAACCTCCAGCTCTCTGTTGTTCTCAGATTTTCTGTCAATTTTAAATGAAATTCCTCTGTGGCATTCTCTGTGGCATTCTCTTTCTGACTTGAAAGAGGATTATTTGGCATGCAGAAATGTTTGTTTCGTGCTTGAAGTCTAGCCAGACTCAGCTTAAGGGCTGACTTGGATATTTTAGAAGGATTTATTGGACACATTTTTTTTTTCTTTCAAAGAAATGATTATACATTTATTCCATGGTTTAGAGAATGTAGTCCAAATTTCAAAATCGGGTACGCAAGGGCAGGTACCTTGGTCCTTCATGAGAACAGTCTCATGCAGACAGGGAGCAAGCGAGGCTGTGAGTACAAGAGCAGCTCTGAGAGAGGAGCGTGGTGAAAACAGCACCACCCTGATGTTTGCTGCGAGGACTGTGACTCAGATGCATCTCTGAGTCACAGTTTCTCCCTCCCCTTCCTCTGGCCAGGGAAGGTACTGATGTTCTGCCGGTGCCTTGGAGATGTAAATGATAATATTCCCTCCGTGCTGCAGAAGCCAAAGAAACAAAAGATTCCTGCTCATCACTGTCCACGTGGACTTGCTCCAGGTAGTCTGATTAGGGATGAAAAGAAGCAGCATGACTAACATCAAACTGAGCGCTAGAATCAGAGACTAGTCAGTGCAGGTTCCCTCTGCAGTCAGGAGGACAGGTCCTTCCAGGGCATGATTCAAGGCAGGAGACTACACTAGAAGGTATGAGTTTGTGTGGGAGTGGATATGTCTTACAATGGACAGCGTGTCCATTAAAATGGACAGCCATGGCACATTCTGTCTAGTAGTGGTTGAATCTTGTATGTCAATAATGATTGAAATCTAAGGATTAGTAGAGGCAAGCAGCAACTCCTACATATTCAGACAAGATTTAATTGCTTAGAAGAACATCCTGATTAGAGTCAACAAATCAATATACAGCAATGTAGCTTAAATCTAAGATAAGGCACTGCCTACTGAAAGAAGTGGTTTCTGTTAGTACATTGGGAAATTCTCCCTTTTAATGAGATTTGGAAAATAATACCACATATTTTATCAATGTTGAGAATGCCTAGGAAGGCATGTAGTCCTTCCTTCTAGTCCTTCCCTAGCTTCCGCTGGTCTTCCCACTCCTAAGACCTCATATTTAAGTCTTCAGTCATCTCTTTCTTTGAATGAAGATGTGTATCTGTGTTCTTGATTGCTCTATCTGCAAAAACAAACTGCTTAGGTTCTTAATTACAATGTAAACATTGTTTTGTGTTGTTTTGTTTTCTAAAAAATAAGATACGATTCTTTCCTTCAGTTGTTTTTCTTTAGTTACAAAAGCACATCTTCGATGGTCACGTGTTTTACCATTTTTCCTGGTTTTCTGCACCTGGGATTCTGGTTTCATCGTGAGTCTTCCTCCACTTTCTGGAATACTTTTTTGAATTGTGGAGTTGTGGCGTGAGATCCTGCCCGTTCACCAGCCTGGCAGTATCATATATTAGTCTGGTAATCAACATAGTGTACAATTCAAATAGATATTGTTCAGCACTACTTAAAATAGCAAAAGTCCATTTATAGATGCCTCAGAATCAACGGGAGATGGATCTCTTCTGTGGCCTGACAGATTAGTAATCATAACCAATTCATTTCCTGAGATACTAGTTTTTAGTTCTTTGGCCACTAGCAGACCAAATTCCTTTCAGCAACTGAGTATAAAAACATAATGGATTACCCATCACCAAAGTTTTCCTGTCACACAATAATAACAACTCTTGAAATGAAATATTCTGACAGTGGTTAATGACAGCCTTACTGTGTGAAAAAATTACAGTATCTGAAGCTTCCCTTGGTTCACACAATTCTCACTCCTTTGCTGCTGCAATGCCACAAATGGCCTGGTCTTACTCAGGAAATATGAAAGTGAGATTCAGAATTATAAAATGAGACGGATTATGTGTATACACACACGTGTACACACACTTTTCTAGCAATTCTAAGATTTTATGTTTATTGCGAGCCACTCCTAATTGTCTCTGAGGAATTTTGTAGAGGCCAGCAGAAATAGTGAAAACTTGTAAAAAAATAAGAGAACAGGAACCAAGCCCAAGAATAAACCATATCTGATTTACTAGTCATTACAAACATAGCTGCTTAATGTTTCAGTTCAGAACCTTAGTGCTGTAGAGCTTCCCCCCAGATGTGGAAAACCCAAGTTGAATTTCATCATTTGCCCTACAGCATTTGACCTTTATCTGCAACTTCCCAGCAGAGTATCTTAATCATCCAGCTGTGTATAGCTTTTCAAGGACAAGGAAAAACACTCTTGGCAAAGCTGTGCCAGTTTATAGCAAAGAACTCACTGAGCTCAGAGAGATATATACATATGCAGAGTATGACTTCTTACTTTGTTTGTTAGTCAGTTTACTGATTATATTTTACGTTAGATAAAATGTGTAAGGAAAAACCTATCAGCTAGCAAGAGAACTGAGAGCTCTCCTTTCCCCGGCAACTCATAACCCATTGACAAGACTGAACTTTGCTTCTTCTCCTTTCCTTTAGAGCTATGAACCGGAGTGGAACAGCTACTGCAGGAGAGCCTTGGATGCCCTCTCACTTCCCAACAGTTAGTTTATAGACTGGTGATTAATGCATTCTCACAAAAAGTAGGAGATGGAGTTTGAACACTCTCAGGCAGGGGATACTGTATGCAAAGAGACACAAAATACCACTGTAACTGCATATGCATCCTCCAGCTGCCCTTTCACAGGAAAGAGTAGCCCGTCATCAGATTTGAATGAAAAGATTCTGTGTAAAGTCTTCAAGCCAGAGCAGCTGCACATTTGTACCTATTCTTCTTGAGAATGCTCAAGGGCTGTGAAGGAAAGCACCTTCTCCATCACTAATGTCAACTGTGCTTGGATGCGACTTACAGTTTACCCCTTTCCAGGACTTTTCCTTACACGCTAGTTTAGATGGCTTCCCACCCGAGTGAATTGGCTTTCCACCTGAGTGAAAATTAAGTGATCCCACATCACAGCACTGAAATCCTTTTAGATATATAGTCTAGAGAATCTAAGTGACCGAAAACTATTGTGGCTGCTATTTGCAAGAGTTAATGCACCTGCCTATGAGATCCTGCAGTGCTGAGCATGGTAGCCTCCAAGCTCTCTGTAAAGGCAAGCCACAATCTCTCTGTTTTAATTCCTCATCTTGAAAATCGACATACTGTGCAGAGATGTATAGAGAAGAAATACAAAAATGTAAAGCACTCAGATACTACAGTAACAAAAGTGGCTAAATAACAAAGATATTGATAAATATTTTCAATAGAGCTTAATAACTAATTCATATCACAGTTTACACAGCAAGGTTGGCCTCTCCTTCCATCTGCAAATTTTCTGCAAGCCACCAGAATTTTACTTGAATTCGTCAGAGATGTTCATCTTGAATCAAGGTGCGTGGATATGTTGCATTACTCTCTATACACAAAGATGACAATATGCTGTTTGGGTTTTTTCTGTAATAAACTGCTTTACAATGTTCAAGGCTATATTTAACGGATAAAGAAAGGGAAGAAAGAAAGAAAGTTTCCCCATGGAATATACTTTGGTTTAGACTTCTAAAAAGTTTGACTCCATTTACTGTTGTCCTTTCCATAATGAATTATATTGATTTTCCTCACTATAATTCTGTTAAATGATCCCTTCTTCTCTTAAAATATCCCTGTGATATAACAATTCTGCCATACCAAAAAGTATAATTTTCTGAAGAGGAAAAGATATATCGTCTCTCACTGCATTGATAGTTTTCCAGACTATGCAATTTCTCAAGAAAAACTAAGTTCATGTCAAAGTAACTGCAAAAATGTTGCACTGTTATTAAGTGCTACTTCCTCAGAACTGTCTCAAATTCCTCCAGTGGGAAGTAAACAGACATTTCTCATGATGACTCCCATTTTTTTTTTTTAAATAAACTTTAAACGTTTCAGATATCTCATAGCATTCAAATGCTGTGTGGATCTGCTGTCAAGGAACTGCAAGCGTTTCACCCTGCTTAGCATGAGGACACAGTCATTGATGTGTGCAGAGGAAGGGAACATGTTGAAACTTAGAAGAAAATATTCATTGCAACAAGCATGATTTCAGATTCCTGTTCCTTTAAAAATTTGCAGATTACTATGCACCCTTCTACTGCTGAATAAGACACACGAACCATTAAAGCCTTAGAGTTTGCAGGAAACAGCATTAGCAGTGTTAGAATGTCTAGAAAGCCTGTGCAACTTAGATAAAAAAGTTTGTAGGCTGTAGAAACTATTGTAGACTTTTTTTTTTTTGAATGGCAAAATAAAATATTTGCCAGTGTGCATTTGTGAAAGTAAATAGCTGAGAGTGCTGTCTTACAGCAAGTTTGCCTTTACTACCTTACTTCTTTGCCTTTTACACTCGACCTTCTGTAACATTTTACACTGCCAAAGTCTTGTTTTTTCCAGACTGCTTGAATTTGTGCTCCATATTTAAATGATTAGACCTGTTTACATGGGACTGGAGAGGACCTATGCTTGGACATAGCAACACAGTAAAACAGAGTAAAATCTTGAATACAGTCGTATACAAACATGAGCCTCAGATTTTCCTTTTAGTCTTGTCACATACAAGCAATAAATGAGCAAAAGGGATTTCCTGGGGGAAAAAAGTGATCACTGACATTTAAAATAAAGAAGAATATCTAGCAAGCAGAGGGAGGCACTCACACTATCCCACTCCATTACACAGTTTGCTATGCTTACAGACTATCCTTTTTTATTAAATATATCAGCAGTTACTATCCTTCCAGGAAAGTGACCTCATTTCTCCTCTACTACTGTGATGGACCTGATATAATGACTCGGATATATGATGGATAGGGGTGGATTCTGAAGTCATTTGAACCTGAAAGTGGCAAGCATTAAAAGCAGGACTAAACATATTATAACAAAATAGTCTTCTGGCCTCTTAGAAAGCAGAAAATGTCACCTCATGCATTCTTGCGTGATTTAGCAAAGGTACATGTAGAAAGCGAGACCCTCCTTCAGTGCTGAGAGTTTAGAGAAAGATTGGGGTTTCAAAATTAATACAATTGATTGATAGGTGACTGAAGTGAAAACTCATCTGCTAAGTTGTGTGTTTCCAGAGCTAAACCTGGAATTTAAGAGCTAATTGAAGATCTGTTTAACAAACATTTCTTGGAAGCTCTGTGTAGGGTCTCCAAGCCAGAGCAGCTGTACATTTGTGACTGGTTTCAAAAGAGGGGGGCACAGGGGAGGAGGAGAGATGAAGGAGTTAGGACAGGTATTGCAGCTGCTCCTCATTAACCTCGCCAAACAGCAAATGGGAAATCAACAAACGAGTACATTCCAGCAGAAATTCAAAGTGGAAGTGATAATAGGAAGGCTAGACTGACAGGTTCTGGCAAGTTGGGAGGGCATTGCTAGAAAAGCACTGGCGGCTACAGAGCTCAAAGCTAAAGGTTTACTTCTTTCCTGCTTCCCTCCCCCCTCCCATTTCCCCTCCGTAAGAGCAGTTATTTTATTTCATGTATGAGAAATTGATTGCTGGGATACATTCACTTCCAGAGGTAGAAGGGAGCAGGAACAGGCAAGACCAAGTAGTAGGAGAAAAACTGAGAATCTAAGTAATCTGAGGAAAAATTTTGGTGTTCAGTGGGGAAAAATGAGTATGCGAGTGAAAGAAAAAAGACAGCAGAGCAGTAATTGAAGGTCGGATTCATTCTGGAGGAGATGGCAAGCTGTGCAGTGGGGAAGCACAGTTCCCCAGTGCTGTGTTTTAGTGCATAGATTACTGGAAATAGAGTGACTTCTACTCTGGCTCATGTCAATGGTAGCAAATACTACTTTTGCTCTGTGCTGTGGCTAAGTCCATACACACTTAAACAGTGGAATATTAGGAAGTTGTTCAGGCACAAGGGACATAGCTGGAAAGAAATGTGTTGGGGTGCTATAGTTAAGTTCATACAAGAGCAGTCAATGGGCTTGAATCTCATTTAAACTATATTCACTTTATATTACTCTATATTTCACTGCAAAATGGTCTGTGCCTACAAATATAACTCTTTACAGATCTGTAAGGCTGATCTTTAACCTACATGAGCACTGGCCACAAGGAGTACAGTGGGTTGATCATGTTGTGTTGCAGAACCTGGGAGCTGTCACCAAGTGACAGTCCCGAGCCAGAGGAACATCTTTCATTGCATTTGTAAGAGGACTCAATGTTATTTCAGTAAGTTCTCTTCCTGCAGGCAGAGCACACGAAGGTACATCAGTGGCACTTTACTTCATAGCACCTCACTGTGGTGCCTTCCCTAGAGATACAAGTTGCTTCTTGGAATCCCTCTTTTACGATTGTTGAGGTCTTGATATAAGTCTTGCAGTACCTGAAAGCTTCTCCCCAGTGTTCTCCTAGCCACAGATCAGCCTGCAGGTTGAAAGGCATGCTTCTCAGGCTTGATGAAATGGGAAATACACTTTAGGTTTGTAATAAAATGAAACTGTTTCCTGTTTCTGCCTGTAAACATTCCATAGGAAATTGAGGCAGTTTTCACTGGAGACAAGGAAACTACCACTAACCAGGAAAAGTTGCTTTTACTGTGAAAAATGGCAAACTTCTGCTTATGGCAAATGCACTGAAATGTACACTTTTATCCAGGGGTTGGAATTACACCCTTTTCTCAGAGAACAGCTGCATGTGTTGGTGGGAATGGTAAGGTTTTGGCCTGGATCCAATTTGATAATACTTACAGAAAGATGCAAGGGTGGGGTTTTTTTGTTGTTTTGTTTTCTTTGAATACAAATTCTTCCAAAACAAAATTCGGTCACTGGAATATCAGCCTTGCAAGGTGCTGAGTATTCTGGCTGTGATCCAAAAGTGCACTTAAGCACATGCTTAACTCTGAGGACGTAATTAGTCTTGCCAATTTCACTGGGGCTATTGACATGCTTAAAGTTAAGCATGTGATTAAGTCCACTGCTACAAGAATGCTTAGCCCTTTGTAGGATTAAGCCCAGCTCTCTGCTACACAAATGGTCTTTTGTTCGGTCTTGAATGACTAGGACAGGCAATGGAAGGAATAAACACCGTTCTTTAAAATAAACAATCTGCTGATCACAGAGATAGTGCACACAGTATTAACACTGAAACTGTCATCACATTTTATTAACATTTTAGCAGCACAAATGAGATGATTCACTTCTCTGAAACATGGCTCCATTATCTCTTTTTACCTGAAATGCCTGATTGGTTATGTTGTATGATAACTCTGCAATTGTATGTCACATCAGCAGTCAGTAGTGTCAGCCTAATAGTGCTTGCACGGACCCATGTGCACCTTCAATACTGCGCAGCTTTATACTCGAAATCGCCAAGTTAGCCCTGAGCCCTAAGCTACTCTGTCTGTCTGGTGCAGCACGATACCACACAGAGGCTCTAACTTGCATTGAAGAACAAAGTGATTCTGGTATTGCGATGGTCACGTCCCAGGTTTCACTCATCCCTACCACAGTGTTTCCACTTCTGGTGCTATGCAATCATGAGCAGACTGGGTCAGATCATCCAGCCCATTAACATGTCTCTGGCAGAGGCCAGTGGATGCTCAGGCAAAGAATATAAGAAATGGACAAGAATACAGCGATGTTATTTCAGATCATGTCATCCTGGCCACCTCTGGCACAGGGTCTTCTGAGCTAGAAGTACTGACAGCTTAAAGCAATGAGGTCCGCAGGATTTCTCTATGGAGCTACTCTTTGCAGTGTGGCCAGTACAGTAAGAGACTGGTAGTATGGTGTTTTTCATAGCAGGCCTGCATGATGCAGTAAAGGAAATGTTAGTGTTTGCAGACATTTTTCTCCATAACATTCCCACTTCTGGTAACACAGGCAGAGTTGAAACACGGCAGCAGCAGTGGTAAAGTATAGAGAAAAAGATAGTGGAAGGAACAGCTTTTGCATGCTGTTGAACTGCAGTTGTTGAGGTCTGTAAGCTGAGTCACTGAACCATTCATATTCATAATTAAAATGAAGCATCTTAAAACATAATTAAGAAAAAGAACGGAAGCTTAAATAAATCATCTTCCCGTATTTTCTCTTTATGCATTTTTCCCTTCCAGATACTCTAAAGCCTTAGCACTTTCTCTTTTTTGGCTTTAGTTTTAGTTTTCATGGCATGGCTGGTTTTTATTTGTTTGGTTTTTTAATTTTGTTTTGTTCTTGATTCTAACTACTTTTTTATGGTAGTCATATAGTTTTACTTATTTCATGTGAAAACTCCGCAATTACATTTTTTAAAATTACTGATTCCAAACATGGGAAAATGATAGAAAAATCAATGGAATTCAGAAAACAAAGCAAAATTTCAGTGGGCTAAACAGCTGTCAATTCCAATGGAAGACTTTTCAAACATCACAATTTTTTGTAAAGCTGCAGAATCAGATACGAAGTTGTTCAACATGGTCTTCAAATTCAAAAGGACTCCAACAGGTCTTGAGAACATATTGTTATTTCCATGAGGTCTGATGCAATCCTTACCATGTCTGCAGGCAAAGTCTGGAGCTAATTTCTGCTCCTGAGTCACCAGAGTTCAGCAGCCTGGAGGGCACAGAGAAAGGCGGAGCGCATCTGTTTTGGCAGGTTAAAAGATTAATTTCTGAATACTAAAAATAAATTCTTTATAATTCCATCCCATCTTGCTTCCAAGGACCTGACATGTGGCAAATTTTAATGAAGTGAACCTTGCAACACCTCTGTGAGGTTAATGTAAATATTATCCCCATTTACAGATGAATGAAATTATAACCCAGATTGAGATGAAGGCCTTGATTCAGGAAGTATCCTATACAGACATGCATCCTTTCTTACATGTGCTGCTGGCAGCATTAGGGGACATTTTTTCCTAAAATAATTAAATCTGATTCGGAAGTCATTGTCCAGAGACATAAGCCTGGTTTTGGCTCTAGGAAATGAGTAGACATTACTCATGGAGAGCTCTGGAAACAGTTCTTCCTCATTCACAACCAGTCAGAGTCCTCTGGAAGAAACTGAAATCAAGAACAGTTGAAGAATATTGTTTTTTGGAATATCAAAATTTCTTCTTTTCTAGAGTGAAATGAAAACAAATAATTCAGAATTTCCCAGGTCCCGTGATTCATAAGAAAATGGAATCTCAGACCCATAAAGCCATTTTCCTTCTGAAAACTCTTGATGCTTCATGTTCTTAACATTTGTTATTGGTTTGTAATTGTATAAATAATTTTGCAACAGAAAATGAAACTTTCCTTTCCAGAAATTGAAAAAGATTGGGCTGTAACCTGAACAAAATAGAGCAAAGCAAAACCCTTGAAATGAATATTGTTGTGTTTTTTTTTTCTCATGGGAACAAAAAAAATTTTTTTATTGGAGACAACAGATTTTGTCTCCAAATTTCTGTTTCTGTCTCCTTCAGACTCTGGGAAATGGAGATATGTGAAACATTTTTTGTTATACCTTGGCAGACTCAGAAGTTTTTAAAAATCAGTTAGTTTATTTAATAAGTTTTATTAAACTTGTTATACATCATTATCTAGTTGTTTAGAATATAATTAGTCGGGAAAAAAAACTTAAGGGGAAGGAAAGACGAGAGAGGGTAAAACTGAGAACAAGATTGATTTCACCTACATTTAGCTGTCCTCACTTAATTTAATCTCTCAGATGAGACAGATGAATCACCCCCTAGAGGTGCTTATACATTGACTAGAGAGAGCCCCACATGATTAGCTTGAGCCAGACATCTAATTTTCAGATAGCTGAAACTCAGTTGGACTAATCCTGCCCCAGTTCCTGCCTCTTCTCTTCCGGCAGAGGAGCTGGAATTGACAGCTGAAGGACAGTCAGCCCTGTGGAGCTTCAGTTCCCAGCCTGGCCAGAATATTTTGAAGAATTGAATGGTTTATTTGTCTGATAGTAATAAAGAGATAAATACCAGTTTACGTGAATCATTATGCTGTTTATTTGTAACTTCAGGTCTTGAATATGGATGGTTTGGTTGCAAGTTAAATTTGGATGCAAGAACAGCAGAAGTCCAGGACAGAAGTCCACCTAGCTCAGTATCCTGTCCCTGGGGAAGGTCAATAGCATATTCCATGGAAAATGGGTGAGAATCGAGTAAACATCAAGTGATACTGCCCCAAAATACTGTCCCAATATACTGTCCCAGTCTCTAGTAACAGCTTGAGGACTACCTGAGACAGAGGTGATAATACGGAATTGGTCGTGTTTGGACTGCCTAAAAGATTTTGATCTTGTGAAAATCAAGCTTAGCAGGAATAAAACCTTTGTTGTAGCATATGTCTACAATACCATGAGAGGAAGAGCATAAAGGATGGCTGGAATTCATGTAGACGACATATCTTGGCTAATTGAAATGTCACTAACTCGCCATCTGTAAACAGTGTATTTTTTGCAACATGAATTTCAGCACAGGCTAACTAAATTCCTCTCTGTGCTTTGGCATGTGCTGAAGTAACTGTGAAGAGCTGACTGGACGAAAGCTACCTTGAGTTTGTAGTTAACCTCTGAATGCAAAGGTGCATTATGCAGAATAGAAGGAATTCTGTACCAAAGTTTGTCTTCATCTGGAGTATCTGTATTTCATTTGAAGATAATTTCCAGATTCAGACAAACTTTAACAACACGTGGCTGAATTTGCAGTGAGGCTGTTACTACACCGTCAGCAATTTCACAGGTAACAAGCACCTGACTGTAGCATTCAGACGTGCAAACCTTAAAGTATAATCCATGTGGATGCACATTAAAATGAGATGTGGCAAAGAACACCTCTTGACAGTGGCAGTCCAGCTGTGAAAAGCCATCTTTTGACTCCAGCAGACTACTGTCTAATTTCAAAATTGAGTCAGGCTTGTAGTGAATGCAGCTGGAGATGTCACTTAGTAGTCTGGACCAACTGAAGCCTGACAATTAAATCTGCAGGCTGCAAGCCTGATTGCTCTCTTGAAGCACCAATTTGGTTTGCTCATTTTCATGTGAGTGCTTGCACACATGTGTACCTATGGATACACACAAAAGATCAAGCAAGCATACATTGAGGTAAAAAGACAGAAATTTTTACCTTTGTAAAAATCAAGGCCTTTTGATGTCTCTGCCTGAAACAAAAGTAAGATTCCTAGCTTGGACTATATATAAAAACGTGAAGAAAAATTAACTAAAAAGATATACGTATAAAACAAATTAATTAATTAAGGTTCCCTGAAAGATTTAAGGAAAGTTTAGATGTAGAGAATTATAATAGCAATGCTAAGATGATGAGAAAGATGGGACCGCATGGTTGTAGAAGCACTACAAGATCAAAGGAGAAGGAGAGGGAAGAGCTGATTAAGGGTCTCAGGAAAACCACAAACAATGAATAAATCATAACGTCTCACAGAGGTGGGACAGGATGCAGAGGCAGAAGATGACAATCACTGTCAGGCCCCAGAGACTACAAAAAAGGGAGATCCCAAAGTGGCACATGGCATCCACGCTAAGAAGAACCTCGGACATACGGAGAGGACTCAACAGCAGTCATTCTTTGTCCTCTGTGTCACTGCAAAGACTACTGGACAGTTCACCTGGATACAAGTGTCTTGGTGACTGACTGCATAACAGACTACTTAGATACATACACTCTGGAGACTGAGAGCGTGTGGCTCTGACAGTCTGAGTGTGAATGAGTTAAATTGGTTTTGTTTCCATTTTCTTTCGCAATAAAATCACCTTCCTCCCCTATAAGTTCTTCATTAAGATTTGTCGCAGTGCTTCAACAGTATTGCAATACATAGGCTGCAATGCAGGGGAAAGAATCCATATTTGATTTGAACCATGGATGCCCATTTGTAGCAGATGTGAAAATATAAATGCTTTTTTATGTTTTTCAGATAAGAACATATCCTTTTCATTCCCTGAAAATCAAGTCTGTTTGCAAGGAGGTTAATTTTCATTTCCACTGATTTAATATGATATCTTGAGCAGTTAGAAAATAAGAAAAAAGAAAGCTGTAAAAAAAAGTGGTGGTGGTGGTGGTGGTGGTAGTGTCTTGTACAAAGGGTTCTTTTTTTTTTTCTTCAGGAAAAATGGTCTACTTCCTGACCTGCTTAAATTATTGGATGGAACAGAAGTTAGCTCCCTCTCCCAACTCTGTGCAGGCAAATACCTTTTTCAGGGTCAGCACTTTAGCACATACTTAATTCAAGCTTGCATTGCCATCTAAATATGTTGAATTCAACCATACACAGAAGCACGTTCTTCAGTTACAATCTTAGATTTGTACTTTGGGAAAAAAAACAGACTTTGTCATTGAAGTCAGCAGTTTTGATTCTGCTTATTCAGAATGAGGGACTGATGTGTGTAAGAAGCTGCCATTTTACATAACATGTTTTCAGAGTAGAAACACATTTTATTATCTTCTAAATCTATTGCATGAGACCAAATTAATCTCTGGCACCACTAGGGATGAATCTGACCCATTGCAATTTTTTCCCCAGCAAATCAAAATGTAGCATCCATTTTTCTTTGAGTTCTGGAAAAGCTGAGCAAATCAGTAAAATTTTATGATATTAAATTCATTTATAAGTGACATAAGCAATCTATAGACAAATGAGGAACATAACCTATTAAAAATATGTAAAGTAACAGACATACAAACAATGAATAGACCTTCTGTCATTCATTTCTGTATACTGGTTACACAGAAAATAATCTTGGTATAACTCTGTCCTGACTTGCAGATGATACTTGTTACTTTGGTAAATATTTTTTTATCAATAAATATGAAGGCTAACTGGAGAGGAAGGTTTTGAGCGATGCAAAGAAAAGCACCATCATATGTTTAAAGGCCTTGATTTAGGAAAACATGTAAGCATGTATGAATGCAGTCTTGTTTAGAAGAATACACATAGCCTGGAGTTCTCTGGATTTAATCCAAGCATAAATCCAGCAAAGCATATGCTCTAAAAACATTGTCCTGGCTGGACATGCATTTTGGGTGAAAGCCAAGATTCTTACAAGGGTTTGAACACGGACACACGGCATCCCACGGGACCGATTCCCTAGTCTCAGTTACAGGTCCCTGTGCATTGCAACGGAACAAACTTCTGAACCCTGTACTAGTTTTGGCTGGGCCAGAGTTAATTTTCTTCATAGTAGCTGATATGGGACTGTGTTTTGGATTTGTGATGAAAACAGTGTTGATAACACAGGGATGTTTTCGTTACTGCTGAGCAGTGCTTACACAGCGTCAAGGCCTTTTCTGCTTCTCACACCACCCCACCAGCGAGTAGGCTGGGGGTGCACAAGAAGTTGGGAGGGGACACAGCTGAGACAGCTGATCCCAACTGACCAAAGGGATATTCCACACCATATGATGTCATGCTCAGCATATAAAGCTGGGGGAAGAAGAGGGAAGGGGGGACATTCAGAGTGATGGCGTTTTTATTCCCAAGTAACCTTTATGCGTGATGGAGCCCTGCTTTCCTGGGGATGGCTGAACACCTGCCTGCCGATGGGAAGGAGTGAATTAATTCCTTGTTTTGCTTTGCTTGCATGTGCAGCTTTTGCTTTCCCTATTAAACTGTCTTTATCTCAACCCATGAGTTTTCTCACTTCTACCCTTCCAATTCTCTCCGCCATCCCACCGGAGGGAGTGAGCGAGTGGCTGTGTGGTGCTTAGTTGCCAGCTGGGAACCCAACTTTTTTATACGCCAATCTTATGGGCTAAAGGTTTATCAGTCACAAAGTAGTTCAAGCCTTTACATCTCTGAAAGACAACACATGCAGGCATGTTAATTCCCAGTAGAAGGTCTTGGCTTCAATAGTAGTTTATCACAGAATGACTTCATTTCAGGAGTCACAGGAACATCATTATGCTGTGATTAAGATGGTCACTGATGAAACCAAAGCAAACTTCCCTGCTGAACTATTTTTCCTTCCACTTACTGTCTGTAAATCAGGAGTATATATGTTAAAGTCCAGAGAGCAGATCCTATTAAAAGAAAGGTAACAGGGGAACTTGAAAGAGTATCTGTAATTTTTACAAAGTTACAACTGTTTAATTTAAATGTATATAGTTCCCGTACCTTGTAAATTAGTCCATGTTTGAGTATGTCTTTAATAATTTACTGTGATAAATTGCAAATGGTTATCATGTTTTAGATATTAAAGAACATTTAACTTATTTGGGCATTTAATTTCGCAGGGAAATATTTTTAATAGTAATTGTTTTGTTAGAAAATGTTATTTTGCATTCAGAGAATATAAACCTGATTCTTGATATATTGAAAGCATTGGTCCAGGTCCCACTATTAACTCCAGTGAAATATATGTGGAAGACCCCAACTGGGTAGGGAACAACCTTAAAAAAGCTATACATCTGGTATCGGATAGCAGAATCTGAATCGAAACAATTTTCTTCTCTAGCAAATAAAGTAAAACTTTTGTTTACTATGAGACTGGACAGACTGAAATCATACTCATTTCTGTGCTCCCCCAGTTGCCCCGAGCACATAAGCATGTATTCATTGTTGAGACCACATGGACTTAGAGAT